>NC_139247.1:34931257-35531257 GCF_977018435.1 Lepisma saccharinum
ACACCGAAGTGACACAAGCTGCACATGCTCGGTGAATGCTTTTCTACAGCCAAGGAGTCCTGGGTTCGATACCCGACGGACGCACATTGCACAGTGGTTCGGATTCGACTTTAAATTATAGGTCTAGTTCCGATTAGGCTATCTGTGCATAAAGTTGACTTCGCGGTGTGAAAACCCCTTTTGCCGTTTCCGTATGAAAGCCCACGAAAACTGTGAATATCCTAATCAATACCATTCTCGACAAAATACCATAACTAGGAACCTTGATATTTCGGTGTTATTTTTAACCCAAAGATATCTAAAAATTATACCTCCATTGTGCTTTTCGACTATAATTTAATTAAAAAGTCACATGGACTACGGTTTTTCTTGACAGTTTCATAAATTGGAATCGATTTTAAACAAGATATTTTTTATAATTTGTCGTCACGACAAATACCGATGTTACGGCTCCCGCGTGACTGTAAGTGCGCACTCGGTCTCCGCAAGAACTGCTCAATTTTTCTCGGTCATCCAAAACGTTGAAATGGAATATGAAAGACCGTGTAAACATATATTTACACGTCATTTCAAGTATTTGTACGAATTATTTCATACATAACATGTTCCACAGGTTCTCTTTTAGAGGTGTGTGGGAGATTTTCGAAAACGTAAACTTTATACACGTGTAAATATCGTGTAGTATATTTTTAAGCAAAAAACACGAGAAATGTTAAGATAAAATATTGTCAAACATGCGCCAAAGTGGTATTTGGTGTGTACAATTCATACACGCGTAAAACACAAGAAAGTTAATCCTTCGCGGTATTTTTCCTTTCTTTAGCACGAAATTCGCGAAAAGGGCATTTTGTGCTACATTAGCGTTATTTCGCTGTTTCGAATGCGTGATAATGTGTTGAGAACATGTCACTGTACAGTCACAGACAATAAAAATGGGACACCTAGATGCTGTAATAGTCGCTACCTTAAAAGACGTTATGTGTGTTGCCTAACTCAACAACGGTCCTGTAACCTGTACTAATATGTAGGGTCCCGGAGGGCGGAGATAATTTACTTGTATGAAAGGTAAATAAATGTACTCAAAAATAAATGTAAATATGGATAAGAAAATGAGGGGGAATCTAAAGAATTAACAAAAAACACAAGGAGAATAAGGTATTGCGTATGGCCTATCACTCCGGCGTAAAATGCTAAAGTTGGTAAGATTCGTTGCGATTATGCAAAGGTATCGGTTTAACCCATACAGCACAACATGGTTTCAGATATGTTACGGATACGTAACTCGTGAAACATTGTAACATTGCAGCAACATTGCGAAACATTACTGTGATGTTTCAGGTATGTTTCAGCAATGTAAAAATGTCCGCGAATCTAACATAACATTCGTAATATTACAGAAACATGTCAGTGCAACATTACAGAAACGTGTCAATGTAACATTGCAGAAACATGTCAGTGTAACATTACATATACATTTCCATATAGTTTTGTGATATTTCAGTTACATTACAGTGATGTTATTTCACATTATTGTTATATTGAATGGAATCAGTACTGTATTCATAAATGGCATATTTGAGGGGGGTTTGGGGTTAAACCCCCTTCAAAAATTATTACAATATTTACTTGTAAATAATTTCCTGAAAATAGAATTCACAGTATTTCTTTTAAAATCAAGTATTGTGATGCTGTGAAAGTGCCAGAGGTCTTGGGTTTGAAACCTCATTAGGCATGATGCTTAAGATTTATTTTATCTCCCATCAATTGACCACATATCTCAATTAATCTAGTCAGGAGAAAAAGTGCATAAAAATTGCCGATTATGCATTCGTTCATGTCAGACAAAGCTAGAGTTAAAAAACTTTACACACCTCAAAAGAAAATATGAAACATTAAACTGGTAATCATCATTAATACCTTCAATTGTTTACAAAGGAATAGTTTTACATGCAATAACAAAGCTCTTTGTGGTTTGCTGTGCCACGTCACAAGGAAGGTTGGATTGAGGGTGATGTTATCAGCATCATGCTCCAGTCACTTTTCCAATTGATGATAGACTGGAAGCATGTAAACATTTTACTAAATACTAAAATTTACTTTGTGCATTGTCACTTTACGATGAAAAATCTGGTACAATAAGGTAGCCTATATTCTATATATTAATTACAAAAGAATGAACAGATAATTTGAGCATATCATCCCAAATAAAAATTCAAAATTAATGTAACAGTTAAACTGCAAACTTGCATGTTTGTAATTTATCAGCACCTTGTACATAGCTATTGTGAATTATTTACACCATTTAGATTCTAATAATATTGGTTCTGAAAACATCTGAGATACCTTATTGGATACTTTCTGGAGATCATGCAGAGTGACCTACAAGTTACCTGAATTGGCAGTCTATACATTTGATAAGAATATCCTACATACTTACATAATTGGAGAAATTGACCACAAAGTTGGCAACCGTTAAGTATGCCGTGCCACCCCAAGGTCTGCGGAGCCATGGATTATTATTATTAAAAGAATCAGTAAAAAATAAAAACATGGAAAACTATCAGTTCACAAGAAAAAAGAGCAAAATGGACACAAGCTAAACTTGGGCAATTTTTGGGAACTAACAATATAAATAAGAATTGAACAATAACAGCAAATCAAAGTTTAAAAATTGATGAAATGTGTTTTGACATTCTCTATAATCTTGAAAATGTGCAGTATCAGAGGTTGTGCTTGCCAGTCAGAATTATTAATGCTATTACTGTTTCTTGTGAGAAATTTCCATTGTCTTGTTGCTTCAAAGATGTTCTACGATTTCCTACATTACCATTTCTTCATGAAAACGTGCAAGACATGATTTTTGATTGATTTATATTATATCTTTCATTGACTTTCAAAATGGTTATGCTAGGCTAGGTTCGTCAGTTTCAGAATACACTGTGAGAAATATAAATAAGAACCTTGCAGTGAGGGGATCCCAAGTTCATACCATGTGAAGGCACATAGCACAGTGGTTGGAATCCCACTTTAAATTGTAGGTCTACTCCCGATTAGCCTATCTGCACATTAAGTGGACTTCAAACAACAATTCACACACGAAACAAATATAAAAGGATAAGTATTATCAAAGGAATATATATTTTTTTCACAAAAGAGTCTTTATTTTTTTTGTCTAAATACATTTTTTTGTTCAGTTGAAATTTCTGCAGACCACAAGTTCTCACTAAGACAGCCTCAGTGGAACAACATTCAGTTTTACCTGTAAAGAGAATAATGTCATGTAACATCAATTCTGAATTAGCATTCTGTGGGCAGAAATATCATTTAAAGAAACAAAATTTTGCATAAGGTCATTCCACATCAGACATCAGTTCAGCCAGACCACGTTACCCATAATCTCAAATTTTCATGAAACTCGGCACATTTAATAATACTTTCATGGTGGTGAGAAACCATAGTTTTTCTCTCTCTCTAAGTTGTTCAGTAATTCCTCTTTCTTCCATTCCCAAAGCCTCCAAGTGTGAGCTGCACTGCCTTGGAAGAAAAATTCTAGCTCCCTTACAAATTATTCAAACTTCTTTGAAATTTCACAACATTACCAAAATAATAGAAAAAAATATGACAACGTATCGCATTCACATTTTAGTACACCAATAAATTAGTAAAATATTACCAGATTTTAGGCCAAAAACAATGTTTACTACAATTTCGATTTTTCTTAGGTTTGATATATCATCTAACTAGCCCAGAAATAAAATAGATGGTGATTCATTTCTCCTCTTCTTTTTTTAATGACTACCGGATTTTATAGTTTTCACATTAACTCTTAAGAATCTAGATATCATTGAAGCACATTTTTTGGAGTATAAAATTTTAAATAGCATTTTCATGGATGCCGGGCATGGAAGGAAAAGCCAAACTGGTGCCTTACTACTAGACCACCAGATCCACTTGGCAATTGGACAATATCTTCACTACTTGAGAAGCGGTTGGAAAACTATGAAGTGCTTTTTGTTGAAAATGGCTGACTAGTGCATGCTAGTACCTTGGTATATCAGTAGCTATAATGTGCTCAAACACTACACGAAGTCTCATCCTAAACCGAGGGATCAAATCTACAAATTGTACTACAAGTTACATTCCTCGTTAATTTTATTCCATGTATTAAAAAGTTATAGTAGTATTCAACTACTTTTTAGGATGTGTCTTTGTCATAGTAAATGTAAATAAACTAATATTAGTAATTATAAAGGTAAGAACAAAACACACATGTTTGACCACAGGATGTTTTCAGGTAGGGCCAAGCACTGATTTTTTTTCAAAAGGGAGCGGGGAGGCATATTTTCTCCATGATAGTGTCACTCCCTGAAAGAAACACCGTCAATTCAAAGTTATCATATTTCTGCAATATCCTTTTAATAATTCACTCAAATGACTGTGACTGAAATAAAATTATATGGGAGAAGTATGAAATTTTAAGGTGACACCTTCCTGGCATCCATGAAAACCTTATTTAAAATTGTATACTCCAAAAATTGATTCTGTGATATCTAGATTCTTAAGAGATAATTTGAAAACTATGAAATGTGATATACACTTTTTAAAAAATCAGAGAAGGAATGAAAACACCATCAATTTTATTTCTGTGTAAGTTAGATTATATATATGAAACTTTACTTTAAAAATATTTGAGTTGGTGTTGCAACTTTCCCTTTAAAAAAATCGAAATTCTAGTAAACCTTGTTTTTGGGCCAAAACCAGGTAATATTTTACTAATATACTGGAATATGAATGTCACATTTTTCTCTGAAATCTATATTGTTCGGTTAACGTTGTGATATCTCAAAACACATTATATAATTTGAAGAGCGACAGAATTTTTTTCTTCTAGGACACTGCAGCTCACACTGGAAGGTTTGGGAATGGAATAATAAAAAAGGAATAACTAAAAGTTGAAGGGGTCATAATTCAAGGTAAATACCAAAAAAATCATGTGGTTTCTCACCACAATAAAAGATGAAATGTGCTGAATTTAATTAAAATTGAGGATCATAAGTTCTCAAACCTCTTTTGTTGGTAGAAACCCTCCAATGGTGCTTGTATAACCATTTTAGAAAAAAAACAACTTATTAGTACAAATTTCTAGATATCAGAAACAATGTTCAAAAATATTTATTGTCTTTAGTTCTCCTGGAACATCCTTTTTCCAACATTGCAAAGGTGTTTTTTCCTCATGTAGCAAATTACGGAAACCTTAATATCTAAAAAATCAGTTAAGCTAGAGACCTGAAACAAAATTCATTCTGTAGTTAATGAATCATACTTTCTATGATATTCAAGTATGTTTTGCTCAAAATTGCATCCTAAGAACAAAAATTAAGATGGTAATTTGGGTAACAAGACAGTGGCCGCGGTGGCTCAGTCGGTAACGCGTCTGACTACCATGCTAAAGGTCCCGGGTTCGATCCCCAGCCGGTTCAAATCCGGGAACTTTTCTAACGGTGGAAGCGGCCCCGGCGCCCACCCAGTGTCGAATAACATGGGTACCTGGGGGAAACCCTGGGGGGTAAAGGCAGTCAGGGGCGTGATGCTGATCACATCACCCCCACTCACGACCGGATCAAGAAAGTGTGGGGCGTTACCCCCAAATCCCCTATACGCCTTCATGGCATGGTGCTAAGCACAGGGGAACACTTTGCTTCTTCTTTTCTTTTAAACAAAAAATTGGATTTTTAAGCCAGATGTTTTTATAATTAAGGAGTTTAGTCTAAGGGTTGATTTTTTTAATGTGCACACCTACCTGCAGCATGTTTGCTAATAAAATATCAGTGCTTGGAAATGCAACCCTTTTTTTGCAGCATGGGCTCAAACATGGCCGTTTATGGAATTTTGACAGTTTCGGTTTTAAATATCTCAGATGGGTCCTTTTGAAAAATTCTGAAATATGGCGAGGAGGAAGCCCTGCATGAACCTAACTCACAGTAAAAATCCCAACTTTTAGACTCAACTTGTTTGGTAAATATGACATAACATATGCGATCTAATTTGTGACATTGGTGTAATGTTAAGCTATATGTATACCTAGAATAATGAATGAAGCATTTCCTTTTTCATTTTTAAAGTTGTGTTTAAAAAATCAGAAAATATAGTAACATAGGATTTGAATTAAAATTACAAGGTATGACAATTGAAGATCTGTGAAATCCGTCAACTTCTACATGAGCAAAAAAAGTCACGGGCAATTGGAAAAAAGGCTGGCCCAGGAGAACTAAATACAATATTTTTTGGGGATATTGTTTTTAATATCTACAAACATGTCCCAACATTTGTACTAAAAATGATTTTTTTTTCTAAAATGGTCATGCAACCAATTACTTGGTTGGTTTGACATGGAATGACCCAGAATTGACATGAAACTATCCTTGAGTAAAATAAAAGCAAGCCATATATTTGAACTTCTGCAACCCATATCTGTTCTACAGGGCTACAAAATATTTTTACATTTCAGTCTTAATAAATACATTGTGTGTTTGTTTGTTGCAGCCAACTGATAAGAGGACGTGATAGAAATATGAGCAAAAGCATACTTATGCCTCGCTAGGTCTTCTAACCAAAGGCCACTTTTTATTAACCAAAAAGACCTTTGTTCATCACAGTTTGACTGAACATCGCACAAATTTCCATGGAGTGGTTAGCACATTGCACTGCAATGATAGGGGTTCCAGGTTAGAATCCCAGCCTGGCCGTGGCTGAACTGCATCAATGAATAAAGAATTTCTAATAATAATAATAATAATAATAATCTTTACAATTAGCAAAAATGTGGCAGAAAAGTAAAGTAATATAAACCAAATCAATCAATCATCACCGGCAGTCGGTAGATAGGCCTTGGTCCTTACAGGCTGTTGCGCCACGGGTTATTACTATTTGGAAAAGAAGTTTGCATTTCATTTCATTTTAGGAAAAGAAAGAAAATAAGGTATGACTGAAGACGACCGGACCCCTCTCAGATTTTCTTCATATTTGGCATACTTACCAATTGAGGCCTGCTAATGATGAATCTGAAGTTAAAATTTGTCGGAACGTCTAGAAATTGCAAAATAATTGTGAATTATTGACGCTAGCCCCACAAACCATTGACGTGTGGTTAGGTTAGGCAAACATAGTTAAAATTTCATGTCGTGGTAGTATCAGGATCTAGAAATTGCAAAATAATTGCGATCCATTGACGTGTGGTTAGGTTAGTTTCGGTTAGGTTAGGCAAACATAGTTAGAATTTGGTGTCGTGGTAGTATCAGGAATATATATATTTTGCTTGTGAAACAAAAAATTTTGCAAAAATCGACGGTTACCAGCCCGAAAACTAACGCCTTATTTTAGCTTATTTTGCAATTTCTAGACGTTTCCGACAATTTTTAACTTTAGATTCGTGATTTGGAGGCCTCAATTAGAGAGTATGCCAAATATGAAGAAAATCTGAGAGGGGTCTGGTCATCTTCAATCGTTCCGAAAATAACTACTGTGTTTACACTTGGCAAATATGGGTGGGGGGAGAGTTTTGCTAAGATTTCTTGCTATCTTTGACTTTACATGAATATTGTGGCTAGTGGCAGATATAGAAATGGTGCTGATGCCATCACTGTACATTATGGAGTATATAATGGGAGATTACACTTTGAAACAAGCACAATAATGAATCCAGCACATGTGTAATTTCTACATGTGAATTTGGATCATCAACATAATGTTTTTTTATGACTCGTTGAGCTAAAAAAAAAATACAAATTAGCCCATCACAGAACGTTATTACTTACTTGTTTTCTCTGTCTAGCCAAGTTTGTCCTGCACAAGCCACAACATCAGACACCTCTTGCTCTTTAGTATTTGGCTGGTGTTGGCAAACAGTGCCTAGAAGAAAAAAATCATAAATTGTATAAGGAATAATTCATTTGTATGCAAACTGAAATGCAAAATTTTCCATAATTTGAACCCGTTGACTAAGCAAGTAGAAAATATTGCATTTCACATAAACTACTTATAAAATTACAGAACAGTAAAATAAAACATTCTAGAAGTCTGACAATACTTCCAGTGCCTGCATAAGATACCATACTGCTACGCCAACACAAAATATAAAATGAGTGAAACATGCTGCTTATCCATTGCTGATTAACATGTATCTCTCATAACTAATAAAGAAGTAATAAAAAAGGCTCCATCATCACCTGAATCACCTGGCAAAGCTAGTCACTCTATTATAATATACACTGTGTCCAGGCATGGCACTGTGTCACTTTCAGAGGATTGCAGTCATTTAAACCAGTACCACATCTACTTTGTTTACAATTGCACTTCAATGTACATGGGTTATTTATTATTGAAGGGTTTAGCCACCAAATGAAAAGCTGAACTAGTAAGAATTGAGTTTCAGAAGTAATTTAAAATTTAGCTGTAACTACTTTCACCAAGTGGTGAGAATACTCATGGAACTCTTTCACCAGGTTGTGAGAATAGCAGGAGGTACTGAAGACCAGAAATCACATTATAAGGTGTTGGAAGGGTAATGGTTCCGAATGTTTAATGATTTTTTTCAGTTTCATAGGAAGATTAAGAATTGCAAAATTGTAGAATTTATTGTTACAATAAATTTGAACCCTGGTGAAAGTAATTACCACTGTTTGGAATTCCAAAGTGCAACTCATTAGCAAATAAATAAAAACACAAAAAAGTACCTTCCGCAAGCCTTTGTCGACAAGGCATTTTTCATTTGGAACACTTAGAGCTATAAATGGCCCACCCAACCTAACCACAAAAGCATTTAGAGGCATTTTGTGAAAACTAAAAGCCCTAAACCTTATTTGCCTAACTTTATTAAGAAACCCCTTTGCATCATGCACACATGGCAGTAGTAGTCCGTAATCAAGATGGTAGTAAACAAATGGCTGATTGCAATTGAGAAGTACATGTAAGTGAAACATTAATCTCAAAGCAAAAACACAGAAAGTGATTGCTATAACTCTGAAGTACATGTGTAAACAGACATTGAACCATGAAAAAAATGCCTGTGTACCATAATGAAATTGTAATTAAACAATTGGAACTAGGACCAAACCATTTATGAATGTAGTATTATCTTCATCCCTTCTTCACATGATACACTAGTCCATACATGATACATTTTTCCAACTGGTGTGGAGGTAAAAAAAAGTAAGGCTAGAATGTACAATATAGAGAAAGTCTCCAATTTCGTTAATTTTCGGTATACTAACTAATTTTGGCCTCCTAATCACTAATCTGTTGTAAAAAACCGGGGGTTACGTCTGGAAATTGTACATTTTGATGAAAAATTGTTCGTTAGCACCAAAAACCATCCACGGGTAGCCCAACAAACCATTGACGTTGGCCCCAAAAACCATCCACGGGTAGCCCCACAAACCATTGACGTTAGCCCCAAAAACCATCCACGGGTAGCCCCACAAACCATTGACGTTAGCCCCAAAAACCATCCACGGGTAGCCCCACGAACCATTCACACGAGGTTAGGTTAGGCCTGTTAGGTTAGGTTCCATTAGCACTCATTTCACCCGTACATTCATCGAATAAATAGGGATCGTACTAGAATTGAACATCATACATCATTTTCTTGTAAAACAACGGCGTGGTTGGACACAATGACAGGATATTACATTTTTGTTCGTAAAACTACGCATATACACCTATATATATAAAAAATTCAATCGGCTTTTTTTCAAATTTTCAGACGTGACCCCCGGTTTCTTTCAACACATTCGTGATTAGGAGGTCAAAATTAGTTAGTATACCGAAAATTAACAAAATTGGAGACTTTCTCTATATTGTAAATTCACTCCAAAACTAATGATCGCCTGCATGTAAACACACACTAATGTAGTCTTTATACCCACCAATAACTAAAGAATGTGTGTGACAGTGTAACAGGCCAGGTCAGGTCAGAGATTATTCGCATGCACAGATTAAAACCTGGTGAAACAACTCTAAGCTAGCTTCACTAGTCACTCTGTCAAAATTTTACTTTGGTGGATGCTGTATATTCCATATTTAGATCAAATTCTGTTTACATAAGTTTGCAATAATGTGACAATTATATTTTGAAGCAATGTAATCACAGAGTTGGGAAAAGTATTTCTTGTGTGCATTGCTGATTTAAGGTAAATTATCGCAATCACAAAAATTAGTTAGCAAATAATTTTTTAAAAAAATATTGTTTCTGTTACTTGTTCTTTCACCCACTTCAAGCTGTGGTAATTGTAATGCAGCAACATTTCATTGCGTACTGTAAAATTAGAATCTGAATTATAGGAGCACCATGTAAATCATGCTGTGATTTTCAGTAGTAGCCTGTTCGCTAAGACTCGAGCTACAATACACACAGCTAAAAAAAAATTGCAAGTGACAATGCTGCAGCCTTCCATTTACGTATCGAAATCGCAGAATGAATTAGTAGAAACGTATTTCTTATTAGATAAAAACTACTAACGTAACAACTTATGTAGTTCAAAGTATTTTTGCCTCTTCAATATGCACAGGGAGGTGAGAAACTCTTTTTAAGAGGGCAAGTTTTGTACAAAATTAGGAAGGTGGTAATTATAATGTAACCGAAAAATGATACATTTTCAGCAACAAGTACTTTCCGTCTCTTCCATTCAATCTATTTTCGTTATACTATAAATGTGCACTGCTTATAGGTAAGCACTTTATTCCCTGTTATTTTAGTTTCATGAGGTGCGAGAAGTTCCATGCTTCTTCACATCATGTATTTTCAATTAAACAAACAAGACGAAATACTTCTTTAAACACTGGTTTGATAACGCCTGCCTTGTTTCCACTCACGTTCTCACACACGTTACACAACACAGATTAAATATATAGCGTGCATAAGTATAACACAATTAAACACACTTTGGTATTAATAATATTCAACTTACCACTCAATAAACAACATTATTCTTCATAAGATGTGCACGACTCCCGGTCAGCAATGAACGTAAACACAACATGGCCGCCTCAGAAAATTTCCCGGATGGCCGATGATGACTGAATCCAACGTTGCAATGTCTCTGAGACGTTCCAGAAACTAGACAATGAAACGATAACATTACAATGTTTCAGAAACAAAACTGGGACTTCATGTGATGCTTTCTGTAACGTCAACGCGAAACCAGAATGTTAGAAACGTATATGAAAGATTGCAATATTTCTGAAATATGTCTGAAACTTGGTGTGCTGTATGGGAAGCGACGCTTTATTTAGAGAATGTGACCTGTTGTAGTTCACCGTACGGGCGAGCATACGAAATTAATGAAGGAAAATGTTATGTTAAGGGTTAACGCCGAAAGTTGGGAGATTCGTTGAGGTTAACCAAAAAGTACCTTGTTATGCGATGCTAAAAAAAAATACATTGGCCGAGGCTAAAAAAAATAAACAACTGTCCTTTCGTATCATGGAGAGCTCCGTGGAAGGTGGGGGGGGGGGGGGTGGATATGTGTGGACTTTATTCTCCCAATCTCGAGGCGAGGTAAAAACTGGGATCTCCGAACATATGTAGGAATGTTGTGCAGAGCTCCTGGATGGTGTCAGCTTGCACAAACCGTGATAGGAAAAATCGTGTGAAAGCTGAATTGCAATTGTCCGGGGCGATGCAAGGATGTAGGTCGTTCGATGCTGGTGACTTTACCAACGCTGAACCACAAGTTAAGAATCCAATTCCGACGTGCTCAACCCGGGACAGGATTGAGAACATTCTGGTAGGATGTACTCACCACCAAACTCCACAGGTGTACGACCACGTAAATAACGCAACGTAAATTCGATTCATAAATAACCCCCTCGCACAGCCACACAGATGGCCTTGCTTTTTTCCTTAGGCATCGCTGGCAAATACTATTCTCCCCGGCCGCTCTGGCTCGAATCTTTCTCGGCAGCGTTCGATTCCGCCGAATGAACTTTGCCCGCATCTTTTGTCAGCGCTTCATAGTCTCTCTCTCCACCGTTCCATGTTTGCTCCGGAAGCCGCGGCAGTGTTGCCAGCGCACCTGTTCGTAGTTCGAATCCGTTTCCCTTGCATCCACGGATATAAATCTTGATCGCGTTGTCGAAACCTATGTTTCCGTAGCAGTGATCGGAAGGAGAGTTATTTTCACTAGCGAGGACGGTCATATTTATTTAACTATTATAACTGCATTAGAGTGTGAAATTCCGGCGTTGTAGCATTCACATTGATAAAACAGGTGAAACATTATAAAGAACGAGCAACTAGAAAGTAGAGCATTCAAAATATGGTCCCCAAAATGTATATAAACAAAAGCTTTATGAATTTTAATTACTTGATGAAGCCAACTTGGCTTCATGCACTGATTTATTTATTCATCGTCTCTTCATTGGCGCAGCACCTCAAACGTCGTTATTTATGTCGAGATATTAAACGTAACTTGAACGAACGCTAAGCAAAATTATTACTAAGGTGCTGTGAGTTATATATTCCCCGTGCAAGCGAGAAAGGGACTTTTGTATAAAATCTATTAAATCCTTCCACAGTAATTAAAAAAAGTAATATGCGTAAAATTGTGAACGTGTCTTTAACGCCACTTTCGTCCATCCACACACCAAACTAGTGAAGAATGTACTTCGTGTAAGTCATTGATCGTGTGTTCAGCACACGAATTGATAAAAAAACCAAAAGCCTTCGGCTTACGTCGTCTTTTTCCCTCCGTTAAACAGAAGGTGCCCCTGTCTTTTTTAAGCATCTCATGAGTGAGACTCTCTTGCTGTACACTAACATATAAACACTCCTAGTGTTATTTAACATATCTTGCATCTTCGTGACCTTCATTATTCTCGTGTGAGTGACGTATAGTTTGCACTACGTGCAGCTGGGGTGATTGGCGAAAAATAATACTTTCAAAACATTTTCGCATAAGAGAAGGTAGATATTTATTTATGAGCCATTTATGTATTGAGTTAAAATTATCGCGAAAAAAAAATTGCCTGTTTGATCGGGGCTGCTTATTGACCGCTGATTTAAAGAAAACTAGAGATGACCACAGCTTAAGTTAGTTAGGAGGAGGGGGACAGGGGATATTTAAATGTGAACGTTTGCACCGTTGAGAGAAACACATTTAAGACAATTAATGTGCGAACTGTCGCCATTATGCAATCGGCTTGCTTGATGCACGGACTAATAATATCTCCGTCTCGTTATTACTTATGGAAGAAGTCCTCTCGTCATTAACTTATTTACTTATTTCTTCTTGTCTTTATTTGCGCCTAGTCTGTCCAACTAGAAAACTTCGGTATCCATATAACCGTATTTGACTTAGACTTGGCTCAAATCCGTGCAATGAAAATGATATGCGTAAGAATGCGGAAGTATTTTTAACGCCATGCTGGTCCAACATCACACAAAAATAGCGAAGAATGTACGTCTTGTAAGTCATGGATCATGTGCTCAGCACACGAATTGATAGAAAAAACCAAAAGACTTCGGCTGACGTGGTCCTTTCCCCTCTGTTAAACAGAAGGTCCCCTGGGAGGGACGACTTGTATATAATAAGCGCATTATTATTTTCTTTTTTAGCATATCATATGTGAGACTGTGCGCTAACATAAGAATAACTCCTAGAGTTTCTTATTACTTGGTCGTAACCGTAACCATAACATCTTAGTGTGAGTTACTTTGGTTGGCCAAAAAGAATATAATCCACAAAAACTACGCACATTATTTTCCTGTATAACTACTATTCATCCCTTCGAAAAAAAAATCTTGCCTGTTTTAACGCTGTTTGCAATTGATCTTGCTAGATATGAGAAAGACAGAAATAACCGAACTCATAGCCGTGCTTTACCTAATTACGGGGGAAACGGAGAATGTGCTTTCATGTATTTCCGTAGTTAGGACAGTAAAACACACATTTTCGGTAACGTGAAAAATACCAAGGCCACATGCGCTTCTTAAAGCGATTGTATTTATATCATCTGTAGCATGAAATTGTACAGCAACGGGTCTCCGGCAGTCGCAACGATGAAGCAAAAACAAGGAAATCGCCAATATCGCGATAAAATTAATGAAATTCTTCTAACAAAAAAAATGATATGGGTAAAGATGTGAAAGCATTGTTGAAGCCATATCCGTCCAACATCACACTAAAACAATGGAGAATCTGAGTCTCTCTAGCCATGAATCGTGTGCTCAGCAAACGGGAAAAAAATAATAAAAAAAAGTCTGTGGCGCCGTAAGTCATCCTTAACCGTTTGTTTACATGTTCTGCCAGGGCTTCCCTTGCAGAACATGTATATAATAAGCGCATAATTATTTTCATTCGATGCATATGATAATTAAGACTGTCTCTCTGAGCGCTAACCTAATAACTCCTGGAGTTACGTATATAACTTGCTTTCTTAGAGCCTTAGCATCTCAGTGTGAGTGACGTCGATCTACACTTCGTGGAACCGTGTAGGGGCTAAAAACAATACCTTTCACAAAACTTTACGTCATAATAGGAGTATCAATACATATCTATCTCCAAAAAACTTTGCCTGTTTTAACGTTGCTGCTTGTCGACCACTTATATACACAAAGAATGAGCTGACGGGGGTGGGTGGGTGCAATTTCCTTAAGCCGTCGTGTGCTGATCGTCTTCATCAGACTAATTGGGGGGGGGGAGGGGAGGGGGTGCAAGCTAAGTCAGCAAATTCTCGCAAGGAGCAAAAGGCTAAGAACCTGATAAGTCACATCACCAGCTGCAATACCGGACTCCCTGGACTGCGTAATATGATACGTTGAAACTCTAAACTCACTTAATTTAGACGTAATGAGTTTAGCGCTTCGTGTAGTAAAAGAACGAATAAATCTGAAATTGGGCTGCCTATGCAGAGAGTAAACCTGCACGCACGTTGAACCGTATTGTAATATAACTGAATGTAAAACGTGATTATTTCCTAAAGGGAAGGACTATAAAGATTCTGCTTGATTGATCATAATTATAGACAAAATTCGAAAAACTTCATCGTTATTTAATGAAAAATGACAATTAGTTTTACGTTAGCTTAAACAACCTTTAACTTTTGTCTCTATTTATTTAGTGAGTTAATGTCTTACGTTCCGATTAAGTAACCACAGGAAATCTGCGAAGTAACGCTAAGGAATGTCTAATATTAATTAATTCCGTAACTTGAAGCGGAATTATGATATTAATTAATTAATAGAATATGTTATAAGTAAAGTAGGATCACGGTCTGCGCAAATGTAAAACAAAATGTGCAAATAAGTTCTGGAGCTTGCTTGCTGCACGGGTGCATCGCTTATAAACGAACTAACAGAGGCCACGGACCTAAGTCTTGTTAAAAAAGAAATGCTAGATTTTATTTTATTTCAAATGTCACTTTCAAAAGTACATTAAATCCTGGGAATGAAAAAAAATTCCCAGGTGGTACAACCTTGGTGACAATGAAGTTCGACCAGAAAGGAATACGTGATTAAATGCACAGAGGCATAGGTGGTGGAATGGGTGACCCGCAGAAGTGACGCATGTGTGTAAGAGGGGGCGTGTGAGCAGGCAAGAATCGTGATCCCAGCATGTTGCACCCAAGGTCACGTAAAGAACGAAAACGGGGAAATATACGCGTGACATTGAACTTCGACCAGGCACCAGACCCATACGGTAAATTCCAGATAGTGGTGCATTCGACGGAAGCATGACGTCACGGACACAATAAGGGAGTCCGCCGTATATAAGTGCGTGCTGTGCACCGAGGAACCGCAGTGCATCATCACCATGGCCAGGGGCAAACCTATTGACAACACCGTGAGGAGAAGAGTGGTGGAGTTGCAACGGGATGGACTCAGTGAATGGGAAATAGGGCGCCAACTGAACTGACCCAAGTCAACCGTCCACTGCATCATCAAACACCACCAAAATACGGGTACTACAGAGTCAGGTAAGGCCCCCGGTCGAAAACGCCTGCTGAGCGTGCGTGACCTACAGATATTTAGGCGCTATATCCAGACCAACAATCATGTTTCTGTGGCCGAATTACGACTGTGGACTCGAGAACGCTTTCACATTGAAGTGTCAACCAGAACCATTTGCCGTTACCTACAGCGATGCGGTTACCGAGTGTACAAGGCGAAACGTAAACCCTTCCTTTCCATGTTGAACAAAGGCAATCGACTACGGTGGGCACGAATGTACCGGGGATGGACATTTCGGCAGTGGAACAGGGTTTTGTGGACGGACGAATCCATTTTCAATGTTGTGTACGGGAAAATACGGAAAACAGTCCTTTGTCGGAAGGAGAAACAGAATGAAGCAAAATGTTATGCACGTCGGGTACAGAAACCTGCGTCAGTGATGGTATGGGGATGCATGACGGCATCTGCGGTTGGCCCACTACACGTCTGTGAGGGCATTGTGAATGCACACGCCTATACACGCACACTGGAGCGGCATCTTGTTCCACAGGCGGCGTCTCATCTTTCAACACGACAATGCCAGGCCTCATACAGCGGGGCTGACAAGAGAATGGTTGACTCGCCATCACGTGCGAACTCTGCCATGGCCACCTTCGAGTCCCGACCTCTCGCCCATTGAGAATGTGTGGCATGTTCTTAAGCGACGTGTGCAACAGAGGGGACCCACGACAGTGGCTGCTCTTATCGCCTGCCTGCAGGAGGAATGGCACCTCATCGATGTGGAATACCTTGAACAACTCGTCCGCAGCATGCCCGACGCATTGCCACAGTTATTCGCCGACGGGGCGGCGTCACACCATGGTAAACAGGATCCCCTCTAACAGTGGTCGAACTTCAATGTCACGTGTAGATGGACGAAAATGTTTTATTTTGTGTGGACACCATACATTGCTGCGTTGCAGCGGAAATTTATGTTTTCCTTTGTTCCATGTAGCCTGCTGAATAAAATATGTTCAGCATATGCATGTGTTCTCCTTCTTTCACAACGCACTCCTATATTTGTGACTGGTGGAACTTCATTGTCACTAAGGTTGTAGTTCTGTCATAGCCACCGATGCCTGACCAGGGTACCAGGTTCAAACGAACCACGGCGCTACCAGGAGCAAAATGACAGGGGCTCGTCGACGGACGTGCCCGTGATGGCCGCCTTAAGGGCACAATGTGGATCCCTCAAGTCCGACGTCGGACATGGCGGACGCCTGGGGCTCAGGGCTACTCCCTGGTCGCCCGTAGCTACCGAAGAAAACATGATATTTTCTTTTCCTCCGCATTGTTAAAGGTCGCTGGTGAGCGACCCTGACAAGAGGTCGATTAACCTATAGGGGAGGGGAAGGGTGAATTAAAGCCGAGTATCGACATTAAACATCGTTAACAGTAATGACGCGCTTTCGTAACACTTACAGCTCAGGGAGCAAAAAATAACTACGAAAACTTGGTCATACATTTCTCGAGGGGAAATGTATGGAAAAAAAAAGCCAAGCATCTCTACCACGTATAAAGACCAAATATTTGGGGATCAAAGATAGGCTATGACAGCCTTTAGCCACTCGCTTGCTAAGCGAGAGGAACGTTGTATGAGAAAGGGGGTAGCTCTGAAGAGCAACGTCGACACTCAAACAGCTATGGGGCTAGCCCCGTGAAATAACAACACACTGACATCTATTTAAAAATACTACCTTTGACTGAACAGGCAGGGGGAGGAAAAGTCATAAGGAATGTTCGTTACCTGAAGTTCTGCGGCGATCTCTTCTCCGATGGTCCTCGTTGTGACGTGGCCCTACTCTGTAAGAAAACGGACGAGGGAGGAACTCCAGGCTCCAAACTCTGTACTTTCGTAGACCGATATTCTAAACGATAAACTTTAACTTCCCGATCGTTCGTTCGCTCCTTTTTCTAAACTTATGATTCCTGTGGAGCTCTCTCGCGATAACCGAATTCAATGTAAACTGAAAACAACTAGAAACGGAGTTCTTTTGTAACTACTTCATTTGACGGAGAACGAAGACAATTAAGAAAGATATTTTCTCAGGCGACCTATTTAAATGAAATTCGAACTATCGGCTGTTACGACGGTTGCCTCGATCGCGTCCTTTGGAAACGGCGATTCTGAGGAAAAACGCTGAATTTTGATTTCATTTTCTAATGCAATTTCAGCGGAGTTTTTCCAACTTCGCTGAAGGTCGCTGTCGCGATGAGCTTTTAATGCTTTTTTCAATGCTTCAGAGCGGCCCTTTTCATAACATGATTAGCTTATTTATTTATGATGCCGGGTCCTAGGACGATACAAGAACACGTGGGGGGATTTTTTCAGGCTTAGAGAATAGAAAGATCCTGCCTTTGAGGTAGCGGCTCCAGAGGAGGCGATGGGACGTTAGAGGGAAATTCCTGTGGGAAGTCGGATGAAAAGTACCATGCTCCTAACATACAAACAGCTTCATTAAGAACATCCTGGACTCAAAAAGTATCTGAATTTTGATTTCAGTGGCTTCTGCTGTTCTCAACAATGGATCGCATTTTCTTCTCAGAAGTTGAAAGTGAATGTCAAAGACCATTGTTGTGCATTTCTTTATCAAGGAGGTAATAGAGAAAACTCTTATGTCCGCTTGTAAAAAAACAGATCTTATGATAAATGAAAAAGGAATTCTCATGAGAGCCTTGTATTATCCAATCCTAACTCCTGTGCAGTTTTAAATTTTCCCAATGGGGATGTTATTCTACATAGGAGACATTACACATGAAGTAATGTGCTACAAGACTTTAGCTGGATACATTTAACGTGTATGTACGGGGCGGTGCTGATAAGTCTTTAGCCTTTGTGTTTTATTAGGTTTTGACGTGAACAAATAGTAGGTTGTTACGAACATTTATCCTTGTAGTTTTTTAAGACCAAACGTTAGTCTTCTAATGTAATTACACCTTTGAGTTTTGCTGGTGTGAACTGACCGTGGCAGCAATTCAGGACAGTTTCAGGGGGAACGACAACAGGTCAGTGATCAATTTTCGATTCTCGCAAGGAAAGTCCACAAAGCAAATTCTTGACTACGTGACATTTGCCAAATCTTATTTCTTCTAGGTAAAACTAAAGACTTATCAACACAGGGATGATGTACGACTTAAGAGAGAGTGAAATGCGATATTTAAACACACGAGAGAAACAGGATATGACATAGAGTGGAATGAGGCTAAGCAGATAGGAAGGGAGAAGAAAATACTAGTGAGAAAATGGAAGGAGACCAAGGAAATAGAGAAGAAAGGTGAAGAAGACACAATGAACTGGAATGGGGGACTCAAGATAAACAAAGAATGGAAGAAGGTGTTAGAAAGAGTGGAAAGGAAACAGAGAAAGAGGAGAGAAGAAGGAAGAAGAATTAAGGAAAAAGAGCGTGAGATAAAGAGTCCAAGCACATTCTAGATGAAAGAAAATATGTTTAGCTTTTAGGTTAAAGTACAGTTGACAAGGGAAAGCCACCTGCTAGAATGTTCCAGAACAACTTTCTAATAGTCTGGAGGGGATTATTGTTTGTGTGTGTGTGTGTGTGTCTATATATACATATATATATATATATATATATATATATATATATATATATATATATATATAGTATTGTTTGCGTATATATATATATATATATATATATATATATATATATATATATATATATATATATATATATATATATATATATATATATATATATATATCCTGTTGTGTACATTGTTACATTTGTACTTGATACAGAGTCTGAAGAAGACCTTCTAGAAGGTTGAAACGTTACGTTTAGTTTATGTTTTATAATAAAATAAATTTCTGCCTTGGTCAGCATATTGAGTTTTTCATATCATGGAAACTAGGCTTAATGGTGTTACAATATAGTTAAATGCTTGCGATGATATTGTTGTTCTAGGAAATGGAAAGTGAAGGGTAATCCCCCTGATGCAACGGACCTGGATAACTAAAGGCGATCACACTGATTCGGGGTGAACACAAACAATAGTCTGTCCGAAATGGTCATGACTGTCAGTCCA
Organism: Lepisma saccharinum; assembly: GCF_977018435.1. Taxonomy (NCBI): domain Eukaryota; kingdom Metazoa; phylum Arthropoda; class Insecta; order Zygentoma; family Lepismatidae; genus Lepisma; species Lepisma saccharinum. The sequence continues at coordinate 34,951,290 of NC_139247.1, forward strand.
AACATCATGGAGAAATCATGACGAAATAACATTAACATTTTGTTGACTGAATGTTAGACATTTAGGTACAAATTGCCTCAATCGACACTCACTTCCATATTAGATCCTGCTTATTTTACGTTTCTCTTATGCATTGTTGTGTTAATTAGGACTGGACCTACAGTTTAAAACTGGACGCGGTGGCTCAGTCGGTAACGCATCTGACTACCATGCCCAAGGTCCCGGGTTCGATCCCCGGCCGGTTCAAATCCGGGGAACTTTTTCTAACGTTGGAAGCGGCCCCGGCGCCCACCCAGCGTCGAATAACATGGGTACCTGGGGGAAACCCTGGGGGGGGTAAAGGCGGTCAGGGGCGTGATGCTGATCACATCACCCCCACTCATGACCGGATCAAGAAAGTGTGGGGCGTTACCCCTATACGCCTTCATGGCGTGGTGCTAAGCACAGGGGAGCACTTTACCTTTTTTTTTTACCTACAGTTTAAAATGGAATCCGAACCACTATGTGTTTCCATCGGGTTCCTAACACCGTACCCCTTGATTTCAAGGAGACCACGTTACCACTACACCATCAAGGAGGTGAGCAGTTTCGTGTGACGGATATCTCGTGAACATCGGAAGCTCCAAAGGTAATATTTGGTTAACTAAAGGATGTAGATTATATCGAGTGGTTTGTCTGACAAAACTATAAATACCACGTATTATATGTATACGCAAGAACACTGAATCGATCATTAAGTCAAACAATTTCAACCCACACTATATATTTTATGCTTACATTCAGCGTTTATCGAGTCAGCTACTTCAACTTGTGTACTCTATGTCCCGGGAATGTCTGGAGCAAAAGATCAAAAACACGTTCTATGCGCAAATAGGACTTCAGAAAGTTCGATCAATGAACGCGTAAAAGGAGCGGAAAACATGGTTGCAGCTACCAGCCGTTTTGAGCAGCATAGCCCGCTTTGCTCCGCCCACTTGTTTTCTCCCTTTCTGTAGCGTTATGCGTGGCTTTGCTGCACAGATTCCCGGGACCAGACAATTTCTGGCGACATCCTTGCTTAAAATAAAATTACATACATATATATTGGCGGCGCCAATGTTCAAGCATCGACTATAGGTATTTTCTACTCTTACGGCGGGCATTCTATATGCTTCAAAGGGAATTGGTGAGCGGGGAACACGCAGCAGACCAACCAGACAACAGCACTGGCGCCGAGAGTTTCGACGTGCACCTTATTCTACAGACTGCTGCGTTTTTTATCGCGCTGGATTGGTCGCATCCCCGCTCCCCACTTCCCTTGCCAGCATGTAGAGCGTCCGCCGTAAAACTGGAAAAGAGCTATAATATTAAATGCTTAGTTGCAATCTCACTCTGGCCACACATGTGCACCAGGAAACAGCAAAATAAGCAAAATTATAGTGAGCTACTTACACTAAGTTCAATGCATGCCTAAGTCTCGGTTAACAAGAATTTCCAATCTTGGGTTAACTGAACGTAGCAACGTGGACACAATAATACTGAAGAAACAATTATTCATTGTTGGCTCACAAGCTGTGTCTAAGTAACTATAAAAGCCATCTCTTAATGGGGTTGTAATGTAAGTATGGGAGAGTTCTAATTGATAAGAATGTCTAATTTTAAGTAGGATTTAGACCATAGTGTGTGGATAAGTGTTTCCAGTGTATTATTTTATTCTGAATAGGGATGGTGTTAAATTATTGCCAGCAAGAGGCGCAGCTGGTCCTTTTTCTTTCCTGATTTGTTGGAAGGTTACATATCGACAATATCAGGTTCAAATAGCATTTGCTAGGTCTTTAAATGTGGACAATTCTCCACATTTGATAGCTTTCAAAAGAAGTAACTTTCGATAATTGTCTCCCGCGGCCAGGCTTTGAGCTTTCGGAAAGTAAATCGGTCCACTTAATTTGACTTTTAAACTTGGGTAGTTTTGTCACATTAGGTCACTTTTAAACTGAGTAGTCTCCTACAACTAAAACTTTACAATTTTAAAATATAAACTTTATAAGGAGCTATTGTATTGCAGCATGGAAAGAGACCATCTACGCAGTACATTCAAAACTCACTTCCACAGATGGATAGATATATGGTATACTTTTTCAGATTATTCTCACTAGATTTAAGTTTCAGTTACTCATGACATTCTCTTACAATATTCTTCCACGTTAATTTAGGATAATTACTTATCCTTAAAAGAATTTGGCGGCTAGACATTATTATGAGAATAAGGGTGCATCTTAAAATCCATTCTTTCGATATATTGCTTATTTAGGTTAAAAGCGACGATGTACGTGAATGAGTGGACAAAGTATGAAGCGAGGATAGCATGGGCGTCGTGAGAAATTTTGGGGGCGGGTATCAGGCCCTGATAGTGGAAATAATGAGATCAATTATTATAATTGTGACAACCATTATTATTATTATTATACAATTATAACTATTACAAACTTATTAAAATGCTAATTTTATTTCAAATTATAATTTCTATTCATTATCATATCATTGTGGAAACCTACTTGAACCAGCAGATGAGGCAACATACAGTTAGTGTACTGAAATGCATGGTTTCACAATATTACTCTTAACCTTTACACACAGCATTCAATGTATTCAATAAAAGAGTTTAGCTTTCTGCTATTTTGTAACTTGAAATGAACAATGCCAATTTCCAGGAAGGGGTTCAGGGACCTGTTCGACCTCCCTCCCGACGTCCATGCTTGAAAGCAGAGAGAAACACACATGCTTTTTCTAGGATTCAATCCCGGGTTCTCAGTGCTAATATTGATGACTGCACGTGTAATACAGTCACTGATATTTCTGACTTGTAACGACCACATTGAAGTCAATGAGGCTGTTACAACCTAGAAGTGTCCGTGACTGTAGTACACGGTTGGTTCTCCGGCGCAAGGCCGTACGGTACGAACGGCCTTGCATCCCTCTCCAACTGAAACAAAAGAGGCCCCCACAGATGGTAGCCACGTTGACGCCGTTGTGGGGCTTATTCACTACTGAGAGCTACCCGTACCATTTCTGCTGTCCTTGTAGATCAGGGGTTTCCAACTGGCGGGCCGCGGGCCGCGATGCCTTTTTTTGCGGCCCGCGAAGCCAGTTTACAAAATACATTAATTGTATGTATTTTTATTAAAATACGTTCTATTTTTACTGAAGGAACGGAAGCTCTGCGAAGAAAGACAATATCAGAATGTATAATTGATTTTGCAGTTAATAATGATCATCAGAAGAATCTAAAGTGACTTAACTTTCTCTTCACACCATGCATTCCTCCCCTTCGCTATTCGTAATGAACTCGCCCGTTTCCCATCTTTTCGCTATGCTGAATGAACTCACCCGCTTCCGCGAAGGCTTCACTCTTTGTGTTTGGAAACAAACTGCAGAGCGGCGCTATAGAGATCTGTTTTACTACGCACGAAGTACGAAGAGATTTCCAGTATTCCAACTCGGATTGTACTGTGACTGATTGTTAAAGTTTGTGCAAATATCGAAATGAGCAATATCTCCAAAAAACGTAAGATTGAAAATGAAAATAGAACTTATCAAGAACGTTGGGAATAAGACTACCTCGTTACAAACAACAATGCCAAGAAAAGGGGCCAGCGTTTTTCAAATACCTTTCAAAGGAACGCTTTCCAAACCTTCGTAGTTTTGGCCAAAGAATGACATCGATGTTCGGCAGCACATACACGTGTGAAAGTGTTTTTTCTTCAATGAAATTCATCAAGAACCGCTACAGAAGCCGACTGGCAGATTCTTCACTGCTTCACCTTCTGAGACTTTCAAATACAGAAATTGAAGTAGACATTACAACTTTAATTAAAGAAGCAGATCAGCCTCAATTTTCACATTGAACACTTACTATGATGGAGTCTTATTTGTATGGTGTATTTTTAATTGTTTTCAATCCATCTATAAATATTGGCTTTTTGTGAAATAAATTGTAATTATACAATTTTGATTTGTGATTCCATTATTTCTATTGCCTCATTTTAGAAATTTAGGTCATGCGAAAGTACTACATTAAAAAATTATGCCCGCCAATCAACTGTTGGATATAATTTTGGCCCTCGGACCTTTTGAAGTTGGAAACCACTGTTGTACATCATAGGAAACAGATGTACCTGCTACATGCAAATTCTTCTGCTGGTGAAGGCACGCTTGCTAAGAGGAGCAGTGGGAGCTTTGAAGGATAATCAGGACAGCGTCTACAGTTCAAAGTGTGATCAGGACAGGATGCTGTGGACTCGACCTGTTACAACTGATGAATCGCTCAGATTTCCTTGAAAATGTGGCGTCAAGATATACAGGATGTGCCTCGACTACTGCAGAAATGGTTGCCATCCAGGGAAGGTCATCATCAAGTCATATACTTACCCTTCTCTTCAACGGCATGTAACGTATGTAAAGGCATCCTCTGCACTATTCATTTCCATACTCAATATCTTGCCACCATTTTTCTCTTCTCTGTACATTCGTTCCAAAGTGTTCCGTCTTTTCAGATATCCAGGGGAGCATTTCGTTGTCACGGGTGGGACACGTGAACTACATTTTTTATATTTAGGTAACTATTTTACTGATACTTGATCAACATTCATCTTACAGTTTCTGTGAAATAAAATATGAAATTTAACTCTGTTTATTAAACACTACTACCCTTAAAAAACTTTCCCAGATTTGTAGCTATAAGTGAACAATTTTGTGTCACAGGTGGAACAGACGAAACAATCCTCTTCACTTAATAAGAAGATTATTTTAATTTCTGTGAATTGTCAAATTATGAGAAATAAGTTATTTAAGGCAAAGAGAGAAGGTAATTGACATTTTAATATTCTAATAGCGTTGAAGGGAAATGTAATAGTTAAAAAAGGAATTACCAGAATTTACTAGCAAAACTTAAATATTTAAATTTCCTGACATGGCCCTTCTAGCAAATTGGGTGTGAATGGAAAATACGGTCAAACGAAAAACACAATATTACTCTTAAGTCTAATGTTTGGCAATGGATTAAAATACGTTGAGTGAAGAAGCCAACGTACTTTGAAGTTCTTGCGCTGTACCCTATACTGGATACTTCACTTTAATCTGTGGTTTTAAAGTAAATTAGTCACAATATTCAATGAAATTATATTCTGGTGTACGCTGTAACCTTGAAGTGAAACTGAACAAAAACTACATTAGCACTTAATGTCTACAGTAGTTTAAACCACCAAACATTCGGCTTTATCGATTTATTCAACTACTCTTGTAATGTATGAAAATATTAACCTCTCACTATGTGTGCGACATTTATTTTTGGGTATTTTTTTACCATTTTTAGGTCATTCTATTGGTCATCTTTTGACATTTCTTAGAGCATCAACTTCCGAATCCTAGTCATAATTTTTAATGCCACAAGCATTCTCCAGCTATCATAAAAGCTCAAAAAATAATCCCTACCTAAAACTATCCACTTCACACACCACTACACCTCTACAGAAATGTGTATGTGTATCTCTCGAAGCGAGTGCTTAAAATAACGTGAACGCTTGTTGTGCAGGGGGATTGTGTTTCCTTGTGGAATGAAAAATCATGGGTTCAAACCTATTTCTTTGCGAAAACTTTTTCGGAAAATTTACGGCTTTGGTCGAGAATCCTTATCTACATTTCTTGGAAATTTCCGTTGACATTTATGCAATATACGTCCAGCATTTCCAAATAACATTTTAATCGTAGTAAGCAAACTGTAATTTGGAATGTGCAGACACATGCGTTATAAAGTCCGAAGTGCGTAGTTTCAAACGTTGAATATATCATGCAAAATCCGACGTATATTTTAGGTCCGCAGTGAAGAGCACAGTGTGTGTGTGTGTGTGTAGAGTGTATTTTTGTTGTTGTCCTTATACATAGATAGGCCAATCGGGACTGGACCTACAATTTAAACAGTTGAAATCGCTCAAGGCATTCGAGAGTTATGACGGAACAAACATACACACACACACACACACACACACATACATCCATTTTTATATTATTATATAAAACAACAACAACAACTCTTGCTAGAAGAATGTGACACGTTGAGATAAATTACGTTTTAAAACCGCGGTTTCTTGATTTGGTGTTTGAAAGTGTTATGATTTATTTTTATAGATAATGAAAATAAGCTAATACGTATGATTTAATTGACTAAATTAATAACTTTTAATTAGAGAAAAAGATTGAAAATAACTAATTTCGAATTCAAATGTCACCTATCCTTGAATCGTCTTCATCGTCTCGGTATCTAATGACAAATATATACGTGTCACAACTTTCTATAAAAGTGAGCTAATGCAAGAGATATGTGTAAACTCCATTGGAGTATACATTTTGAAATATATTTTCATTAAGGGTGCCAGGGGTGTCTTGGAGTTGAACGGCATTGGGAGAGTCACTATTCATCTTAGCGACCCCGACAACTATGGATTCCACACTAATATCGGTCGTTGTCGATTATCTTTACATGTCACCCCCTTCCCACCCTCACCCCTAGGGGTGCCAGGGGTGTCTTACCCCCACAGTATTTCTTTCCAGATTGTAAGTCATATGTGTATCAAGTTTGGTCATAGTGAATGTCACTTATTAGCTTAGACACTCCGAAAACTATGGATTCAACACTAATGTAGGTCATTTTTGACATTTTATTTTTCACCCCTACTCACCCTTCATCCCGATAGGTGATGAACTTGGAATTGAACGGAATTGGTAGTGTTACTATTCATCTAAAGACCCTGAAATCTATGGATTCCACACTAATATCGGTTGTTTTCGATTATTTTTGCATGTCACCCCTCCCACCCCCACCCCTAGGGTCGCCAGGGGTTTCTTACCCCAACAGTATTTCTTTCCAGATTGCAAGTGATACGTGTTCCAAGTTTGGTTTAAATCGCTCCAGGCGTTCGAGAGTTGTGCCGGAACAAACACACAAACATCAATTTTATATATATATATATAACAGGGTGACTGGTAATCAGATGCATTCCCTGAAAGGGGTAAAAGTAGAGACAATTTGCAATAAATTTGACCATAATCCGAAAATTAGTAGTTTTCGAGATAATCGAATTTCATTTGTCTTTTTTTAAAAAATTACAATTTTCCACATAAAAAGATGAATTGAGAAAAAACTGCTTATTGTATGGAACTTATTTCAGCGTTTTCTGATAGCTAACAAATAAGTGGTTCGTTGAAAAAAAAAAGTTCTTTCCAAATAACAATCACATGTAAGTACCGGGTGGGTCTAAACATACAAGTGATGATAAAAACATGCACTTTTAGTTTACTTGGCAACGTATTAATAACAAAAATGGTATGACACGAAACGTACAAACAAATTACTTTAATTACTTCCTTGTGTCATCTGCTATCCAACAAGGTACAAATGTTGCTAACATTCACATTTGTGTACAAGAAATAATACTTCATTCATCTTCATGTGAATGGAATCAATGAACAATCATTACACGTCTTGCTCAAAGTGGGAACCTCCGTTACGAATGCAGGCACGCAGGTTTTTACAGACATTTGGTCTCTTAACTCGTGATGTGATGGTGTCCTTGATGTGTTGACCAGCTGTTAAGATCCTCTCCCTGAGCTCTTCTTGCGAGTTTACCGGTGTCTTGTCATGTGGCTCCAAATGTAAAAGTCGCAGAAGCGTCAAATCGATCGGGGGATCGAGCTGGGCAGTCATCATGCTGATAAATCATGTCACGTCTTGTAGCTAGAGGCACATCGTCCAACAACATTGCCATCACGTTCCTCAAAAATGTTCATAAGAGATGCCATTTTAGATTTGGGGCAGGAAAAATGGCTCGATCAAATGATTGTTGATGACGCCCATCCATACTTCTGCCTGGGCGTGCGACAGTGGCTGGATAAAAATTACCCAAAGAAATGGATTGGCCGAGGCTGTCCGATTCCCTGGCCGGCTCGATCCCCCGATTTGACGCCTTGCGACTTCTTAATTTGGGGCCAAATGAAAGACTTAGTTTACAACACACCGGTAAACTTGCAAGAAGAGCTCAGGGAGAGGATCTTAACAGCTGGTCAACACATCAAGGACACCATCACATCACGAGTTAAGAGACCAAATGTCTGTAAAAACCTGCGTGCCTGCATTCGTAACGGAGGTTCCCACTTTGAGCAAGACGTGTAATGATTGTTCATTGATTCCATTCACATGAAGATGAATGAAGTATTATTTCTTGTACACAAATGTGAATGTTAGCAACATTTGTACCTTGTTGGATAGCAGATGACACAAGGAAGTAATTAAAGTAATTTGTACGCTTCGTGTCATACAATTTTTGTTATTAATACATAGCCTAGTAAACTAAGGGTGTATTTTTAAGTAGCACTCAACCTGCAACGTAACATCAGCGTAACGGACACATACAAAGAAAAGTTAAATAACGTGAAAAGATCTTTCACGCATTATTTTTATATGACCCCTACTACAGACGAAGAAATTTCCAACATAATTAGAAATATGAAAAACAGAAAGTCAACAGGGCTAGATTCAATTACGATTAATGTGATCAAACAGATTTGCACGTACATTAACGAGCCTTTGGCTAAATTAATTAACCAGTGTATGGAAAATGCAGCTTTCCAGATTATCTAAAAATATCAAAAGTAATACCCTTATATATGAAAGGAAATAAAACAAAAATTGAAAACTACAGACCAATTTCCTTATTGTCAATTTTTTCAAATATTTTCGAAACATTAATTTATAATAGGATAATAAATTATCCAGAAGATAAAAAAATACTCATAAAGCAACAAAATGGGTTTGTGAAATCGAAAACAACAAAAAATGCCATTTTTGATGTAATTGATAATATTCTTTCCGCCATAAACAAAACGTATTCTGTTGTTGGAATTTTTTGTGATTTATCAAAAGCGTTTGACTGTGTGAATCATCACATACTACTAAAGAAATTAAAATACAACGTAATCCGCGGTCTATCAAACAAATTAATGGAATCCTATTTATCGAATAGAAAACAGAGCGTTGCAATAAATAGATTATCAAATAATAGGACACAAACAACATATTACTCCGAATTGAAAGATGTGGTTATTGTAATCCCCCAAGGATCGATACTAGGACTCCTATTGTTTTTATTGTTCATAAATGACCTTCCAGCAAATGTTGAAACTGCCCAAGTTACTCTTTTCGCTGATGATACTACGGCTTTAGTAGATTCTGTTAACGATGTAACTTTAATTAAAAAAAACGGAAGAAGCCCTTACTGAACTACAAAGCTGGTTTTCAGAAAACAAACTTTCTATGAACAACGAAAAAACTAATATAATAAAATTTGGTGTATCTAGAGCCAAAAACTCTTCTATTAAGCAATATAATTTGACAGTAGGTCATGCCGTTATAACAGCTACTAACAATACAAAACTTCTTGGAATATTTATAGACGAGTGTCTACACTGGAAAGTTCACATAGATCATTTATGCAAGAGGCTAAAAACCGTATGTTACCAATTAAGAACCTTAAAAATAGTTTCAATACAGTATGTATGCTAAATATCTATTTCTCAAACTTCGAAAGTATTTTGAGGTATGGTATCCAATTTTGGGGGAACTATGCTCAATCGCAGAAGATTTTTAAAATTCAAAAAAGAGCATTGCGTATTTTGGCAAATGCACACAAAACTGATACATGTAAACCTCTTTTCAAATAATTCCGTATATTAACACTTCCAATTTTGTACATACTTGAAACACTTACTTTCATACACGAAACAAAATCGAACTATCCAAAGAACATAGGCATTCACAATTACAATACCAGACAAAAATATAACTTCCACATTCCCAAAGTGCGGCTAACTGCATACCAAACAGGATCTTATTACTCAGGCATCCAGTTATACAATATGTTACCAAAAAGCTACAAAAATTTTGAAAGATCCACAATTATTAAAAGTAAAGTGAAAAAAATTGTTATTGGAATACACATTATATTCAGTTCAAGAATTTCAAGAATTATATAACTTTATAAAATAAATTTAGATTGTATACACTATATAATATGTACTTTTACAGCACTAGTTCACTTCAAGGAATAATTTGTCAATGTATGTTTTACTATTATATTATGTTATATTATTATAAAAAAATTCTGCCAAATTGATGCTTAGATATATATTATGTGCGATGTCAACATGTTGTATTTTTGTAATGTACATGCACCAATGCCCCTCAGGGGTACTTCCGGTGTGAAAAGTTCTCACATAAACTTAATAAACTCTCCTATCTTATCTCACTTCAAGTTTTCAGTTTCACACTTCACATCTCTCTCTGTTGTGTGTGTGTGTGTTTACCTTTCTTCTTCTTCCTCTTTTAATATCTCAGGCTTCTATTTCTGTTAATCCCCCCTCTCTCTCTCTCTCTCTCTCTATGTTTGGCTTCTCCTTTTCTCTTCCTTTCCCTCGTTCTCTACAGCTTCTTTCAACTCTCTTCATTACTTTCTCCTTTAAAAAGTTTTCGTCGCTTGAAGATACGTAAACATGACATCAAAATATCCTGCTAAATGATAGAAGTGATCAATTTTGTCCACCTACCCCCAAACTGACAAATTTCCTGTTTGGCCCTTTGAGGGGGTTGGCAGTAAATGAAAGGTTTAGAACCGTCTATCCAGAGCACTAAATTACACAGAAGGAACGCTGTAAAGATTTTATTTTATGTCTGAGCGAAACAGATCCTTTTACGAGTAACAGCGGGTATGCAAGGGACTCGGATTATACACGGAAAGTTTTGAGCCGACCGCGACCGAGAAACAGTCATAAGTTTTGTGAGGGCGTTTATTACTTATGCGGAAACTTGTATCCATTTGCTTCCGACCTGTGCTGCACGCTCTCATTCCAGACTTGGTCGGTGGACACGCTGTTCCCTGGCCACACGATCCAGAGTTCTCGAAAGTTGAAATCCGCAAAGAAATCTTTCCTCAGCTACGGCACCGGATGTGAAACCCTTTAAGCAATTGCATTTCGACTCACGGTACATTCAAGGCAGGTTTCAAACCTTTCCTAAGATTCAACTAACATCAGGCCTTGACACATAGATATTTGAAGTACTCAATAAACCTTGAACATTAAGGATCTCATCCAGAGAAGGTACTATTTACCACAGTATCTTAGTGCTGGTGGTTCAAAGTACATTTTTGTTCTTTCTAATACCAGTCTTAGTTAATATTTTTATTTATTATTGAAATGAATAAAACAAGAAGCCAGATATGTAGAGAGATGAAAGCTAAGAAAAATGGAAAATATAAGGTTGAGAGAGACAGAGACAAAAGAGAGAAATATAGATGAAGAGAGAAGGGAATATTTCAGCTTGAGAGAGAGATAAAAACCAAAGAAATCCAAAAATACTACAGAGAGATATACAAGCAAAGAGAAGGGATATATAATATTCACAGACACAGAAAGAGAGAACGAGAAAGAGAGAGAGAGACAGAAGCAAAAACCAAAATAAATGGAAGTATAGACAAAAAGTAGAAATAGAGATAAAAGTAAAGAGAAGGGGAATATACGTTTTAGACGGATAGAGAGAGAGAGAGAGGCTCATTGAGGAACAGAAAACAGAGTAGCGGGAGAGAGAAGTTAAAAAGGAAAGTGAGAGTAATGCATGTGCGAAGCAAGATGAGAGATGTAAAACTGTGGTTGACGACAAACCTGTATGTGATACTCTTGACAAGATAGAACGAAAGAGATTAATGTGGAATGTTCGTTGTTGTGAACATTGAAGATGTCATGAAATGTAAGTTTAATGATAATTATTTATTTTGTATTTCAAAAAATTAGATTTGAAGATATCGTTTCGGTAACGGCAGTATAAGCCGGAGACGGATTTCTTAAAATTTACAGGAGAAAAGACGAGAAATTACTTACGGAATTGTGTTCTTGAGGACTTTCTGAAGCCGGAGATATTGTTTTTTAGAATCGTGCTACGTATTTTGCCCGTAAATAAGGTATTTTTCGTCAATCATGCATCTTCGTTGTGCGATAGCTCATGCCGCCATTACCGTTGACTACGTGAATCAATTGTTCCGTGCGTTTGGTTATGTAACCCAAGGTTATTAGAAGTATAGGTTGGGCCAATCCGTTGTTTACTCGTAATGACGAAACGATGGTAAGATGTGAATTTATCCATGAAATGAATTCCAAATCTATGCGCTAGTGTTGCACTATGCAGATAGGAAACCATGCCAGATACTGAACACACGAAATCGAGAACACAAATGAGCATTTCCACCCATTTACATTTTGTGGCTTCAGACAAATTGAAAATAAATATAGATAGGTACTTGTTGTTATGCGGGACAGAATATTTTTTGATCGGAACGGGAATTTTTTTTAAATCCCGACATTCTGGACGGGAAATATTCGCAATTTCTCGACTAGTCGGGAAATCTCAAATTCTCATTTTCACCTTAAGTGATTTTCTTTGCATTTCTGGAATGAAAACTAACAATTTCCGATAAGTTCCAGACACTTGCAATGTAGAAAACGTCAAGAATTAATACCGTTTTAAAATGACCATTCGGTATTTCCCGACTGCTCGAGATCCAGAAATTTAGGGAAGTCATTTGCTGAAGTCGTGATAGGGACGGAATTTTTCTTTCCGATCCCGGTCCCGACTTTCCGAGATACCGCACACCACTTGATATTATTATTTATTTTAGTTCAGCACAAGATACATCTTCCAAGTACGTTGAACATAATATATACGTTATATACGTTTTTCAAAAGGATTCTTCGGTCACCGAGCTTTGGATTCGTGTGGAAACGCTAACGTGAATCATGCTAATGCTAGAATCTGCAGTGCGCATTTCTGCCCAGAAGATTATGTACGTAATCTGAAAAGTCAACTTTTAGGTTTACATCGAAGAAAGATCCTTAAGCAAGATACCTTCGACTCCTTATTATGAGCAGGAATGTGGGGAGTATAATCCTGGTAAATACTTCGCCTACCATTTTTTGCCATTGGTGTACAATTCTCTCTCGCTTTTTCCCTACATATTCACATAAAGCAATAAAAATACAAACTGCTAACTTTTCATTCCATTTTGGTTATTTATTAAACGGTACGTGTTTGTATTTATATTTGATAAATTTACTTTGCTCTTCCGGCCATTTAAGTCAATTGAGATTATGAAGAAGTGATAAAATAGATGAATGGCCAATCACAGTTCCCCTTACTTACAAGAGCGACCACAAGAAAAAGAACCTTCCTCCTCTTCCGTTCAACTCGGACTATAAGAGAGCATGCTCCACTTTCCCCCTCCCTCCGCATTGGAGTACGGTGCACAGGAGTCGCGAGTCTGCGCAGGTTTCTTTGCTTGTGGTTCCACTATAATAGTAATATAAAATTGTACACTCACCTCACTTAGTTCTCCGGCAGTTTGTTTCTTTATACATCATATTTGGAGAAGATACAATTCAATCTATAGTTGTACGTACACTGTATATAACACACCTTATTACTGACTTCCTTGACCCTGGATGTACAGGGTCAAGGAAAACAAAGAAATGAGCATAATTTTCTCTTCGGTGAAGATGTTGTACCTAAACAAAAAAAAACAAAAAAAAACTCAAATAATGAATTCGACAATGTAAATTGATGAGATTTAGTAAATCATTTGATGAAGTGAACTAATTCTGAGTGGACTAATCGCAAAGGACATAATCAGCTCAGATCCTATTACTTCTTCATGGTATGTGACGTAAAGTTCCCGCCCAACCGTTTGACAGCGTTAGTGGTTATCGCATCCCCTTTTCCATAGCCTGTAGTACACATCCTCATCTAGACATTGTTCTTGTTCTGGTGTTTAATATCTGCATACTACAACACTGTCGTTTTGTCATTTCACGTGACTTAACATTGAAGTGATGCATTCACTTGGCCGGTTACACGTCATCGCACGCAAAAACTTCAACCGTTACCATGGTTTTGGGCCAGGGCTGATGTAACCCCCTCACAGTGTAGCAACCACGCGGAAGTTTGACAAGATGACGTGTCAAGGTTGCGTTGTTAAAATGTTCCCGGATATTGAAGATCCTCGAGATTTTCTAATCGAACATGGAATAGTGAAAGAAGAAATGGAATGTCCGAAATGTTCCAGTATGTGTAAGCTGCACATTGCTCGGGATGGGAAATGGCTGTACATATGTTCGAAAAGAGTGCAGGGGCGTGGTAAATTAAAGCATAAAAGATTTCCATGTGGATTCAAAATCTCTGCTAGGAATAGTACATTTATAGGACAAAGTAAATTAACTGTTCAGAATATCGTGAAATTTTGTAAAATTTGGCTGTTGTTGCCCTACCCGAGACAAGAATACATCAAATTCGAACTGAACATGTGTTCAATAACTATTGTGGATTGGTCAAACCACTGCCGCCAAGTGTGTGAAGACTGGGTGATTGCAAATTCGAGACCAATAGGAGGTCCGGGAGTGGTTGTAGAAGTTGATGAAGCAAAGTTCGGAAAGACCAAAAGATGTTTGAATAGAAGGGCACGTCCAGTTGGGGGTCAGTGGGTGTTTGGAGCAATTGAAAGGGAGAACAGTGATCGTTTCTTCATGGTTCCTGTAGAAAACCGCAACGAACAAACTCTGTTGCAAGTAATACAGCAATTCATTCTTCCTGGAACAATCATCATTTCAGATTGCTGGAAAGCATATATAAACTTGCAGGGAGCAGGGTACACGCACCTCAGAGTTAACCACAGTGTGGAGTTCATCGACACACCTGCAAGTGGACATATCCGTATTCAAAACCAGCAAAGAATGAGAGGCGCCAATGTAGAAGTTCATTCTCAAAACATCCAAAGAGCCTGGCGTAACATCCGTCATTCCATCCCAATGTTTGGTCGCAAGAAACATCACTTCATGGGTTACTTATCGGAGTACCTCTTCAAGAAAAAATTCCCACATAAGAGAAGAGTCCATGAAATTTTTAAGCATGCCAGTCGCATGCAATACATATAAGTGTTGTGAAAGTAATTTTTTTTTCGGTGAAATTAATAAAATTATTTTTTTTTTGGTGAAATTAATTTTTCTAAATTTTCGTAACCTAATTGCAATACATTTAAGTGTTGTGAAAGTTAATTTTTTTTTCGGTGAAATTAATAAAATGATTTTTTTTTTTTTGCTGAAATTAATTTTTCTAAATTTTCGTAACCTAACTGAACCTAACCTAACTTTACGTGAATGGTTTGTGGAACAAGTTTCGATAGGTCTTTGTGGAAAAATTGTCGATGAAAAACATTTTGTGAATAGCCTGTACGACATTTATAGGTTCATACGTTTGGCAACACTGCACATCATCTGACAGTACTGCATATCAGCTGACGACAGACAACGTGAGTCAAGCTTTGGCCGCCGAATTAGGAACGACAAATAAAGAATCGTAATGTTAAAAGTAACGTGTTTTTCATGGAAAAAAAGTTATCGCCAGCTTGAAAAATCTTCGGCTATGCATATAAGGTAAGTAGCAATGATTTTTATTTGAAAACAACCGATTTTAAAGTGTCTCCGGCTTATACTACTGTTACCGTTTATTATTTGGAAACTTCGTTGCTGTGATTAGCAATTAAGTGTGCATTTATGATATCAACTGAACTAATAACATTTTTCTCACACGCATAATGTCATTGTAAAGTGAGATTATATTTCTCTTCGTTGCCAGAATCTGAGAAGTCCGATAGTGAAGAGTGAAAAAACGTGTTACTACTTTACGCAGACCGATTGGTGCATGTCAATGTAGATGCACAAATTGAACTCAAAACTACAATCAACCGAAAATAATTAATTATCATAATTAAATATTAACATATTGGCACATTTTAGCAGCATTTAGCATACTATTAGAGTTTAACACGTTAACTGCCGTGCCGGTCCCATGGGCCCGTCATCAAGATTTCTTATTAGGCCGCGTTGGTCCCTGGGACCGACGTTGTAACGTCTAATTCGAATCACTCTGGCAGGCCAACGGTCCGTCGCGCAAGCATATTTCATATTGGAAAGGCCTGGCACGGGGCCCTAGAATCGAACGGCACATGCATTTTTGGCAACTTATAAGCAGCAAAGCCAATTTTTTTATTTATTATTATTGTTGATATGAAGCATGTATATTCCTTAGAACGCCTTATGGGTAAGTAACCTGATTTCGCTCATTATTTAAATACAGCATTTTAATATATTCATTTATATTTAATTTATTTGTCGTATTTGTATATATAATTAGACAGTGATATTAGTGCATCAACACTGAGGCTATTTGCACATATGTAACTCTATGGCGAGGCGTCTCTATAAGAATAGGGACAATATTTGCATTTGTTGCCTTTACGCTATTTTCACCAATTATGTGAAATATATGTTTCATTTTATTTTCTTAATATTTTTTTTATATTTTTTATTATTTTATATTTTTTTATAATATGCACGAACTTACAGGATAATCTTTAGCACACATTTTAAATATGTATTCATACAATGGAATATATTTTGGGAACATAGAAAAAAATATAATGAAGCACATACCGTACATAATATTCATATTTTTGTAAAAGAAATGAGTTACACTACTGCATTGCAAATATTTTCACAAAACTTTTGAAAAGTTTCAGTCAACACTTGAAAACTGTGATCACTCCACGTAAACTTTATTGAAGCAAGGAATACACATATGTGGTTTACCTTCACACCCTTCACAAAAAGTAACAATCTTCTTCACTTTCTTCGCTGCTGTTTTTCGGCCTTCTTTTTCAGAGACCAATTTATAGCAGTACTTGCAATATTTGCGCACTTTATTATACTCACACACCATTTCAGGCGTTTAGGCCTCCCCGATGGCGCAGTGGTAGCGTCGTCGCCTTGTAATCAAGGGGACCCGGGTTCGATACCCGGTGGAGGCACATAGTGGTTCGGATTCCACTTTAAACTGTAGGTCCAGTCCCGATTAGCCTTACTGTGAATAAAGTGTACTTAAAACACCAAATCAAACCAAACCATTTCAGACGTTTGTGTTGTACCACCCCTCGAATGAGTGTTTTCCTGTTGGCGCCGCGTTGGTCCCATGGGACCGACACACTATAATTTCGATTTATGGATATAATAAAAACCAAATTCGAAATTTGATAACATGAAGTTATTTTACAACAGAAACACTACCCAATGGCATTAAAGGCGCTGTCAGTGAATATTGAAAATTTCATCCGGCAGTTAACATACAACGCTTGTTGTTATCGGGTCGATGAGTGCGATGCAAGCAAATTTTTCAAGATAGAAGTTTACTAATTCTTGAGACTGACAAGAGCTTTGCGCTTCAACCTTGGTGGTCCTTCGTTGAGGTGAATCCGCGAGCATCGCTTTGTGTACGAAAGATTGGTATTTCCCTCAGGACGTCCTAAAATGGCGTTAGAATTTGATGTAAGAAATGGAGTACCCTTTAGCAGATCAAATGTGTTTTCTTTACAGTGACCCAGATTCCAAGACGCGACTTGTGAAATTTTATTTGAGCTTCTTGCTTTGACTCCACCATCCGGTTGACGAATGCTTTCACTCTTGTCTCGGGAATATCTGGAGCAAGGCCACGTATAACGGCGGAGAATGGGAGAAAGCGAGTGGGCAAAACAGCAATTCACCCCAAACATTGAAGTCTTCAATCAAAATTAGAAATGACGAACTGCAATAAATGTGTGGATGTTCTAAATTTTGTTTGCAACAAAGACTAGCTCCCATACCTTACCCATGTGTCGACAATATAATATATTACTTGCCTGGCACCCCACACTTTAGCTCCGCACTCAAGGTTCTGTGCACTCCGTACTCTGCACTGATTTGTCTAGGAGTATCTTTCGCTGTACGGCAATGCACGTGGGTTGTAACATGTCAACATAATTATATAATTAACGACAAGAGACCAAGGGTTACCTTTTGCAAAACCTTTTTGATCAGAGGGATCACAATTGTGAAATTAGAGAACAGAAATTTTGGGTATTTTCTAAAGTTTAATTAACGCAATTTTAATTATATACAAGTCGTATCCGAACGTTCGTTTCTACGGGCCAAAACTCTAATTTTGATGTTGGAAATCTCTAATGTTTGTACCTGGATGCTTTACATTTCATGAATTACACCGGGAGTACGCTTTTCACAAGGTAAACTCACGTTACTCAAAGAAACGTCTTAACAGGCGTGAGGTCGCCCGACGTGTACATTATTTAACACTCCACGGTTCCAAGCCTGCCCGACGCACCGTAATTGCTTCCAAATAACATCCAGAACGAACTACCTTTTTACCTGTAAATTAGATACCTAGGCACTAGCCTGCCCGGTAATTCAATTCCTTACAGCATCCGTTGCGGGAGAGCTGTCCTCCGATCCGAGCTGACCGAAGCGAAACAGCCTCTCCCTTCCAAGTCACAGTTCCAACAGTCGACCTCTCCCACACTCATCTGAGAGTTTATATATGTTTCGTTGGCGTCTGTTGCCAACGGCACGTCTTTCATTTTAATCTTTAACAGCTAAAAACTACCGCCTTTTTCTGATCGTTCGAGACAAGAAAAAAGAACAGAGTGCTACATGTTTAATATCCAGGGAATATATGAACCTAAAAAATGCATAATAAATAGAGTTACACTAATCACACATACAATTATTTTTATACACATAATTACCTAATTTATTAACATATTTATAAATATTTCAATAAGAAGAAAAAACACTGTTGCCCTGACACGGGGGCAGAGTAACAGAGACTAGCTCCATACCTTACCCATGCGTCGCTCTAGTCGACTACACATTTTTCAAACGTTAACTGAGCCATCTGTGTAAGAATAATCTGTGGTCAACTCCGTTTTCTTTGAAAAATGTTTAAAATAAAATATATATATACTTTATCGTTAATATCATATCTGTAAAGATTTTTCCAACTGATTTCTTACTAAAAAATAATGTAAAAGGTTTTGGTACGTATTTTGCTAAAATACAAGAAAATTGTAAATCATTGTAAACGTTCTGTAACTATGAGGATGTTTAATCAACTATAGTGTTGGTTGGTTGATTGCATTGGTGTTTTAAGTCCACTTCATGCACAGTAAGGCTAATCGGAAGTGGACCTACAGTTTAAAGTGGGATCCGAACCACTATGTGCCTCCACCGCCTTGATTGCATCGCCAAATATAGTGTCGTTTGAAAAAATGGGTAACAGTTTAGTATATCGGAAACACACTTCTTCATTTTTACTAAGAAAAATTACTTACGGAAATGAGTTTGTCTAAGGTTTACAACGTTCGTCGAGGTATTTTCTTTCATCGTGGAATATATTTGACCGGGAAATCATGTATTTTTCAAGAGAAATATCTCACCGACGCACAATTGCCGTTGTTTTAATTTGCCTCCCGTGCCTAAACCGGATGCAACGTACGTTTCATGACGTAAATTCCTGTCAGTGTTTCCAACCCCTTTTTTTCACTATGCTTGCCTAACCTAACCAAACCTAACCTAACCTTATGGAAATGGTTCGTGGGGCTATCAGTGAATGGTTCGTGGGGCTATCCGTGAATGGTTCGTGGGGCTATCCGTTAGCTACCGTGCATAATGGTTCGTGGGGCTATCCGTGACTGGTTCTTGGGGCTATCCGTTAGCTACCCATGCATAATGTACAATTTCCACCGGTGACTACCACGATAGTAGGTATTTTTCGGTGAAGGTTGGAAACACTGCTTACCCACAACTTGAGTCAAGATGTGGCCGCCATATTGTGTGTTACGGAAGCGAGGAAAGGAATGAAAGAAATCACTCTGTATGTGAAAAAATGTGTTTGTTTTCGTGTTAAAAGCATAATGGCACCTTGAACTATGTTCCGCAATACACAATTGGTAAGTACGAACCATGCGAAACACAAAATATCTGATTGTAATGTGTTTCCGATATATTAAACTCTTACCAAGTAATGTAAACAAAATTTTTGTATAAAAAGGAGAAAGCTCTGTAAAGTCGAAAATCCTCCAATCTTCGGATCCAGAAAAAACATACCGAGTGAAAGAAATCGTATACTAATCACAGTATATTAAATTCCATACTTTAATGGGCCTCGAGAGGGGGGAGGTCTAATCGGTCCGTAAATCCCACCTCCAAATTGGCATCGCTTATTAAAATTTACAAAAATAAACAAAAGTTATTAGTAATGTTAATAAGATAAATAGTTGATTAGTTTGTATTTGAACAGAATAATAAAGTTAAAAGCTGCGTTCGAAAGAATAGCATGAGTATAGCCGGCCCCCGTGGCGGAATGGTTATCACAACGCGCTACGACGCCAGGAGGCCCGGGTTCGAATCCGGTACGGAGCTTGGCTTTGTTTGTGAAAGTCCCTTCATCAATTTCATCATATCATCACCCATCCTCAGCTTAGCTATTAGCAAAAAATTACAGAAAAACAAGGTAAATCAATCAAGATGAGTGTAAAATAGGTTATGTTTTTTCACACATCCTTTTGGGTGTCCCAGTTAAAAGTAGGCAGGCTCCAAGACATTGCATAAAGTGCAGTAGAACATATTGAGGCGCGCCCAGATGTGTATTGATTCTGTAGGCCATCATATTTCAGCATCTTCAGTAATCAGTAAGTAAACACGCTTCACTTCTCATGACCCTTGGTATGTAACTGTTAACCAAAACCGGGATACCTTTAACTGGGACACCCTGTACCTTATAATCCAAACTTAAATTGTTGCACTGTTTTCAAAAATTCCAAAAACTAGAGTTTTATGTGATAGGTAAACACAAACATTAGGTATAAAATTTCCCCCTAACTTCCAAAGATTTTTCTTGAACGAGATGTACCGACCTCTGTGGGGTAATGATTAGCACAGTGCATTAGGGCGTCAGGAGTCCCGGGATTGAATTCCGGCCTGGGCATGAATGTTCTTTGAAAGTACCCCTTCATCAACCTCATCATATCATCAGTCATCCTCATCTTCGCGATTAACCAAAAGTGACAGAAAAGCGAGGCTAAAAAACAATCAAATCAAACTGAACGAGGAATGTAAACATTAATAACAAAATGTAATAACTATGCATTAGACATTTACTATGTGAAATGTAAGAAATAAAGGATAAAAGTTATGCTGAATATTAACTCATCTGATAGAACGAGTGCTACAAGAGTCTCTCCAAGGGACATAATAATAATAATTATAATAATAATAATAATTTGAAGAAGAAGAATATTTGGAATAAAATTTGTTAATTTTGTGTTTATTTACTGCATAATTATTAGCATATCCATGATTATTATTGTTATTATTTTTACTATTTGTGATCTTTCAATGGCCTGATCCCCCTACAAGAATTGCTGGTGACACCCGTGCATGCGTTATCTAGCAATAACTACTGCAGAAAAATCAAAATAATTATCTGGTATTACAGGCAAAATACCTGTACATGAATGGGCGAAAGTTTGAATAAATGTATCAGGATCAATCCTTTCACAAAAAATGAATTAATATTTTAGTAAATGTTCAACAGGTTGGCTTTTTCCTCCTGCTAAGCTTCGGGCCAATTTTCTGATAACGCTCCAGTGTTTATCGAATTAATACACCATCCGATGATAAATTGCTTTTCGAGGTTGACACGAGATGGCCACGTTTGCTTGTAGATCATTACAGGCAGATATTGAAGCCGCAAACTACAGGATGGAGGGTGGATATAGAGAGTGGGTTTATTTAATAAACATCAGCGAAAAAAACAAACATTCCACATACGCAAACCGTGTGTTCAGGCCATATTAACTACTAAATATGGTTTATGAAACGTAATAAATCGTACGGTATTGACATGATGTTGAATGTGCTTCCTGTAGTATTAAGATATATTCTTGTTTTGATGGGTTGCTTACCAAATTTAAAAATCTACCCCATCCAGTGCGATCAATAGGAATGGCTGGATCTTGTGGGTAAATTTGAAAGTCTGGAGCATCGCCAATAATAGGTCCCCACAGAATTTATTGCGAGTAGGGTTACTGAATCGACAAGAAGCCTCGGTACTTAATATTCTTCATGCATATGCAAAAAGAAAGATGGTATTGGTTTCCGTGTTTTCCCAGTGTGGTGAAAACGGTACCATTGTGAAACAGTCATTTTTGAACTTTCGTCATGTGTCCCATTAAGGTAAGTTCAAAGAGGAGAGATTGCTGGACTCTCCTGAAAAGAGAAATTGTCCATGTATTATACATCTCTGTTTTTTAATTTGTATCCCTTACCCCTTTCCTATTCTAATTTCCTTTTATCTTTTTCGTCATAGTATTTGGTTCATACCAGTCTTCATGATTATTAAATTGTTTATGTCATGTTCTTCATGTTTTGTCTAATATTCTTCTTTAATGCCTTTCTATTTTTATCACATGCATAAACATACATGGATAAACGCGAACGCAAGCACGAGTTATCTTATTTATTTTCCTTTCATTCCCTCATAGATATCTTATTTCTCTCTAAAAAATACAGGGTTATTACAAATGATTGGAGCGGTTTCATGACTTTGCTGTAGCTATAATATTTGACATATTGACATGAAATTTGACAGTAATGTAGAGAAACTCAAAATGTTTTCTTCTCTTGCAGGCGTGTTTCGGATTTCTGTCGGGAGAGTGCAGCACTGAGCAGTGAGTAAAGATGGCGACTGGCGCTGAGAAAGCTTATGCTGTGCTGGAATTTTATGCATATTTTTTTGTGGCTTGTGTAATTTTTGTGTTAGGATATGTGAAAGATTCCGTTTTTGTGCCTCCCTTACCAGCAGACCTCAGAGAACTGAAAGATCGCATCAACAAGTTTTGCACTGATTGATAGGAGCATGTTACATCGAGTGTGGGACGAACTTGATTATAGACTCGATATCTGCAGATGCTGTAACGAGAGACATATCGAGCACTTGTAGTAGTCCAAGGAGTCCTAACACAACTTTTGGAGTTTATCTAGTTACATTACTGTAAAATTTCATGGCAATATGTCAAATATTATAGCTACAGCAAAGTCATTAAAATGCTCCAATCATTTGTAATAACCCTGTACTTTGTAACAACATATACATATAAAAAATATATTACATCAATATCCCACTTGAAAACACAATTTTCCAATTCAGACTCCCTTTAGGAAGAAGAGAGAAAAGAAGATAGAGAGATCGAAACAGAGAAAGAAACTCCCCTTCCTGAAGTTTGTATATTACTTCCTTGATTCATAGTTACAGGGTCATTCAAAATTTTATGGGACGCTCCTGAAGAAGGGAAGCAAATCTCCATTCAATGTGTGTTTGTGTGGTAGTAGAGGAAAATGTGTGTCTTTACTGCAAAACATATTCAGGTTTCCATTTAAGGTCGTCAATTCTACGCATGTAGGCAGTGACCGTGATTAGAGGGAGCGTGGAGACTGTTGGTCCCCTACATTTTCTACTAAGGGAAAGTAAACTGTCCTCCCCCCGCGCTAGTTTTGGACCCCAGTCGCCGCCACTGCTCGTAGGTGAAAACTAATATGGATTTGGAACAGGGGCAAAAGACAGCAATGAAGTTTTGCGTCAGACTCAAGACGATCGCCCCAGAAAACACATAATAATACAAGAGGCTTATTGGAACGATGTTCTATCTTGTGCACTGGTTTTTGGTTGGCACAAGGAATTTCGTGATGGACAGGGAAATGTGGAGACGCGCCACGACCAGGAAGCCCATCTTTAGTTTGTTTCAGAAACCAGTTGAGGTACAGGAAAGTTGCGACAATGTGGTTACCACATGTGCTCAGTGATGACAACAAGAACAATCGTCAGCTGATATGTGAACCTGGTATGCTAAGTAGAGTCGTTACGTGTGATGAAAGCTGCTTGCTGTAGGAACCAAGCAACAACGTTCGCTAGTGAAGCACAGTGACGGTCCGAAATGTAGGAAAGGAAAGGTGAAATGCAGAAATATGGCCCGACTTTACAGAAACCGGCTGGATTCTACATCAGTACAAAGCTCCGTTTCACCGTGCTGCTATCACCCACCCTACTCATCTGATCTCGCCCGTGCCCCTTTACCTATTTCCTGAGGTTAATAATGAGCTTCAAGGAAGCATATTTACTTCCAATGATGAACAGAACGCTGCCGTGATGAGTATTCTGAACACATTCTCTCAGTATTTCAAAAGTGGGTGGGACAAGCGCATTCAGTTGTAAGGGGAATTATTCGAAGGATCCTAAGTGTTATTTCTGTTTCGTGATTAACCACGTATTATTTTTCAATACCCCTCGTACATCCAATTTGTTTCATTAATGACAGTTTTCTACGTTGAGAGTAGTATTAATTCATTGGCTTAAGAAGCAAATTTTTCGCCTTAGTTTTCATATCCATCCAATTATTTGATATTCTAATATCGCC
Source organism: Lepisma saccharinum (assembly GCF_977018435.1). Classification (NCBI taxonomy): domain Eukaryota; kingdom Metazoa; phylum Arthropoda; class Insecta; order Zygentoma; family Lepismatidae; genus Lepisma; species Lepisma saccharinum. Next base: position 34,975,772 of record NC_139247.1, read on the forward strand.
AGCAGATGTCACGCTTCTACATTACCCTTCCTAACATCATCACAAACGTCTAGCTGTCCCTCTCTCCCATCTATGTAATCAGTAATAAGATTTATTTTATGGTCTGTAAAGATTAGAAGCTGCATATTATATCATGTCCTTGCATTGAAGTGGCTATAGGTTTCTTGGATAAGAAACTGGTTGTGCAAGCGTATTTCTTTCTATTATATTTTGTTAACTTGTGCGATTTTGTGTTTCATATCCATCTTGGTTATGTTGCTGATTCAAATATAACAATAAATGATTAATAACCTTTCTTGTCAAAGAACTTTTTTTTACTGAAGTGCGCAGAAGCTAATCAAAATATATCACTGTTAGTGTTATTGACAAGATGATGGAGGTACCATTTTGAAATTTGAGAAAATGCCCAAAGGGGAAATATGATAATATTCAAGGCAGAGAGAAGGAGAAAAAATAACTTACAGATGTCACCACCATGAACACTTTGTATTGTTAGTGAGACTCAGCATTTAAAATTTTTTATTTTAACTTTCTCTCAGTTACTTTCTATACTTATAATAAAATATTCACTTACGATTCATTACTAGAGTAATTACTTGTATCTTTGAGCAGTGTTTAACTCTTAAGCGATAAAATAAGATGAAATTTTGTTTTCGAGAATTCTGATATGAATTTAGCATAACTACACTTTGTGTTATCAAGAGAGAGATGATGTTAAATCATAAGTTCTTAGCTTCTCTTAAAAGTCAGTCATACAGAAAAGCACAAGCAAGAAACAAAATACCAGCCGGTGACGTCAAACTGCGAGGAAGAACAAGTCTCTACGCAAGTTGTGACTCGAGAGGGCTCGACCAATGAACTCGTGAGAGGGGAAGCGAGTGCAGCTACCAGCCGTTTACAGCAGCGCGAACTGCTTTGCTCCACCAGCTCGCTTCTCCCTTTCTCTTCCGTTATGGGAGACCTTGCTCCATTTCCTGCCCATTACTTCCTCTGACATGAACTTTGATTTTAAATATTAATTTTTTTCCAAAGGGTGTTTAGTTTTAGCGCGTAGGCATTGATTTTGGGTGGGGGTTAAAAGGTAACTCAATTGAAGGGCAAAGTACTATTTTGACTCACTCTCAATATTCACTCTCAGGTAAGAATTGTTTGCTTAAAATTAACACAGTAAAATAGTGCACATATTTAAAGCAATGGTGACTTATATTCCTTTAAGTCATATAGGTATATCTGGTGAGTACATAACTTCAGCAAGATTAGCTATTAAAGGTTTATTGAAATAGTCTGAAAGGTCGGAGGAGGCAAATCTTGACAGCCAAAGGTATTATTAAACGAAGTGAATTTCTTTCACAAAACTTATTTTTTTAACGCGTCTGCCCTTATACTCTGATATTATTATTTTTCAATTTACATACATATTTTCGCTACTTGCATGTCTAGAAGAATAGATACAATTGATACACGTAACGTTTGTTAATGTTCCATCATGAAGTCGTCGTGATTGGTTGAGTATAACAAGTATGATAGTACCTCAAAATTTCTCAACTTTCAATCTCCCCACCGAAGCCTGGGCATGGATGACTTTTGAGAGACTCGATTTGTTACTTGGCGTTGCTCCTCTGCCACCTTTGGTTAATTGCGTCGATGAGGATGACGGATTTTACATGAAAATGATGAAGGAGCATTCGCAAAGTTCACCCATACCCAGGCCGTGATTCGAACACAGCTAACTGACCACTCCCCCACGGAGGCCGGCCGTTCTTCATCAAATTCGTATGATTACCATTCATCCTCATCGTCGCGATTAGCCAAAATGTGGCAGCAACAGACGTCGCAATACACACAAAACTGTCTTATCTCGTTCGGCTTTATCATTCTTGTTTTCCTAGTGGAATTTCGGATCGACTAACAATTTTTGGATCTTTGTTTTTAATATAAACCTACAGATTTAACGAGATAACCTATACCGAGAGCGCAATATTGAATTGATTTGATTTTCATCGACGATATTAAACCAAAGTGATTATTTCCTGATAGAACCTCCTCCAACCCCCTGCGTTACGCAATGCTTCATTTGATTACCGCTGGCGATGAAATCGACAAAATAAAACGCTTCGACATTGAAACCACTCTACTGTAAGAAGTTTCTCGCAGGCAACAATTAAAATTTTCATTAGGTGGAATCCTGCGATCAATGAAATGTTTTGTTTAGGTTTTTTTTTCCTCCTCCGCTTTTTTCCAAGGGTGTTTTCTACGAACCAGGCATTCATACCCTGGACAAACGAAGCTCGTCTCACTGACAGCTTTTATCGAATGCTGGGAATCGAGTCGACATTCGAGTTAAATTCCGCAGCGATATTACTTTTCGAGAGCACAAAGCATTTTGCTTCGAAATACTGCATTGTCCGAATACAAGGCCGATGGTGGAGTTGCAGAATGTTGAGTGAAAGTCCTGTTGGAACACGACGCGAGTTTCAGTTAAAAAATGCTGAAAAAACATGCATCAACATTCGGTAAGTTACTTCTGGATACAACATTGCATTTTAGAATTGAACAAATACTACAGTTAATCTTGGCGTCACTTCAAAAATATATAGTTAAACTTGTAGTGGTTTTGGGATATAATTATTGGTATCCAATATTTATTGCCGGTAACTGTACCTACTGCATACCAATTATACACACACACACAGGGTGTTTCTAAAGTTCGTTTCCAACGCGTAGGAGGTGATTCTACAAGTGAAAATAAACACAGAAGTTCATATGACAATGCCGAAAACGGCACCCATTAGGATTTTTTGAAGTGGGAAAAAGTGCGAAAATTATTTTTACAAGTGACACAATGGCCAACTACATGACCGACCGCGGCGAAGGGTGAATTTGAGGGGGTTTTGCAGTAGATAGCGCCACATTAACCCGATTCTTCGCCTTTCACTTCTTACTACCATTATGTTAAGAGCAATATCAATAGTTCATCTACTTTTCTTTACATCAAACCGGGTCTGTTCCACAAAGAAATGCGGCATACTCTATTCCAAACAGCACATGGCAGATGAGTGAAGTTGATGCGCAAGGGATTCCCCAAAGGAAGCGAATGGGTCTGTTGAAGTCATGGGGGTGGGGAAGGGTTTTTATGGAGTGATTAGCATGGGCGATGTTTTTGGTCGTGATGTTGTGTTGTCGATATTTGTACACTTCGCAACATCTTATTTGACCGCCCCGAAAGAATTCTTAGTCCCGAAATCGTAAACTTAGCAACATTGCACTTCAGCTCCAGCTGAGAGTAGCCAACTTTGAGTAGGTGCTTCCACTAGACGAAAAACGCTGCGGTGAAAGGTTTTCAATTTAACACTTTCCATGAACTTAGAAACTATAAACCGCTATTATAGTACGCAATCAAACAAAAATAATAAATTGGAAAAAGAACCTTGAAGGATATTTACGATTCTGCTTGCTCGACTTGAAATTTGGTGGGTTTGAAACACTGAATAGAGTTTTTCTCCACCTGGAGGAAATTGCCATCAAGTTTGTGCAGAAAGAAGCAAATTTGTGAGGAGTTTATGCGACATTTTATTGACAATACCTTGCATAATATCGAACAGTTCTCATAAACATATATTTTACACGACTTGTCGAGAAAATGTGCTTGAAACACTGGAAGGTGGGAGTCTTCATAACGTCAACATGTTTTTAAGTGTATAACGTCAGTAATTTAACGTAGAGCAGTTGGTTAGGCGCTGATATCCTTATTTTTCATCAAGCGTGAAAGGTCGCGGGTTCAAATCCCACCCTCTCCTCTTTCTTTTTTCTTTTTTTTTGTTTGCTGAACAGATACCGTTGATATTAGAATATTTAAAAAATGAATACGATGCACACTTGAGGGACGTCAGTTCTGCGCATATTTCCCCTTAGAAGTTGGAGATTTCCAGGATTTAAAGTTATATCTTCTCTTTTTAGTTATTGTTCATATGTTGTGTTAACACACACATCATGATTAATTCACAAATCACATATATGTATTCAGGATGCAAAAATGTGTTTCTTCTTCACTGACACCTAAAATATTGATTATTTGATTTCGATATACTAAAAAAAGATATACAGTTATGTTAAGTAGTGATGTAGTGCAGTACTGTAATGAAGGAGAGCGTTTAATGAGTTCATATTGCTAAGATTGGTAATTTTATGTCCGTTCCTTCGTAATGACTGTTTTCAATCCCCTCACCACCATCTTACCATTCGTCTAAAACTAATAGTAAATCGCTAATTAATGTAAGTAAATTGTTATTGCGACGAAGGCGGATTCGATAAGAAACTACTAATAAGTATTTATATGGTGAGTGACAAACAAAAAATTCAAAACCTCATAATGATCGTTAATTCATCACTGCTTTGTATCTAAAATGTTTGTCTTCCTTGAACAGAAAGTACGAGTATCAGATATAACAAACTTTCCGCACTAACTTTGCAATATTCGAAACCACATTACAGACTTAGCTCTACGTAACTTGATTCTGCGCATTCCACGTGGCATGTGACTTCCTCCTATCATCGAAATAACTTTCTCTTACTATTTCCTTTCCTCTCGTGAAATACAGAGACCAATGTTAACTTCTTAGCACGGTGGATAAACTTTACACCTAACGATATACTCCTGAAAAAAATCCTGCCTAGGTGGAGAATCGAACCTACGACTTCCCTCGTATGAATCAAGCACGCTACCTCTTCTCCAGGTAGCTCATGTTAAAATTTGCTACCAGTTTGAAGAAACCAAATCACACATAATGTCATATCAATAATTTCCTCATGGCAATTTTCATGAGGAAACAAATTCAGATAAAATCGAGAAACTCTGAAAGGGAAAAATGATGAACATGTCTATTCGCGTTTTGTCATATTTTGTAAATTGTGTAAAAATTCCATGTTTTGAACAAGCAATCGTTTAGTTACGAAGTATTTTGTTGTTTGTTTAAAGTAGGAACAGGAGAGCGACAAGGAGTCATTTGAACCAGACCCCGTTTGACAAGAAACTTCAGCTTATTTCCAAAGACTGTATGAAAAGAGAGGAACGTATGAAATATAAAATATGTGTGAAATTAAACAATGGAAACCTTGAAAGATAATACTAACGAACTTCAAACTATGGAAAACATATTTTCGTGGTGGAAAACTCCAAGTCATTTTCGAAATATGAACTTGATGTTTTTCTTTATTATGAAGTGGAGATATGGGACTATACGATCCCTCAGCAAGAAAAAATTTAAGTAAGCTACCTCCAACTTTTTCAATGGTCATAATTACTAATTAGGGCCCGGAAGTTGATGAAAAATCAACTTTTTTCTGACCATTAAAAACAATGCTAAACCTGATATCATGTCCGTTTCCCTTCAGTTAGAGCCAGAAAACACTTTCTATTTTACATTTTTTTTCATTTTTCGGCCTTTTTTGGTTTTAGTTTATTTGTCAGTATTTTTAACAGTTTTTGTTGCATTTTTACTTATTTTTTAGGTTTATTTTTCTCCTCCCCTGTTGTTTCGTGCATTTTAAAAGCATTTACTAGTAAAACTTACATATTTAGATTTCTTGACATGCTCCTTTTAGCAACTTCACCATGAATCGAAAATACGGTCAATGGAAAAGCATAATATTATTTAAACTGAAATGTTTGGCAATGGATTAAATTACTTTGTGTGAAGATCTACTTTGAGGTTCTTTTTCTGGACACTATTATCGCTTTAATCTGTAGTTTTAAAGTAAAATTAGTCACAATATTAAATGCAATTACACTCTGGTATACGCGAAGCAGAACTGTATTTTCGGATGCTGGCCGACTACAGTATCGTAGAAGGCCCACTCTGAAAGGATATGAATTGGTTGATTTTGGTGTTTTAAGTCAACTTTATGCATAGTAAGGCTAATCGGGACTGGACCTACAGTTTAAAGTGGGATCCGAACCGAGTGCATAAAATAACGTGAACCGTGTGGTATAGGGGGGTCGTTTGCTTATGGAATGGAAGGTCATGGGTTCAAACCTACTTCTTTGCAAAATCTTTTTCGGGATCTTTGGACGAGAATGCTTATCTACGTTTCTTGGATATTTCCGTTGATATTTATGCGAATTATGTCCAGCATTTCCGGATGCAGAAAGTTGACATGTAAGTTCTTATATAATATGTGTTAACTTATAACAGCTGAATGAAAGGAAATGTATTTCCTAAAATCCTGCCAATCACTGAAAGATTAAAAACATTAGTAGAAGCATTACTTGAGGCATGCACAGTGGCGACGATTATGGAGTGTGGAGGGGCAGATGACCCAGCACTATGCTAAACATTATCTACCAAGGGAAAGAAACTGGCCTTGCCCTCCACCCTCCCCCCCACCTTGCCCCATCAGTTTTGAAACCCACTCGCCGTCACTGAGCATGCATCGCATAAATATTTACAGTAATATCATATAATATTATATTACGTTATTAGAACACTTCGTACTCGGTAAATAAAAAGGAAAAAATAATAAGGAAAGGGTGGGATTTGAACCTACGAGGTTTCGATCTTGACGAAAACAGTAAAAAAACGGAAATTCAGTCATCTAACCAACTACTTCAGGAGATTGCTAACAAAGAGCTCATTAAATCACGTTAATCTCAGTTGAAGAAACATTGTGCCGGAGTTTCGAACCATTTTTCGCCAAGAACCAAGGAAAAGACACACTTTGCAGAATCGTTAGGTGTTGTGCAAGGTATCTTTACTAAACATTTCGCATAAAATCACCATAAATTTGCCATCTTGCATTCAAATGTGACCGCAATTCTTTCCAGGTGGATGAGAACCTGTTCAGTGTTTCACAATGCACATACATTTTCCTATTTTCAAATTCAGAACGAAGAATCTTGAAATATTTTCAACATTCGTATTTCTACTTAACATTTTTTTGTCTACTCATATATTTTATTACTGCTTTAGGGTATCTTTACTTTATGGAATGTGAAAGAATGAAAAAAAATCACGAGCGTTTTCATTCAGGAAGAAGAAATGTTGCAAAGTTGGCTACTCTTAGTTGGCTCTGAAGAGCTATACTACCAAATTTACGAATTCCGGACTTTGAAATTTTTCAGGGCGGTCAAATAAGATGTTGCGAAGTGTACGTACCCACATGCAGAAAGGCCGAAGCCACCGAAGCGTGACCTTGACTTTGGCGTTTCCAGCTAGGGGCACGAACACAGTAGTCTTCTTCCGACAGGAAAGCACCGGTCGCTGCCATTCGTGCTTCACGTACTGCGATATCAGCATCACCGCGCATCAGGTTACCATCACACGTTTCCGGTTGAATACGTACAAGTGAAAGGACGTGAACTTGACGAATTGGGTAAACCTCGCAATAGGCACTGCTAGCTGTTATCGATAGGCACCACGCATCGTGTACAGTGCACTAGTGTTCGTCGTCTACGGGTCGGCAGATATCCAGCAATAGGGATGGCTGCATGCACCGCAGAGGAGCTGGCAGACATGCGTCTCATTTATGGCGAGACAGGAAGTAATGGCCATGCAGCGCGGCGATTGTATGGGGAACGTTTTCCAAATAGGAGGCTGCCGTCGCACACCTTCCTTCAAAGAGTGCATATTCGACTTCGGGAAACAGGTTCAGTGCTACCACCCCGTCGAGAAATTGGAAGACCAAGAAGTGTGCACATAGATCAGTTTGTGGATGCAGTGTTAAATGCTATCAGGGATCGCCCTGACACCACCACGCGCGCTATAGCGATAGCCAGTGCCCAAAACACCTACCACGTTAATGTGTGGCGCGTCCAGTCCGAAGAGGGGTGTTACCCTTTCAAACTTCAAAAGGTACAAGACCTCTTACCTCAGGACTTTGGCCCACGTGTGGTGTTTTGCCAATGGTTTTTGCATCAGATGGAAACTATCCCGAATTTTGAGAACAGGGTGTTGTGGACCGATGAAGCAACGTTCACCAAAACGGGTGTGTTCAATAGTAAAAACAGTGACGTTTGGGATTTTGTAAATCCACATGCAATTCTCGAGGTACACCATCAGCACAGGTTTGAGGTTAATGTGTGGTGTGGGATAGTGGGCCGTACATTTTTCCTGTTCGCCTGTGTGGTGGCACATATCATGCATTTCTTCGTGATGTTTTGCCTGAACTGTTGAAGGACGTGCCCTTGGCAGTGAGGCAAGGACCATGGTTCCAACACGATGGTGCACCACCACATTTCAACCAAAATGTGCGTCACTTGCTCAATGGCTTGTTCCAAAATTGGTGTATTGATAGGGGTTGGCCTATGCCGTGACCAGCGAGATCGCCGAACATCACTCCTTTGGACTTCTTTCTATGGGGAGAGAAGAAACGCCTGATTTACGAAACACCTGTCGTGTCAGCCGAGGATCTCGTTTCACGCATTAATGTCGCCGCAGCGACGTTAGCAGACACTGCGGGGTTGTTTGCTCGCACTAGACAATTGTTGATTCGGCGTTGTCATCTCTATGTGGGGAAGTTAATGACAGACAGTTTGAAACTCGTCTGTGATGTGGTTCCCTCGGAACCTTCACTCTGCACACAGTGAACACGTCGACACATATGCAACCTAGCGCAGCACCACCACCATCTTTGTTTTTCTACGTAATAGTGATGTTCACTATGGATATTCGCTTTACTCTTGGTTGTCAGTCTTCACACATCACCTTCCTTGGATAACATCTCGCTAAACTCATCCCTACTTCCATGACTTCAACAGACTCATTCGCTTCCTTTGGGGAAATCCTTGCGCATCAACTTCACACATCTGCCATGTGCTTTTTTGAAGAGAGCATGCCGCATTTCTTTGTGGAACGCCCTTCGCCGCGGTCATATGATTTGCCGTTTATTGTTTTTTTGTGTACCTTACAGCAACAGTTATTTTCATTATTATTATTTTTGATGTAGGGATACTGTAAGGTTTCTATCTAACATATAACTATACAAAAAAAAAAATTTCGTCGTACATGAATTATATGTTCAGTATGCATTTATGATTTTCTTTCAAATTATCGTTTTGAGTCCACTTTATACACAGAAAGGCTAATCGGGATTGGACCTACAGTTTAAGGTGGGTTCCGAACCATAGTGCCATGTGCATCCACCGGCTATCGAACCCGGGACCCGTGGATTACAAGGCGTCAACGTTACCACTACGCCATCGGAGAGGCCCAAGTATACATTTATGCAAGTATGTATGTATAGATATACAGAATATGAAAGTCTTCCTGATAGCGTAGTGGTATCGTCATCGCCTTGTAATCAAGGGGTCTCGGATTCGATACCCGGTGGAGGCACATAGTGGTTCGGATCCCACTTCAAACTGTAGGTCATGTCCCGATTAGCCTTGCTGTGTATAAAGTGGACTTAAAACCCCAAATCAAACCAAACCAAACCAAACCAAACAGAATATGAAAATTATAAATGTATGTAAATTTTAAAAATATATATTAGTAGTAGTAGTAGTAATAATAATAATAACAATAATAGCTATAATAATAATAATAATAAATGATTCTAAGACTCTGCTCCCCTTGCGAAATTATCCTGCGGGTGCCCTTGACCGTAACGTTACAGCTCCAAGTCGACAAAATTTCACGTAACGAGGAAGGCACCACGACACGGTGATCTCTGGAAGCAGTCGCACTCTTCTCGATGCTCTCTCTGCATGCAGAAGCAAATATTCTGGAGAAACTCTGACGTAATGAGATTTGCGTTTTCTGCTGGTTGCCGGCAAGTTACTTCGGATGGCGTACGTTACAATTGAGTTTCCACTGCTTGGCAACCACCCTTGTCGCGATATTCCTTCTGTTCCTCAATTTTCTACCTCACTTTCATCACCAGCGTCAATTTTGCTTCACACATATATTCTCTCCATCCCCCCCTTTACACCAACCTCTCGTCAACAAACAGTGTTATTAACTCGATATTTTTTTAGTTTCAAACTTGCTTTAACACTCATTGTATTGTAATGAATTTATTTATTTTACTTTGCGATTCTGTCACTTTTGGCTACTTGCGAAGATGAGGATGAATGAATGGTGATACGATGAAATAGATTAAGTGACAATGACAAAAACAGATGGACAGGTGCACAACACAAGTCTCACAGAGGATTTTATTGGCTATGGGTCCACACGCCAGAGCTTCGCTAGACTGAAAAATGCAGTCCAGGGTATACTACGTGGAAGTGAGGTTGACAATTGGGTATCGTGAATAATAGTTTGACTGCATTTATATTGTTATATTACATCCCTATTATACTCATTATCAAGGAACAGATTTATATGTATATATATATATATATCCATTGATTGAATTATTTACTTTATTTTACTTTGCTTTTTGTGCCACTTTTGGCAAATTTGCGATGATAGGAATGAGTGGTGATATGATCAAATTGATGAATGGACACTCACAAACATCCATGCCTAGGCCGGAATTCGAACCCAGGATCCCTGGCATCGTGGCGCAACGTGATAACCACTCCACCACAGGGCCGGCATATATATCTCTCCATGTGATGCTAAAATCTATGGTATTTGGTATTTGCGAATCTGGTATGTAAGCTCGAAAAATGCATATCATATTTTTACATGTATTAGCTTTTGGGACATATTTTACATATTTTAGCTATTTTTATATATCGTTGCACCAATGCCAAAACCACGATTGTGCTACTAAATCTTACTTTGATATAAAGGCATTCCGACATTCAGGTCCGGGAAAGAAAGCTGATTTTGCATTTGCATAAATGTTGTCACTGCAAAATGTTAACCCTCGTATTACTGTTGATTAGCACAAAACATTTTGCATAGAAATCTGTCAACAAAAACTAACTCACATACTGCACTTAGATGAAACGGACAAAATTTGCATATTCTGTGGTTTTTGGGCCGGACCCTGTGGCTGAGTGGTTAGCACATCGCGCTGCGACGCCAAGGTCCCGGGTTCGACTCCCGCTCGGCCATGCTTGTTTGTGAATGTCCGTTCATCAATTTCATAATATCATCACTCATCCCCATCTTCGCAAATTAGCCAAGAGGCACAAAACGCGAAGTAAAATAAAATAAATCAAATTAAAATCAAATCGTGGTTTTTGGCATTGTAATTTCCATATTTTCAAACATTTTCCGATATACATTCCATATTCATTCCATATTCCCCTTCTCGTATTAAATACCAGATAAATAACATTTTCCGTTCATCTATTCTGTTCGTCTTGTACTCTCTCCTTACCTAAAATCTTGACAATCGACAATGCATTTGTTATTCTGACGTTCTTGTCAACAATAGAGAATGCAAGCTCAAACAAACATTCACAGTGAAATCTATTGATTGATTTAAGCATACTCACATTACTTCATACGTTATTGAACGTAGTTTCAGTCAATAGAAAATATACTTCAGGAAAAACAGGAGGATATTCACATTTCAGCACTTCATAGACAGGGTTCTGGAGGAACCAGGGGGGCCTGGACCCCCAACTTAAAAAAGACTAAAAATAACACATAATTAAGTTCAGTTACTACATTTTTGTTATGAAGGCATGTCGCAAATCTTGACGTTCTAAAAACCCTGAAGCCAAAGGCCTTCTTTCAGCTATAAAATCGTTGGATTTCATTATATGTTTATCAGTATTTTCTGAATTTCTCCCCCTCATAAATGTTTTTTTCCCAGTCCCTTCAGAAAGCTGATACCTCAAAGTTCCAGTGTAGCGAACAGAGGGATTAAGGTGCTTGAGTCTCAGCGAAACGAAAACACTTGGGACAGAAAATGGAATGTAATAAAGGATGTTGACAAACAATTAGGTCTAAACATTTTTGAAGGTGAAGGTGAGATGAAAGAAGGTACAAATCCAAAACGGCCTAGACTGATATCAAACAAATTAGATGCTTATCGAGTTTGTTCTTCAGTTGGCCAGAGAACCAGAGAAGAGACATCTGCTGAAACACTTTCTACATTTCAAAGTGAAGAAAACTGGAAAGTGAAATACAAGTGTGATTTTTTTTTTATCCATTACTGGATATTTTGATTGGCGAACTGAAAAGATGATTTAGTGGTGAAATTTTGGAATTTGGAAGTTGCTGAAGCCAGTGAAAGATTTATTCATCTGGATGACGTTTCATTGAGATTTACTTCATTCCTGGTATTGACACAACAATGTTGAAGGCACAAATGATCATTTTAAGAAATGTAATGGAAAGTTCAGGTTTGAGTTTGGTAAGTGCGTCTTTGAAGAATGTTGTTCTAAAGATAGTGGACACAGTTTTGAGCAAACATACAGAATCATACACAAATTTTAGCATTCTTCTGGAAATTGCTCTTACCCTGCCAGCAAGTAGTGCCACTTGTGAGAGGACATTTTCTGCTATGATGCGAACCCACAACTGGTTGCGTTGCACAATGGGTGAAGGGAGATTGAACTATTTAATGATTTTATACTCTGAACCAGATGTTGTTAAAATAATTAACTTAGACGATTTGATTGATGTGTACCTACAGTTTGAAGAAAGAAAAACGTTAAATGACTTTGTGTTGAGTCAACAGTTACTGTTGAGGCATCAAAATAACTTTTCAATTGAATTTTTCTAAAATTTCTGAAGCTTACTATTGTACCGTAACTTTTTAAAAGTAATACGAGTATTGTATCAATAAAAAATTAATGAAATGCAAAATGAAATAATCGTACTGTTTTGCTTCTTTTAAAACTGACAACCAATATACTAATTAAAATTTGTTTACTTAAGCGACGAAATTTAACATTTTCAAATCTACAAGGCCAAAAATTCAGTTTTTTAAGTTGTTTTTTTTTTTTAATTTTCGGGGAAAGGCCTCCGTACCCCTTATAACCTAGGGGATATTCAATACCACTCAGGTACATCATATGCTTCTCCCAGGGTCTGTCCCCCCCCCCCAAAGCAAGAGCTCAAACGTCGCTCATGCAGCACTTACAGGAAAGTTTGTTAATCTATTTTTAGGTAGCAAAATATAAATCACACTTTGTATTTGAATTTAGCACGACAATTAATGTCACGTAAGCCTAGTGCATTTTATTTAGGTAGGTGAGCCACTGCTTAATGAGCATTGCAATTTTTCACAATTCTAAGTCCATATTTAATTCCATATTATGACTAAAAAAATATATATATAGTATTTACATATTAAACAATTTTTAGTGCATATAAATCCGTTCTCTGGTCAATACTGCAGGCGAATGACTATTTTAATATTATAACTACCAGACTGAATTTCTCGGTTTAATGTTCAAAACGGGATTATATGACTTTTCATTTTTCAGTGTTATTCTTCACAAAATTCATATTTTTTAAAAAAAATCCTCCTTATTCAGCATAAAATATTCGTAAATTTGAAAAGAAAAACATTATGAAACCATCTATCGCATCACTCAAGTTCATAATTTCTAATAGTTTTGCACCGATATTATCGATAAATAATAAAAATAGTGAAAAAGACCAAATTCCATCATTTCATGACTTATTATGGATACAATATGTTCATTACACAATTTTGTTCACTTGTAATCACATTCTAGCCACAAAACGATTTTCGGTACTTTCCGATTCGTAAAATGTAATGTATTTATTTATAATCAATTCGTATTTCATTGTTGTTAATTGTGATCTGATTCTACTTAGAGGTCTACTATTATATTTATAATCCTATCATCATAATTATTGTTTATTACGGTGAACATCTTTCAAGTATTAGAAATAACGAATACTTTCCGTACAAAATATTAAGAAGCAACTAAAAATAATTTCATCGCTGAACACAAGATGGCGAAGATAATGTTTTAACCCTTACATCTAATTCTCTCTAATGCATAGACTCCCATACAGGTTTGGATTAGCAGGCAAGAAAGAAATGTCTTCATCCAAATAGTTTCTATTATCCCTACGAAAATATATAAATTTTTGCAGATGTAAGGAATGATATAATGCTCCTCTCATAAAGTAATTGTCGCAATTTCCCAATGTTATGTTAAGTTAACATCCTTTTTCACGTAATTTTTACTTCTTGCTCGTTTTAGTTCATTGTGATAAGTACAATCACTGAAATTATATGGAATTATAATTAAATTGACAGTATGTGCCATTGGCGGATTTAGTGGAAGGGAAACTGGGGCACGTGCCCCTTTCAAAACGGATAACTAAGTGTTATTAAATGTATAGGTAGCATCATATTACAACGAATAAAAAATGTTCGAACAATTTTTTTCCAAATAACAAAATAATATAACAAAGTCTAGCACCAATACATTTATCAGGACTACATGTATTAAACAAGTCAACATCGGAAATCGAATCCGGACTTGTTGATTACCAGACAATAACGTTATTTGATGCCATAAAGCAAGAACATTCTAAGGATTTTTTTCGGAAGGGGCTGGAACATTCCATAGATGCTTTCTAGGAGGGGTGGGATTTGCAATAAAATATTTCGGAATGGTAATCCCTTCTTAACCACTCTTTTAAGAGTTGATCAAAGATAAAAATGGTGATCAGGGTCATTTAAGAGGGGTTAACGTCAGGACATATTTAGGGAGGTCCAGGGGGTCTGCCCCCCGAAAGACTTACTAATTACACAAATTAAATAATGAAAATAATGAAGTAATAAAATAAATAAAATTAAATAATGACAATATACTTGTTCTTTAATCGAGGATTATTTATTTTCACCAAACTTATTGGAAGGCAAGGAATGGTAAGATGGCGAACAGTTTTTTTCGGGTGAAAATCATACACGGTTGGCACCACTGCTTCATCATCACTTCCCCGATATAGAAGCTAGCCGTGGATGTTAGTGAAGACATGTTGGTAGTTCGTTGTGCTGAGAGAGGAAAGCGAGAAGAATTTTAAGGTGTTTACATTTATTTTCATAATAAGTTTTCTTACAATTTCTTCACTGTAAATGTAGAGAATATCACGATGTTGATACATAGGCAGCTGTATTAATGCAGAGTCCGCCTGTGTTTTAGTTTTCATTGCATTGTGCAATGGCTGGACATCACGTGCTTTGTTCCTGATTGTAGCGCGGGGCAAGACTGTGCTATAAATTCCAGGTGAACAGATATTTTACAAATCTGCAGTAATTATTGTATAGATATAAATTTCAACATGCCGTGCATTTAATATGGATGAATCTGGTGTCAGCACAGTTCCTTCGAAACCTCCAAAGGTGATAAGTGTGAAGGGGAAAGGATCCGTTAAGAAAGTTTTTATTGGAGAAGGTGGACAAACCATCACTGCTGTATGTCGTATGAGCTAGGGATGGCCAAACGGATCCGGAATCTGATCCGGATCAGAAAATTCCAGATCCGGATCCAAAAGTTCCGGATCCGAGAGTTTCATATCTCAATCCCATTATAATATTACCACACCTTAAAAGGTATTATGATCTTCGATTACAAAGAAATTTTTCATTAGTTAGTCCTACAAGATTTTTTTTCAAGTGTTGTTCTTAAAATACTTTACTACGCATCGGCTAACACACTCGTGCACAAAAATAATCTTACTTGTTTAACATAAAATGTCAGAGGTGATTTTGTAAATTCCATTGAAACGAATATTTATTTATTTATTTATTTACTGCCCTCAACAGAGGTAAACCTCCAATTACAGACGGCAGGAAAAAAAATACAAAGAAAACAATACAATTAGCAAATATATAAACATACATCCACCGATAATACAATTAATCAATAACATAATCAATAATTAAATTAAACAATCTGACGCTTTCTCTTGTCTTTCACCATACAAGAACAAAGACTTGTGCAATAATTACATACATAAAATACCTATAGATATATAATTGTAGAATACAATGGAAAATAATGGGAGAATAGTGATACCGGAATGATTACAGTGTATTTGTCATAATTCTGTTTCAATCATTATTTTATATAGTGTGAATGGCAATGATAAATCTAGGGCCTGGTTATTCATTGAAAGCGTATTATACAAATCACACATTCTACTTAATGGGCTGCTTTTATATTTCTCAGTTTTGGGAATTTTCGGAATCAGTAAGTTTCGCCCACGTAAATTACTTTTTCTGGTATTGAATTGTAGTTGACTGAGGAAATAACTATTGTCTAACATACCGTTTACAGTTTTATGTAAGCATAAGTGATACAGAATATTCCGCCTATTACAAAGGCTTTTAAAATTAAATTCATGCAGCAAATTTTGATATGGCACATTATATTGTACTGGCTTTTTATATTTTATATAATATAAATACCTCAAAAATTTCTTCTGTGTTCTCTCTACGGTATTTTCATGTGATTTGTAGATTGGTGACCAGATAATAGAAGCATATTCCAGTCTACTTCTCACAATACTGTTGTATATGGTTGTTATACAGTTTATACTTCTGAAATTCTTAGTATTTCTAATAACAAAGCCTAGTATTTTGTATGTGTTATTAACAGCATGTGAGATATGCTGTTTGAACGTCAAGGAAGAATCAATAAGAACACCAAGGTCTTTTACTACGAACACCTGAGGAAGAAATTGACTATTTACAGAGTATGTATAATGAATAGTATTTCTCTTATTTGTTAACTGCATAAAGCAACACTTCTTTATGTTAAAACTAAGATCATTTATACAACTCCACTCATGTCATGCATTTAGATCTTCTTGAAGTTTTAATGTATCTTCTACACTAGTAATCTCTTTATATAATTTTACATCATCAGCGTAAATAAGGCATTTTGAATACTTAACATAAGTTGGCAAATCATTTATAAACAACATAAATAATAGAGGCCCGAGGTTTGATCCTTGGGGCACACCAAAGTTTACATAATACTCACGAGATATTGATTGTTTATATGGTACATATTGCTTTCTTCCCTGAAGATATGATTTGAATAAGTTTATTAAATTGATTGTGAACCCAAAAGTTGATAACTTATGTAAAAGAAGATTATGTTTAATTCTATCAAATGCTTTAGCAAAATCAATATAAATTGAATGCACACTTGATCTATTATAAAAGGCATTGTGGACATCTTGGACAAAATTTACTAGGTTAGTTGTAGTGGATCGGCATGGATAAAAGCCATGTTGATTGCTACTTATATAGCTTCTAACATTTTTAAAAATCCTTGAATACAAAATTTGTTCCCACACTTTTGCTGGAGCACACAGAATGGCAATCGGTCTGTAGTTTTCAATTTTTGCATTTTCACCTGATTTAAAGATAGGACATATTCTTGTTAACTTCCAGATTGTAGGAAAAGTTTGCGTCCTCATAATTAGATTAAATATTAAACATAGAGGCGTTTTAAGCACTTCAGCGCACCCTTTAAGTAAATATGGAGGGATTCCATCAGGCCCACTAGATTTTTTGGGTTTTAATTTTTTTATTGCCTCCCAGTATTCCGGTTCAGTAATTTTGTTGCTTGAGAGTGAATTAGATACGCATAATTCCGTTTGCTCTGTTACATCATACGTGCTTGGAAACTCAGAATAGACAGATTTAAAGTAACAAGCAAAGTTATCGACTATACCTTGATTTGTTTCTATTACATTATCCATATATGTCATACTTTGATTTGAATAAGTATTTCTACCTTTTCTGGTTTTTACGTAACTCCAGAATAATTTACTATTATTCTCAATACTTTCTTCTGTTTCTCTTAGGTACATATTATATGCCTTATCTATGAGTGTTTTGACTTTTTTACGAGTATTTTTATACTTAATTCTACTGTCGCAATCGTAATTCATGCGCCTTCTATGTCGTTCTTTAAGTTTAAGTGTTTCAATGATCTCTCGCGTAAACCAAGAAGGATATTTATTATTTGCATAGATTTTCTTTGTTGGTACTTTAAGATTAAATATTGAGTTAATATTGTCATTAAAGAACTTTACAGCATCATCTACATTATCCATGCTACTAATAGGTGCCCAGTTTACATCACGTAACATTTCGTAAATTCCAAGAAAGTCTGCCTTTCTAAAATTCAACGATCTGACTGGGTTATTTTCTATAATATTTGTTGATTTTGCGAAATGTAGAATTATTACTAATGCTGGGTGGTGTGCATCTTCCTTAACAAGAGGGAGTTCTTCTCTGTTAATAGTAACATCATCATACACGTTAGCTAAGATTAAGTCCAGTGTCCTATCATTATGATTTTGTATGTTGTTTAATGAGCGTAAGCCATATAGACTCAAAAAGTTATCTAGGGCTCTGTAACACGGTCCACCTAGTTGCAGATTGTAACTCGTATTAGAGATTTTTGGCAGATTAAAATCACCAACAATAATAATGTTGGCATTATGAAATTCATTATAATTCTCAAACAAATTATAAAAATGCATATAATTATCAATCGTTGAGGAAGGAGTAAAATACACAGCTACTATGTAGTATACCTTATTTCTTAAATTCATTCTCACACATAAGACATCGAAATTATCATCTAAAATAACATTCCTAGATGTTATGTTTTGCCTCACTGCTATTATTACTCCACCTCCTCTATTTCGGTTTTTCTTATCGTGACGATATATTTTATAATTATCACTAAACAACTCACTACTAAAGACACCTTCATGTAACCAGGTTTCTGTAATAATAACTATGTCATAGCCATTTTCAATATTGTTTACATAGAATTCTTGAGTCTTTGTATTAAGACCCCTTACATTTTGATAATAAACTGTTATGTTATCAATAGTCGTCATCTAGAAGTAATTAGTGGTAATGACATCAATTTAAGTTAGATACATCTTCAAGTGTTCTCAATATATATACATTTTTCTCTCCCTCATTCTTTCGCAGTTTAATAGTGCCTGAATTATCCACCCATAGGTAGGCGTAATTTCTTTCGCGTTTAAGTTTCCTAGCTTCACTATAAATATTCCTTCTATATGGGGTAAGATTCTGATTAACATATACCATCTCACTGCTTTCATAACCTAAATGAATACAATTTAAATTTCTCTTCACCTTTCGCCTTTCCAGAAACCTATCCCTGTCTGCACGCCTTACAAATTTAACAATTATACCTCCTGCTTTTTGAGTCGGTAGTTTTCTTAACCTATGACACACATCTATCATATCATTTGTCATCTCAATATACAATGCCCTTCCCACACATTTTACAATTTCGTACGAGTCTTCATTTTTCTTCTCCGGAATACCATAGATTTCAAGCGTGTTTCTTCTTCCATATTGATCGAGATCATAGTGTTGTTGCTGAGTTTCCTTCAGTTGTTTTTTCAAGAGAAGATTCTCCTCCTTCAGTTCCTGAATTTGTGCTAGACAAGCACTGATACTCTCAAGATTGTTTCTTCATTAAGTTTGCATTCTCGTGCAGTTTCTCATGTGCCAGGTTTAGGAATTTTCCCAGCTCACGCTCAGTCTCCTCATTACCCTTCCTCAAATTCTCTATTTCTGTCTTTAAATCCCGTAACATGTTGTAAACATCTGATATTGATAGAGTTGATGAATGCGAAGGTAGTGGCATGTTATTATCTTGCAAGCTACTCCTCCTCGTATTTGAGCATTTTTTGCACCGCCATGTTTGATTTACGGACTTCATATATTCTACGTCAGTTTCCTTTAGACCAACATATTTTATGTGAAACCAATTGTAACAGTCACAACACTGTATTTTTGATGTAATGTCTTGTCTTGGTACGGCTTTAGAACATTCCACGCACACACTCATACTCATGTCGAACGACTAGTGACTTCGCTCCACATAAATCTCTCCTTTTTTTCCTCTGTGACTGGCAATACTGTTTGTTTACACTCTGCGCATCTTACCGCAAGGCAAGGCAAATATTAACTGAATCGCTGGCTCAACTCATCATTACAATGAACAATTCATATTCAGTTGTCATTAGTAACACTTACCGTTCTCCGTGTCTCACTCTTGCTGCCATCACTCACCTCAAACCAGATAAATTCACACAAAATGTCGGAGCACCAAAGCCACTTCACTTCACTCGTCCATCGCCACAGACTAATATTTGTTATAATAATGTTTCCACTTGCAACATGGAGAGAAATTCATATTCTCTTGCATACTAAACCATTTTTTAAATAGCAGTGCCCAATCCAACGATATTGCAATAAATGCACAACTGGTGCGTAATTGTCCCTCTTCGCCTTAAGGCCAGCAACCTAACCACACTCACTGAGCGTTGCAAGTGTTAGATAGGCCTATATTCTGACTTGGCACCGCGGAAAATTCTTGAATATGTATTCATTCGAATATATTGAATGGAAACACACATAAATGTGAGACATTCCATTCCAGGACGAAACCTTTAACAACACATTTAACAAGATAGAAATGATATAGAAAAATTATACAATTGTTTTACAGTTACAGTTTTAAAAATTAAAATAAACATTATAATATATGCAGTGTTATATAATTACAAAGTGTAAGACTAACGTAAGTGTATTAATTACAAATCGCGCACACACACACACACACACTATATATATATATTTATATATATATATGTACGTATATTAGCAGGTAACAATATGTTATAAACACATTTTTACTTTCCAAAGAAGCGCTCATGTGGGATGGCAAAACGGATCCGGATCCGAAAAATTTTAGGGTCCGGATCTCAAGGATCCGGAACAAACCGGATCCGAATTTCGGATCCGCCAGGATCTGGACCCGGCCATCCCTAGTATGAGTTCGTCAGGAACTTTCATTCCTCCTGCATTCATCTTTCCACGGAGGAGAATGAGAGCAGAGCTACTTGAGAGGGCACCGCCATCTGCTATTGGTACGGTGATGAAAACGAACATACTTGCTGAAGAAGACGTATCAAGCTGGCAACGTCAAAAGAAATAGTACAGTTTACCTGGTAGTGATGAGAAGTACAGCGAACCCCCAGCCGAGGATTTGGTTCACTGTGCCACTTGTTTGGATGGCACGACAAATGCATCTCATGTGAAAGAGGAACTTTATGTGAATCTGTTTAGAAAGTGTTAGTACGATGCGCATATTAACCCGAACGTGATTGCAATCTTACCCCGCGCTTCAGTTAAGACTGCTTTTCGTTTGTTTTCTGCTGAAATATTGTTTACTGAGCTTAAGGAAATATACTATATGTTGAGAAAGGATAATGCATTCTGTGTTACTTTCTATCCGTATGTTACTATAGATTCATAACTTCAACATAACGTAACGAACAAAAACTGCACAGTCTTGCCCCATCTTACTCTAATTTGTAATCATACTACTTTGAATGACAGTGGCAAAGTAGATTTATGAAATATTTATTACTACTTACAACGTAACATTCATAAAATATCACCAGCAACTTTACTTTTCGTCAACCGGATCTAACAACCTTTTGCTAATATTTATTAAATATTCAATTCTTTATCTATATATATATATCAAGGACGTATTTAAGGGGTTCAGGGGTTCCGGCCCCCCCAAAAGATTTATCAAGTACTAAAACTAAATAATGAAAACGATATATCTTTTAGACTTTGTTGTATAACTTCCTCTGAACTTATTGGAAGACAAGGATTGTATTGAGACCATACGGCTTTGAAGAACAGGAAGTATGTATTTAGGGTTCCGGACCCCTCACCCCCACCCGAATGACTTATTAAGTACGAAAATTAAATATAATGAAAATATACTCGTTTAGCATTTGTTGTATAATTTCCTCTGAACGTTTAAGAAGGCAATGATTATATTTGGATCATACGGCTATGAATGACATTAAAAAGAAGATTTATGTACACTACTACTCAATATGCATAAAATATTAATCAGAAACTTACTTTTCTCCAACTACATGTAACGTCATCTTTGTTATTCCATAAATATTGAATTATTCATCTATTTGACATTAATTTCATTGCCAGGCCACTTGTTTTTATGTAAATTATTCCGATCTTAACTACAAGTAAGCTATGTAATGATTATACGCTGTTATATCTCTATTCCTATACAGTATTTTTACCTATTCGTGTAATAATAATATAATTTTAACCCTTTACTGGAAGTATGTGTCTGACAGACACGCATGGTTTTTTTTCTCGTTGTGCTGGCATCCCTGTATGTTTCTGTGAAGCGAGCTCCTCAATACCTTCATAATTTTTTTTTCTTAGTTTGGTGGTGTGATTCATTGTTGTCGGTCGCGCTTGTGTGTTAGCTGATAAGAGCTTTTTTGTAACCTACCGTGTCTGAGAGGCACATACTTCCAATAACGTAAGTCTTTTTGCGTGTCCCTTGGACACATACTTCCAGTAGTGGAGTTTTCTTGCACACAAGTATTATTGATGTTGATGATTAGAACTTAGTTATAATGGAGGAAGGACCTTCTACATCTAGGAAAAGGAAACTAAGCGATGTAGCGAAAGTGGGTGAACCCAATTTTTGCGCCAAGGTTTCAAAAATGTGGGAAGAAGTTGAAGAAGAAGACGGGCTAGAAGAGGAGATGGAAGATCTATTTTCTGATGATGATTCCGATGTGGACTCCATGTTCATTCTTGTGACATATGGTTCTTCCACTGATGATGAAGATTGTCGTAATATCGAAGCTAGTATTTCGTCTGTAAGTTGCAGAACAAATAAAGAGAATGACGTTCCAGCTTTCTTTCAAGGTAAGGAAGGATATTCTTGGGAATCTAAAGAACCAACAAAGACTAGAAGTGTTCCTCGTCAAAATATAATACGAGGAATTCCAAGCTTGACAAAGATTGTTAGAAATTTAGGTGAAAATCCTCAAATGGAAGATATTTGGTCTCTAATTTTTGATGACGACATTATTGATCATATTCTGTTGTGGACAAATGTAAAATTAGAGAAAACAAGAATTAAAGTCAAAGAGCATCAAAAGAGCAATTACAGACCAACCAGTGTGAAATAAAGGCACTTTTAGCTCTTTTTATACTTACATCAATTTGTAAGTCTGGACATGAGGATATGGTTTTCCTATTTTCTACTGATTCTATGGGTAGACCCATATTTAGATCAGCTATGTCAGTGAAGCGTTTCTAAATTTTGTTACTCTGCCTCTGATTTGACGACTCTGAAACAAGAGAAACACGGAAGGAGACAAACAAAGTTGCATTTTCATAAAAAAAGAAAAGTTTTTCTCAATAATAGTTATTTTTTCTTACGTAGCACCTGCGTTGTGTATGTATTTTGAAATAAATTTTATAATATTAGATTATAAGAATAAATCTATGTAATACTTTGCAAGGAAACAAAAGTTTCGGCGTTCCGTGTCTGTCAGACACATACTTCCAATTATGTAATAAAAAATCATACTTCCTGTTAAGGGTTAATTTATGGTATGTATTTAGTATTAATTTTATTTAATATAAATATTTTAATTTACACATTATTATTATTATTATTATTATTCCTGATGTTCGGACTCCCCAAAACATATTTCTAGATACGTGTCTGATATATAAAGTATTGTTAAATCGGCAAACGATATCTAAAAGTTTTACATTATTTTGCAATTTTTGACTTATCTAATTTATTTGTGAACTCGTTCCCCACTGTTATTGCATCATCTTGCAGCCCACGCAGGTACACTTCTGTACCTGTACCATACATGAACTCATGTGTATTTTGTGAAATGGGAGTTATCTGATCTCGCTATCAGCTCTAATCTTGAATAGGAGTGTAAAGAGCCTCTTGAGGAAATAAAATGCAAAGTTGTAAACGGAGCTGCAGATCTCTGAAAAAAAGAGTTAAGAAGATTCATGTAGAAGTCGTGGTTCTTCAGCAAAGTATTTACAAAATCTGTAGAAGATAGAAGATAAATATCTTAAAAATAGTTCCAGTTGGCTTGAAAAGATTGATGATTTTTAGTTTTTTTCTCCTTCTGTTCCTGTTCACTCGGAAGAAGTTTTGAAGAAAGTAAGGAGAGAAATAAAAAGTGACAAACTGAACTTCCGAGGAAATACGTCCACGGGAATCGCATTCGCAATCAAAGTGCAGTTAAAGAAGGAAGAAAAAGAAAGTAGTGAATAAATATTATTTAATGACTTAAACGGCGGAGCATCGCGCGCGAGTATTTTCGTTGAAGCCAGAGCCATTTCAAGAGCGCGGTTTTCGAACCTGACGCGAAGTACAAATAAAATCGTAGCTCGAGAACAAATCGTTGTAAAGGGATCAAATTTGTTTTGCTTTCTCTTGCAAAGATAGGACTTCTAGCGGAGATAAAATTTACCCATTGTTCCTCCAAATAATTAGTGTTAAAACAAGAAGAAGAATCAAATTGTAATTTTTCAAACAAATGGCTTAAAGCACACCCATGCGACACCCCCTCAAATAGCCCGAAGAGAATGAAAAAATGAAGTATGTAGTGGTGGTACATTCCTACAACCATGCAAAGTCATCAGAGTGATACTTACTGGTTTAAAAAGATAATAATTTTGTATAAAGCACAGTGTTGCCAGCTTCGAGACAATGTCTGGAATTTCGCTTCTAGCGCCGGACCTATGGACGCTGGAAGGACTAAATTTGGAAGGAAGCACGACAAAGGACCACGCTATGAGAATATGTAATGCATGTGCCGCAACTGTTAAAAGAGAACGGAAATTACAGCGTTCGGAAATTTTGCGTTATTACGGAAAAAATCTAACTTTTGGTATTTGCCCCCGTCCCTTATATGTGGGATGTGACTTAAGATGTTTTTTATTCATGCCTACATGCAGAATTTCATTTCTTTTTTCGAAGAGATGCAGTAACGAAAGGGAAACAAAGTACTCTCTCAATGGCGCTTGTTTATAATAGTATGGGAGTATTGTTTTGCAATTCGAGGATATAATACCGTCAGAGGTATACGAATGAACAAAAAAGGCAGAATTGAAATAAAGAGTATAGTTTTCAATAAATAGCGTGTTAATTCTGCCACGTGTGGTTAGGCAAATTTTGAACATTGTGTCTTTGCCCTGACGTGCTCCATGGACGTTTTAATTGTCGGACGTTGCTTAAACTGTTGCTTCTTACTAATTCTTACATCTAAGTATTTTTAAAAGATGCAGTAGTTTACAAGTTATAGCCATATATATAAATTTGTCCCATAATATTACGGGGATAACAAAAGGAGACAAAGGACTTTTTCAAAAGGCGCTGGATAATAATAGTAACAATAGATATATCGTTCTGTAATTCGAGTATGTCATAACTTCATATGTACACATAAGATCACACAGACAGAATTGAAATTTCGTGTGTAGTTTTCAAGAAATGGTGCTTTAATTGTAATGGTGCGCTGATGGTCGATATATCGACCATCAGCCATCATCAAGAATACAGGCGTGGCAGAAATATCGACCATCCGTCCGCTAAAGACAAATTTATTTTGTACACGATTTCACTTTAACGATACTACTCACTATTCAGCGTGGCTACTCTAGGACCATGATAAAATTGAAATATGATTACCGGTTTTCAAGGCTAAATTTTTAAAAAAAATCAAGGATATAAGCAGATATTTCCTCTATTTCAACCTTACGTGTTACGTATTCAATATATTAAAAATATAAAGTTTATCTGTGATTCCAATGTATCCAAAAATTTTAGTTTAATTCAATTAAATGGTATATATATATATATATATTTAAAATATTTAATTTAAGGTGTAGAGTTTACATTTGAAATTTCACACACAGACTCAAAATAAATCTGCAAACACAAGTTACAAATGTTGCGGGATATAGTAATCTATGAAAAATTGTTAATTCTAAAAGAAATTCACACTCAATTTTACCTAATCAACTTCGATATTCTTATCTTGCAATAACCTACCGTCTGACAGACAGATTGTTCTGCAAAGGACATTAACAAAGCAAATGGATGGAGAAAATTTTGTTTTATTTCCACCCAAATTTATTTTCTATCCTTGATAAAAATAAACGTTAAACGGAGGAAAACTTGCCTCAGAAAATTTATAAATATGTACACATTCAATGAGGTTTGGATTAATAAAAGTTGCAATTTTTCACGTCTACGGAGAACCATTCACACATAATTCCCGGAGCCAATATTTCACGCACAATTCCCGGTGAATAGCCACCCTGGGTTTGTATTACATACCAAACGCACAAATATACCTATAATTGATGAGGAAATGATAAATTTAAATTTTCGATGAAAATAAATAAACTTACACAATTTATTTCGAAGTGACTGACTGACTGACTCTCTAGCCTTCTTAAACCCGAAGGTTCATGGCTGCAGCAACACAGGGCTTCCATCTGTCCCTATTCTGAGCAAGATCTGTATACTCTTTTCCATCCCTACAAATTACCTTGAGGTCCATCTCAACGTTGTCCCTCCATCTTCGTCTTGGCCTTCCTACAGGTCTCTTACCATCAGGTTTCCCAACAAGAATCCTGTAAACTCCTCTTTCCTCTTCCATTCGTGCCACATGGCCTGCCCACCTAAGTCTTCTTGATTTAATTATTCTAACAATATCTGGACATGAATATAAATTATGTACTTCTAAATTATGTAACCTTCTTCACTCACCTGTCTCCTCATCCCTTTTAGGTCCAAATATTTTCCTAAGGATCTTATTTTCAAATACTCTCAATTTATGTTCCTCTTTCAATGTAAGGGACCAGGTTTCGCATCCATATAATACTACAGGCAAAATTACTGTTTTGTATATTTTAACTTTTAGTTTCTTAGATATTAATTAAACAAGAAGACAAAAGTTTATGAAGAGAGAAGTAACATGCATTTCCTGAATTAAGCCTACTTTTTATTTCCTCTTTAATATAATTTTCATTTGTTAATATTACTCCTAAGTACTTGAATTTGGAAACTGGTTCAAACGAGTTGTTATCAATAATTAGATTTTGATTATTACCTAACACTTGGTTTCGGCCTGTAAGCATATATTTAGTTTTCTCTTTGCTAACTTCCAAACCTATCTCTTTAGCAGTTTTGAAAAATATTTTTTAGCATTATTCTTAATTGTATTTATATCATCCCCTAATAAGTCTACATCATCTGCATATGCTAACAACTGAGTCAAACCGTTTAATTGTAGTCCTTCCTTACTTTCTTTTACCTTCTTAACAGCATATTCTAAGGCAAAATTAAAGAGCAATGGAGATAATGCATCTCCTTGTTTTAACCCATCATGAATTGTAAATTTGTCAGACACATTAATACCCACACGAATTTTACTTTCTGTTTCACTGGCGCATACTTTTATCATATTAACAAGCTTCTTAGGTATTCCAAATTATACTAATATATTATATAATTTCTCTCTTTTGACTGGATCATATGATTTCTTGAAATGAATGAATAGCTGATGGACACTTTGATTATATTCCCACTTTTTTTCAAGTGCCTGTCTGATGAGAAAAATTTGATCTGTAGTTGATCTGTTACGTTTAAATCCACATTGATAATCACCTATAATTTCATTAGCATATGGGGTAAGTCTCTTTAAAAAAATGTTGTTATATGTTGTTGAGAGTAGAGAAATTCCACGGTAATTACTGCAGTTCATTTTATCACATTTTTTAAACACAGGAACAATTATGGATTCTTTCCACTGTTGAGGGATTTCTTCTTTATTCCATATTAAACAAATTAATTTATGAATTTGACGTATTAACGAATTTCCACCATATTTAATTAACTGAGCTGGTATTAAATCAATGCCAGGTGCTTTGTTATTCTTTAGCCTTTTAATAGCATCTTTAACTTCAGTCAAGTTAGGTTTTGGAACTAAAGGTTCTGCTGTATGTACGGGAGGTTCATTTACTTCTGATTTATTTCGTACATGAACATTTAAAAGGTCATTAAAGTAGTTTTTCCATCTATTTAAAATATCGCTTGGATCGGCCAAAAAATCACCGTTTTTATCTTTTATCAAGTTTACTTTAGGTTGCCACCCCTTTCTAAATTTATTTATACCTTTATTTAAATCTCTGATATTTTTGTTTTTGCTGGGTTTTTTTCGAAGTATTAGGTAGAATACGTAATACCTAGCTGTTGGTAAGCACCGTCATTTTGTACGTATATCTGAGTTCTCCAATAGGAAGATGAATCGCTACTACTCGTACACGACGTCAAATCATGCATCCAGGGACTCCATCCGTTCCTGTTCGTAAAAACAACTGCGTTTCGGAAAAACAATGCTGAATCTCTAATAAATTGTTTCAGTTGCTATGGTAAGTAGAGGTTACTTGATGTTGATGAAAAAAGATAAGTACATATTTAATCTAAAAGATATCCAGGTAAAAATAGTGCTTAATTAGTTACTATAAGTATAATTAACCACACGTCAAGTAATTTGCTTGAATAATCTGATTAATAACTAGCACGTGGCATACAATACCAATGACCCATCAGTCCGAAGTAGAGCCCGGATTCATATGTCAAATTTTTATTCAAGCACATTTTGTGTCGCACAAAAACCTGAAATATCGACAGACTACATCAATAGATTACTCATATTAATTTTCTCCTTTGCGTACATCAATAGATTCTACATATTTCTAGTGATCTTACACAAAGCCATATACTTTAAAGTTTTCCAAATTAAAGTTATGTCCTTCTGCAACACGTGAGTACAGAAGTTTAAAATATGGACATGTCGATGCACCAAATACCACATGTGGTTAGCACATCGCGCACTAAAACGCCAGGGGTCCCGGTTACGAATCCCGGCCTGGGCATAGATGTATACGAGTGTCCATTCATCAATTTCATCATTCATCCCCAGCCGGCAAGTACCTTACAGAAAAAGTGTTAGATATGTAAATACATATTTAGTTATTTTAATCAAAAAATGGACTTACAATTGTGACGACTCACCTAGGTAATGCATAAGGCTCTCCTGACATTAATTGTGATGCAAAATGTAAATACAAAATATGCTTTATTTTCTGTTAGGAAGACAATGGCTTAGCAAACTTTGTTATAAATGCTGACACCTTACTCCTCCTATTGCCCGTAAAGACAGATTTGAGGGACTCAGATGCCTCTATGCGCAATAATTTGAAACTTAGATACATACTTCTAGCATTGAAATGTTGATACTTCACATTTCCACGAAAAGTAGAGTTACGCCACTTCCCAGTTTTCAAGGCGAACTTTCCAAAAAAATCAAGGCTCTAGCAGATGCTTCCTCTATTTCAACCTTACGCATTATCGCCTCTCACCACTCACACACATACACACACTGGTATATTAACAATATAAATGGTCTGTGTGATTCCAATGTATCCGAAAAATAAAGTTTAATTCAATTAAATAGTATACGTATATTTAATTTTAGGCGAGGAGTTCAAATTTGCCATTTCACATACTCAGACTCGAAATACATCTACAAAAAGAAGTGACAAATGTTACGGGATATACTAATCTACGAAAAATTGTTAATTGTATAAGAATTTCAACTCATACTTACCTAATAAACTTTAAGATATCTTATCTTGCAAATCTTCCGTCTGTCAGATGGACTCTGAAAAGGAGACTAACAAAGTAAACGGATTGAGAGAATTCAGTTTTATTTTCCATACGGTTTTCTTTTCTCTCCTGGATAAAAATAAAAGCTAAACTGTGAAAAACTTGCCTCAGGGCATTTATAAATATGCAAAAATTCAATAGGATTTGGATTAATAAAAATTGCAATTTTAACATCTACGGAGAAAAATTCACGCAGAATTCCCGGAGCCAATAATTCAAGCATAATTCCCTTAATTCAATGAATTTCCGGAATTCAATGAATACCAGGTGAGTATCTACCCTGTATTACTGTGGTTCCGCGTGTCTATTAAAATAGGTCATAAGCTTTAGGTTTTGTACGAGAATCTAAATAATCTACCTCGCATAAAACTTATTATCTTGGATATTCAGTCAATATTTATATTTCTTGTAGCACACCTCACAATGAATCAGAAGGTATTCGAAAGCAAACTAGATTTAGCTAGTTCACGTGTTGTCACGTGTGCCTCCACCAATAGAGTAGGAAGCATAAAAGAACCTACGACCTTGATAAAAAAAGAGTCCATCTTAGTGTTCGCAACCAAAAGCACCTGGGTGTGGTCAGAATCACGTGACCTCTTAGGAAAGTTGCGTGCTCTATCTGTTGTTGGTTACTCGCATGTGGCGAAATGGGCCATCACGAAAATGTGCTGTCAGATGAAATTACAGGCAACGGCTGAGCACAGATGGACGAGAGGTCGGAAGAAATATGTTATTTACGTTCCCATTTGTAGAGCATTGTGACGTCATACGCGCGTCTCTTAATGCCTATTTCTTAATGGATGTTAGACATTTCACAGCTTAAAACGTTCGCTAACTATTGCTGTTAATTTATGTCGTTCTAAAGTATTACGAGTTGGAGTTTTAAGTCTACTTTATGCGCAGATAAGCTGATCGGGACACGACCTCTAGTTTAAAGTGGGATTCGAAATTTTGGTGCATCAAAATATACACAGAAATGCATGAAAGGGTACTTTTATCAGCTGTTGCTCCATGTGATGAATTAAAATGCATCACGTGAGAAAATCAGACACGATTGTTTACGAAAAAACAATTTACACGTCTAACTGTGTCTATTAATGCACTTCAAAATTTGATTAGATATGTCTGTATCGATTGATTTAGTTTATTTTACTTCGCGTTTTGTGCCTCTTGGCTAATTTGCGAAGATGGGGATGAGTGATGAAATGATGAAATTGATGAATGAACATTCACAAACATCCAAGCCCGACCGGGATTCGAACCCGTGACCCTTGGCGTCGCAGCGCGATGTGCTAACCACTCGGCCACAGGGTCCGGCGATATTGTCTGTCGATAATTTTCGTCGAGCAAGTAGGACTTCCAGTTCACTAAATTGTAGTTTTACTTCTATTAGTAGTTTCGAAGTAATCGAATGGAATGAGAGAGGGAATGAGAGATAAAAAGAAAGGAAGACAGAAAGAGAAATGGAGACAGCAAGGAAGAAAGAAGGAGATACAGAGACAGTGAGAGAGAGATCAGAAGAGGAAACAGAGTGTGTGTGAGAGAGAGTGAGATAGAAGAGAAGTGTGTCTTCAGGGGAAGAAAAAGGGAGACAGAGAGAGACAGACATAGAGAGAGAGAGAGAGAGAGAGAGAGAGAGAGAGAGAGAGAGAGAGAGAGAGAGAGAGAAAATCAAATTGAGGTACTACAGTGCGTCCATTTCGATCTTCAGCCGAGAGATCGGGAGAAGCGTGGCGGGCGGCGCTGACGGAGATGCCGACATTTGCGGCGTGTAATGCCCGCTTATTTTTATGGACATATGTAGACATTTATATAAATATTGCAAAACGAGCACTAACCTGTGTTATAAGATTACGGTTTTAATTTTAGTAGCTTAGTGGCTGTATGTGCCGATGATTTTGACACGCCCACCTCTTTTGAAACACGGCGTAGAGGTTTGTTTGGAGAACGTTCTAACGTGTTTTAAATTTAATGATCCAGTTTCTCGTAATTTAAGGACAAGATGTCTAACCGTATCTCTATGTGGAGTTGAAACGCCTGGGAATTTCTGTACAAATTGCCTACACACGTCTCGACACGAGTCTGTTTTCATGTACGTGTCATACATAATAAATCTTTGTTCTAACGTGAAAATTGCGGCTGGTATTCCAATCGTCTAACTGACACAACACACATACACACTGCAATAACACAAACAAGTAACTGCAAGTAACCAAGCATAACACTCTTGCGCACAGTACGAAATTAACACGCTCTTGGTTTACATTGCTCGCCACTATATTCACAGCTCTGTCTTCATCTAGTCGCGAAGGATCAATAAACTCGAGCTCGGATATTTCGGATTGCAAGGAAGCTCACGAAAACTATTCACTTTTAACGGTTTCGTCTGCAGCGTAATCTTGATACAGTGTTGCACATTCGAAACCTCCAAACGATTCCTATCGCCACAAAACTCTTTCAAGGATATAAACTTAAGCAGGACGTTACTGGTCAACATTATGATTAAAATGTTCTTGTAAAGGGTTTGACCACTCGTCCGGGAGACCGAAGTCCCCAGTTCGAGGTGCCAAACTACTCTACCGCTGGTCCGTAGGTTCAGGGTTACGCGGCCGCCCGATTGGACGGTCGTCGGTCCTTGGTTCGCGTCTCCGGTTAAGGAAACACGATTCCTACCACCAGCTAACGGTTTAATTCCAGGTTCGTGTCACCGGGTCGGTTATTTACACCTCCGGCGGTAAGCCACGTCGTGCATAAAGTGGTGCTGTTATTCATTTTATAGCAATAATAATAATAATAATTGTTGTAATAATAGAAAACTATAACCCTTCCGGTCAATGGAGACAAGCTATACAGCTTCAAACTCAGGACTAAAACCAAAAATATCGACCATACGAGGATATACATCTATACATACATATAAATGAGTCAAGAACACCTGTAGGATAACGAATATATACGTGTATTCGGCAAAAATAAACACAACAATGATAATATAACACATTACTTGTACATATCCCCTCACTCTCATTCTATCATGCACTCACACACACACACACGCTGCAGGGGTGAACACAATATACCATTACATGATAAAATATCTAACCGCCTCTTTGGTTTACTTCCCGTGTACCTTCGAATTTGAGATTTCTATTAGCCCCTTAGGCTTGCTTTCAATGTAAATAAGCGCGGCCAGCGCTCTGTCACGCATGAGACGCGATTAGCTAGGCGTCATAGTTACCAAAAGTAAATAATAATTGACATTACACTTGTTGAGGCACTATGCAAAAAGAATAAGCATACACTAAATGAATGACAAGAGGAAATTAACTGGATTACAAGTACACGAGTGCTGATAATACAAACAACTGTAATATAAACTAGGATATATTCAAAATGATTAACTCAGCTATACTATTTAGTACCTAGTTTTTCTAATACCTATATATATCTAAGAGCACGGTAAAAGTCAAATAATTAATTATATAAATACTCGGCGCGAGAATAGAAAAACAATAACAAATAGTAGGTCTTTTACATTTATAGAATTTCGAAGGGTGAGCGAAATAGGTTCTTAATTTTTGAAGATTTATAGTACTTTTGATTTTGATTGGCCAAAATAATTAGTAATTGCAGGCAACATTGTTCGATTTCATCTCGCTTCGTCTTATGACGAACCAGTGGCGACGTAGGTAGACAAATGTTCACTCTCACACATAAAGAGAAAACTGGAGGATACTATACCGACTCAATGGCGGCGTGGTCCTCGTTGCGGCGTCCCGACGATACTCGTGGCTATGCCAGTCTGTCCTCCTGGCGGGCAAAAAACTGTATCTTCGACTTAGACGTAACATTCATTTTCTTCCTATTTTCCATCGCGGCGACGAAGATGGGCGGAAAAAGCACCTCGCTTCCATCTGTCTGCTCGGGGCGTTGCATCCGATCATGGCTTCAATGGCCGTTCGGGGTTACGCAGGGCGTCGGGTCGTCTAAGGGCGGACGTCGTTTCATCTCTCTCTTTTCTCTATCTCTTCTTCTTTTCTCGGCGTAACATTCGTCTCACTGTTGTACTGTCGTCTCCCACCTGGGTTGGCAATGCGAGTTGTCGCTGCGGCGTGGCTTTCATCTCAGACGCCGTTATGCAAGCGTCGTGGTGCGGTTCTCTTGACTTAAGGCGTCGTATAGTTAAGCAACGTCGTGGCTTCTTCTCTTGGCTTCATGGCAGCAGTAATCGGAAACCCTAAGGTCCCGTCCCTCTCGTAGCTTTCTCAGCCGCCCATATTTATTCAATGTCCCTCCTTACAAAAAAGGGAAAAACACAACTGGAGCACGTGAAACACGTAATTAACACGGTCTCAACTCCTGGCACTGTCACTGTGATCACACACTCACGACAATTAACACGACGCGGTCGAAAAGTTAAAACAAAGCAAAGTTCCGTAACTCGCGCAAAGTGACGCGGAGATGGTGTTCGGTCTGAATATGGCGCTAAACTGTGTCGGTCCTCTGGAGTCCAGGGGTATTTAAGGAAATCTTGAAACTTCAAAAATCAACCACCTCGCAGTTCGTTAGCTTAGAAAAAATGCTGGACGGTGGTCTTTCTTCCAGGCTCGTTGTCCACTTGGGGGATTAGGGGTGAAGAAAAAAAAAACAGAGCAGTCCTCACACGTGTTGCGAAAGAACTCCCCCTCGGTCGGCAACTTGGACGTTGTTCCATTCGTTGAACAAGTAAAAGTCACCCTTAGTGTCAAAAATTCCACAAGTCGCTATTGTTTTCCTACCCTCGCCGTCTAGAACCGAAAATCCAAGAAAAGCCAAAAAGCACAACTGGCTACAGAAAGTTGTTAAGAGTATTTACGAAATTCTAAAATACACTCACATAAACTACAAAAAAGACTGGTGACAAAAGTAATTGTCACATTCTATTATCTGTGGCTCTTACCATCGTTTCTAAAGCGTATTTTTTGTGTATATAAGGGCAGAACTTGGATGAATTACAGTTGATAAATTATAACACAGGTTAGTGCTCGTTTTGCAATATTTATATAAATGTCTGCATATGTCCATAAAAATAGGCGGGCGTTACAGGCCGTAAATGTCGGCAGCTCCATCAGCGCCAACCGCCACGCTTCTCCCGATCTCTCGGCTGAAGATCGAAATGGACGCACTGTAGTAGAGTAATCAGATTCCTTCAAAATCTTACTTGGTACGAGGTCTATTATTTTTATTAATTTAAGCACAATAGAAAACCTATTTTGACGATGTTTTTGTCGATTTTATACTATTGCAACTCTGTGATTTTTCACCTCGTACTTGGTACGAGTGTCATAATTTATTTCGAGTTAAATTACGTAACATTACGTAACATTGTGATGACCCATATTAAGCTCTCTTTTATTGTATTTTTTATAAGAGTAAACTATTGCATCATGTTTCGCAACAAGCTAATACGCAACATTGTGATGACTCGTAAGGGTAAACTATTGCATCATGTTTCGTAACAAGTTAATACGCAACATTGTGATGACTCGTAAGGGTAAACTATTGCATCATGTTTCGTAACAAGTTAATACGCAACATTTCGATGACTCGCAAGGGTAAACTATTGCATCATGTTTCGCAATATTATGATGACCCGTACCTAACGTGGTGTCTTCTGATTGGCTCACTGTTTCGGATGTTTTCAACGCGGTCCGCGCTTAGGTTATTTAAAGGGTTTTCGCATTACAGATCAGTCAGTATCGTGAGAGTGTTTGAAGAGTGCGGACGTGTCCTTAGTAGTCAGAGAGGGGGTACAAGCAAACACCCCCCCAAAATCTAAGAATTTCATAGTGAGCTCTCTTAGTGTAATTAACTGAAAATCATGATTTTAGCTCATTTTCCAAGTGTAGAAAACTGAAAATTTGTTTTACGCAAGAGCTTAAATTCCAATTGTATTCTAAAAAAATTCTGTTATAGTTGCAGAAGTTCAAAAAACACATATGTCTAAAAGTGTAGCGAACTAGACGGGGCTAATAATTTCTTAATTGCAATTATTTTTCCAAAGAAACTTCAGCAACACAGAAATGTTGGCAAGAATTCTCATGTAACCTAGTTCACTCAGACAAAATTAATAGTTTTGCATTCCAAACATTCCACAAGTGTGCGTGCGTGTGTGTAGATGTGACGTCGACCTGTTAAGAATGTGACGTCAATAATACTAGCTTGGATATGTCATGACCTTTTCTTTTCTCTATAAAAGAGAGAGAGAGGGAGGGAGAGAGAGAGAGAGAGACAGAGAGAATCATGTAACTGGTGATTTGCTTGGCTAAGGGGAATTTCCTGAGAATTCTTTCTATTCCAAATATTTCTGTATGTGCGTGTGTAAGTGTGTGTGTGTGTGTGTAGAGATTGATATGCTTATGTATGTGTGTAAACATTAAGGCATTGACCTGTTAAGAAAGATACATCAACAATACTGTCTCGGGAATGTTATGCCCTTCCCTTTCTTCTATAAAAAAGAGAGATTTGTGTTGATTGCTTGGTTAAAAAGAATTTCCCGAGTACTTGTTTTGTTAAGATAATTCTTTGCATTCCAATCATTCCTAAGTGTTTGCGTAAAGATTGATGCACTTATGTGGGCATTAACCTGTTAAGAATGTCACATCAATAATACCAGCTCGGAAATGTCATGCCCCCACCGCCCCTCTTCCTCTATGGAAGGTCATGTAAATGTGCTAATTAGGTGGCTAAGGGGAATTTCCTGATTAGTAAATTGAGGTTATAAATGTAAAGGTTTTGCTAATGTGGAATGCAAACGCTCAGTTCATGGCTCCCTCAGGGATTCGAATCCTGTTTAGGTTAAACATCATAAAAATTTCACAGCAAGAATTCTCATATGGACTGACGATTTTTTCAACAGACCTAATAATGAGTTATAACCTGTGTTGTGATTCCACTATAAACTGTATACAAAATATGCAGTCTCTGGAATGAGATAGACGAGGCTTATGAACCTAGACCTATACAGTTGTACAATCTGGCAATGAATGGATGTTTCTTCTTTTTTAAGCATAGCAGTGTGTTTTCACTTATTTTAATATCAGGAAACAATGTTAGAAAGTATGTGCATGGCCCCAAGAATACAATTTAAAATCACTAATGTGATATGAACCCCCTTCACTTGTTTGTATTTGAATATGAAAGTGAGGTACCCTGAATAATTGAGGAGAACAATCACAAATAAGCTTGCAACGGTATTGGGAGGGGTCACGAGTTCAAACTTCAGACGATTTCTGTTAATCTGCTAAGGTCCAGGGTCTACGGATATCAGTACGAAAATTTGTAAAAAAAGAAGATGTAATTTTGGCTAATGGCAACGATGAGGATGAATAATGGTAATTATGATGAAATTGATGTGTGGCACTTAGAAAACAAATCTTCAAAGTGTATTGCACAAACAGCTACAATTGTCCTCCCCTCCCCGCAAACAAGGCAGTTAACAGAGGTGTACTTTTGTTGGTTTACGACTCTGAGGGCTTAAGTTACTAAGTTCATCTATAACTGTACATATTAAAACAAGAAATGACCTGAGCAATAAAATATGACAATACCGATCCTGGCCTTTGTCGGATGACGTAGTGGTAATGTTGTTGCAATCCCACCCCCGATGGTGTATAAACTTAAATGTTTTGCATAACATGAAATACTGTTAATGGAAATGTGTTGTTTCTAATATTCTATATAGAAAGCAGATAACAAGAAAAAGAAGAAAATAAATGTTGCAGGCAGATACGAAGCTTCAACCCAAACATATATATGATCAGACAGGATGTCAACGATGCGTTTATAACTAACATGTGATTATTCAAAATTCAAATAGTGCAGTGGGAAACAACTAACTACAATAACTAACTCTCTAGACTTCTTAAACCCGAAGAGAGCAAATACAAGCACAAGTGTAAATAATTAAATACGTTACAAGGGGCTGAGACATGGTTCGAATCTTTTGATCTAGGTATGGATGCAGACAGGCACAAAGTGTTGTGTGTGGACACAATTGATAATGGAAAAATCCACTTCAACACAATAACATAGTGGTAATGTTGGTCTTGCTTTCTTCCTATCGATAACATAGTGGTTACACGAAAGAAAGAAATAAAAAAAAAAAAACACTGTCTCCTATTAAGAAATACTTCTCGAAATTATTCAACCACTCTTTTTTTCTCTTCCTATCTTCGTAACTAAAAAAATGTTTTGTTAAATGTTTGGATGACTATGAAAATATTAAAACATATGATGTAATAATAAAACGTTGTTGCATTGTAATCAAATGAATTAGTTGAAGATGTAGAATATGGTAGGATATATCTTAAAATTTTAGAAGCTATTTGTTATGGTATTTTCTCTCTCTCTCTCTCTACCCTTTCTTAAATTTTCATCATCATAGTTAAAATTAATCAAAGAGAAAATATATATTTTGTGTTGACATGGGAAACATGCAATAAAAATTCATGATCAATAGTTAAGGTCAAAAGCTGAATAAACAGTGAGGGTGATATACGCAAGCTTCCAGGCATGTGATTTGCACAGAATTAAATACAAAATTGAGTGATGGAAGGCTTTTGTTGCTAAACCTTCGAGTTTAAGAAGGCAAAAGAATTAGTTGGTTAATACGGAGTTACTTAGAAACTGCCATCCTCGAAGCTTCATGATGCAAGCCTCGCCTTCTACAAGTTTATTTTCGACATGATTCTTGCTCTTGTTATGCTTTTTACAGATAACATCAAAAGCTGTGTCATGTGATTTTCTGGCTTTTTTACTTACAACACAGACACTCATGTTTTTTTTTTTAAAATCGCACCGATTTTAAACAACTAGGTTTACATGAGAATTCTTGCCAAGCAAGTTACATGACTCTCTCTCTCTCTCTCTCTCTCTCTCTCTTTCTTTTATAGAGAAAAGAGAAGGTCATGACATATCCAAGCTAGTATTATTGACGTGACATTCCTAACAGGTCGACGTCACATCTACACACACGCACGCACACTCGGGGAATGTTTGGAATGCAAAACTATTGATTTTGTCTGAATGAACTAGGTTACATGAGACT
Source organism: Lepisma saccharinum (assembly GCF_977018435.1). Lineage (NCBI taxonomy): Eukaryota > Metazoa > Arthropoda > Insecta > Zygentoma > Lepismatidae > Lepisma > Lepisma saccharinum. Next base: position 35,014,390 of record NC_139247.1, read on the forward strand.
TCTTGCCAACATTTCTGTGTTGCAGAATTTTCTTTGGAAAAATAATTGCAATTAATAAATTATTAGCCCCGTCTACTTCGCTACACTTTTAGATATATGTTAGAGTGCAGGTGCATCCCAGCGCTAGGCAAGTGCAGTAGAACTGTGTTTTTTGAACTTCTGCAACTGTAAAAGAATTTTTATACAATAAAATTAGAATTTAAGCTCTTGCGTAAAACAAATTTTCAGTTTTTTACACTTGGAAAATCAGCTAAAATCATGATTTTCAGTTAATTACACTAAGAGAGCTCACTATGAAATTCTTAGATTTAGGGGGGTGGTGTTTGCTCGTACCCCCTCTCTGACTACTAAGGAACACTGCAACAACACGTCCGCACTCTTCAAACACTCTCAAGATACTGACTGATCTGTAATGCGAAAACCCTTTAAATAACCTTAGCGCGGACCGCGTTGAAAACATCCGAAACAGTGAGCCAATCAGAAGACACCACGTTAGATACGGGTCATCATAATATTGCGAAACATGATGCAATAGTTTACCCTTACGAGCCATCGCAATGTTGCGTATTAACTTGTTGCGAAACATGATGCAACAATTTACCCTTAAGAGCCATCGCAATGTTGCGTATTAACTTGTTGCGAAACATGATGCAATAGTTTACCCTTACGAGTCTTCGCAATGTTGCGTATTAACTTGTTGCGAAACATGATGCAATAGTTTACTCTTATAAAAAATACAATAAAAGAGAGCTTAATATGGGTCATCACTATGTTACGTAATGTTACGTAATTTAACTCGAAAGAAATTATGACACTCGTACCAAGTACGAGGTGAAAAATCACAGAATTTCAATAGTATAAAATCGACAAAAACATCGTCAAAACAGGTTTTCTATTGTGCTTAAATTAATGAAAATAATAGACCTCGTACCAAGTAAGATTTTGAAGGAATCTGATTACTCTACTAGTACCTCAATTTGATTCTCTCTCTGTCTCTCTGTCTCTCACACACACACTCTGTTTCCTCTTCTGATCTCTGTATCTCCTTCTTTCTTCCTTTCTGTCTCCATTTCTCTTTCTGTCTTCCTTTCTTTTTATCTCTCATTCCCTCTCTCTTTCTTTGTCTCCCCTTCTTTTCTCTTCTCTCTCACACTTTCTCTGCCTCTCCTTCTGTCTTCATTTCTCTTTCTGTCTCCCTTTCTAGTTCTTTCTCCCTTCTCTCTCTCTCTCTCTGTCTCTCTCTTTCTCACTCTCTCTCTCTCAAACACACACTTTCTTTCTATGTATCCCTTTCAATTCTCTCTTTCTGTTTCCCCTTCTCTCTATCTCCTTTTTTCTCTGTTTCCCTTTCTCTCTCTCTCTTTCCCTGTTGCCCCTTATCATTTCTTATCTCTCTTTCTCTGTTTCCTATTTCTTCTCTTTTTTCTCCTCCCTCTTTTACATCTTGTAAATTTCCCAAATATCATATTTGTAACTTGATCAGTTTCGAAGCTAAGACAACTTTAATAAATTGGCCGATAGTTTAACACCCATAACCTAAATACCTGAAATAAGGCTTGAAAGTTTATTTTTATCCCAGGACTCCAAACAATTATTTGCTTGCGACCGCACAGATTTTATTTGTAACAACTGACTTACATTAACATATTTATCATAAACCTTTAGGCTGTATTTTAAATGCAAATATATCTTATCACATTATACTGTAATTAATGTCGCCAGAAAAAAAGCTAATATTTATGGCGGAGGAAGGACGGAAATATTTAATACACCGTTAAGTATCACATGAAAATGCATATTTGTTGTTAAATTACCAAATTGTTCTGTGTGTTTGGGCAATATTGGAAACAAACTATATTCGTGTTTTTATTTAACCTCGCTTTCAGCCACGTTTGTATGATGAGCATGAATAATTATTAGATAGAAATAATAACACTCATGACGAGGCAGGATTTCCACTCATTTCAATCAAACAAATTTTCTGGTATATCCAGCTTTTCAGGACAATGAAAATTATTCATCATTGCTCACGATAAACGTACAAAAAAATTGAAATATTTCTATGTAAACTATGTACCGTTAAGAAGTAAAAAAAAATATTCATTCCAAGCTCCTGGCAAGATAAAAAAACACTTTAATTGTCCTGACTTTTCAAGGTTGTTGGATGTATTTCTAACTTTTCCACGACTTTTCTATTTTATTAGAAACGTTGATTATCCTGACCTGACAATTACGTGACTTTTCACTCGCAGGATAATTTCCCTGATTTTATCAGATTTCTTGGATGTGATTTCATTATTCCCTGACTTTTTCCTGATCCTTTACTCATAGGTTGATTTCATTAACATTTCCACGACTTTAGCATTCATGCTCATTATGTTCATTTCCTGTTCATTTTCCATATTTCTGGATCCATTTTCAAAATTCCCTGATTTTTTCAGATTTTAATGAGTTTTCAAAATTTCCTGACTTTTGAACTCACAGGTTGACTTCCGTGGCTCTTGCAAATTTTTCAATATTTCCAGGTCAGTGGAAACACTTACTCGAACCTGTGACCTTCGGTATCAATTTCGTGAATGCATCTCCACCGACGTGGCGGTGGCGGACTGAGGAGACAGATGCTTCCTTTCTCCCGTCCTCAATCTGGCATAGACACTGAGTTGATGAATTATATCTGCTGTAATACCCTCTTTCAGACACCGTGTTAGAGCATTTTCTTCCTTTTACCTCAGAACACTTTTTTGGCCAAAATATTACACGGGTTGGTGAATTTTATTATTGTATCATTTTCCAACGCATGAGAAATATTTTCCATAAAATCAACGCTAAAACTTTGCACCGAATGTTGCTCTCGTAAATTTGACGTACGGGCACATGTTGCCGTGTTTCATAATGTCTGTTTCAATGGAAAACACTTTAAACATTTACCAGCACGTCTGAAATTTGCTTTAAATCATGTGGCTATAAACGTGGCCCTTTCAGATAATGAAAAACACAGTATAACGATAGAAGAGGACTTCGTCCTGGACCATTTAGTTGCATATTTTATTACTCGTGATATCTCTTGTTTATAAAACTTAGACCATTTATAATGCATTTTAAGTCTCTATCTGTTGTACTTTAATTTGCGTTATAGAGTAGAAATAAATAAAAAAAAATGGAGAAAAATATTCATGCAATTTGTAATACTGCAAAGAAAAGTACAAAAAGAGAAACAAAGATTAACGAAATCCCGAGAATATTAATCTAGATTTTTTCCAAAGTTGGTAATTCTCTCACTGATAGTGTTGTTTTATGAACATGCACTGTTAATCATCTATTGTCATGTGCATCTGCCCCCAAGCTTACATCTATCCTAACACCATGTTTCGAGAGAACACCTCTTTTATCGTATTCAGATAAATAATTTATTTTTTACCGTAGTGGGGAACGAACCTATAGTCTGTCCCAGCTAACTGTGGAGTAAGGCAGCGCATAGCGTCAGAGATGCGAGGAAAATCGAGTTGCCAGAGCGAAGCAGTACACGCTGCTGGGAAGGCAGTCGCTTTCCCCCACTCCACGCAATTCCGTTCCTCTCACGTGTTCATTGGTTGAGCCATCTCGCGTCACTACTTGCGCAGAGACTTGATTTAGTTTGCCTGCTCTACAGGTAGCTGGGACAGAGTATAGGACAGTAGTGCACAACCAACTACTCCATTGCGCCTGCAGGAATTGTAGACTATGTTGCGATCCATTTAATTGGTGATTTTTACTGATTGTGATTATTTTGCTTCGCTTTTCTGCCACTTTTGGCTAAAAGGGAAGATGAGAGTGAGTGATGATATGATGATTGATGGATTGAATTAAAATTGTTGGGTGAGTCCGCACATATATGGCAATTTTGCAGTCTTCAATGTTTTCTGGGAAATATCCCCTTATCTAAAATTCTTACTTAATAATTTAAAACAATGGGTGTAAAAAGCCCCTTGAGAAACTTTAAACGTCCAAGATTGTAAAGGGACCTGTACAAGACAAACACAACACATTAACAAGTAAGAATATACTAAAAGCTTCCTCATAGACAGTGGAAGAGACCAGCTCTTCGCAAGAAGCTAAAAACATTTGATAAAACATTGTCATCTGCCAACAGGGATGACAAACAGTTGGGAAGATTACAAGTCTGCACGAGGAAAGCAAAATAGGCACATTCCACAAGAATATGCCGAATACATTGCGAACAGACACGTTGGAGGTTCCAGTCCTTGAAGTAAGTGGCCGTGAGTTAGACGGCTGTGTCCAATACGCAGTCAAGTGAGAGGAACTTCTTCTCGACGAGAAGGACGGGACGGGAACGCCATGCACCAATGGTAGGCTTAATAGCATGAAGCTTGTTTCCCGTTACCGCATCCCACTCTTCCTGCCAAGTGTCAACAAAGAAACACAGTCTGCAGATCGCTAGCTACTAAAAAATAGCTGATCATCTATGGATTGAATTGCATAGAAATCCTTGGAGCAACATAACAGTACTACACAAAGAATAATATTGGAAACATAAAAATCAATGCAGCATCCTTCATAGCAGTTACCCAAAGCATTATAAACCACCCCAGTGTAGAATTCTAGCAAATTATTGGTCTGTCGATCCTCACTACCAACAAAATATTTGAGTTTCAAGTCCACTTTATATACAGGCAAATCGGGACTGGATCTGCAGTTTAAAGGAGAAAACGAACACCTATGTGCCTCCGCTGGTATAGAACATTGTCTTCATTACAAGGTGACGACCTTACCAGTACGTCATCGGGGAAGCCCTCCTAGTATTATTGTAAAGTTTAATTTGTCACTTTGAACTCAACTCCTCTTAATTTATTTTAGTTGAAGCTGCCTGCTGCAATCATTTGATGCTATGTTCGTTATTCGTATGTTATGGGTACGTTTCAGCTGTCCGATTCTGTTAAAGGTATTTCACTTATTTGATGTGGCGTTATGTGTGTTGCATAACTCTTCGGCGATACGTTGATTTTCGTAGCAAATTTTAAATGCCAATTTCTGTCACCGCCGGAAAGTTAGGCAACACTTGCAGGGAAGATATAGGTGTTCCGCTTTTATTGCCGGTGACTGTACGTCCAATACTGCAGGTAGAAAGTACCGTTTCATAACCGTAGCAAGAGCTGACCATAGATAGAGGTAACAAGTAGTCTCTCAAAATCGAGTTAATACATTTCAATCCTATTAACATGCATTATTCGATTAATTGATTGATTGATTTCCTTTACTTTACTTCGCTGTTTTGTGCCACTTTTAGCTAATATGCAAAGATGGGGATGAGTGATGACATGATGAAATTGATGACTGGACATTCACAAACATCCATGTCAGTAGTGGGATTGACTGTATTATAAGCACCACTTACAAGTGTAGAAAAGAAGAGGTTTTTGATTGAACAACCCGATTTGGCTACACTTAAAACAATGTCAAGAGGGGCATATGCCCCAATTCTTCAAGTGTGATATGCCATGATTTTTTAAGAATTTTGAATTCTAGTGTAGAATAGAAGAAGCCTCAACAGACAGATTTGCTTACACTTAAAATTATGTCAAGTACCCATATGATCTTATTGTTTATAGTGTGTTTTTCTGTCAAAATCCCAAGAATCCCCCTCCCTCAGACAGATTCGGCCATGTGTGTAAAAGCTATATCTGTGTGATTGTTGTTCATAAACTTGTCAAAAATATGGCTTTTTTGTATGAAAACATGCAATCCTGAATACAATTCTGGTTTTGCCTTGTTCTGTTAATATAAACACAAGTGAGACTTACAGAATATTTATTTCACAGTTCAAAATCCAATTTTGAATTGTATTTAGTTGATATCGAGATGAGGTTTTAAACCTGGTGAAGTGTGTTGTACATCAGCATAATAGAGGAAAACTATCACCAAAACCTAGTTACTGCTGTTGTTTGGGTATAAAAGCACCAGCTCAGCCACTAACTGCTGAACCCAACTGATATTTTGTATAGAATTTTGATTTGAACCCCAAGAAATTTTATATAATAAACAACAACAAAAATGCCAAACCAAAAATATTGCAATCAATGCAATAAAAATATATCTAGTTCTAATTGGGCCAGGCACCGGCATAATTGTGATCGTAAGAAATGCAGAAAGGCTACAAAAATATGTCCAAGATGCCATAAAATATTAAGCAAGGCATATTACAAATGGCATAAGTGTAATTCTTATGTACAGTCATCAATATTGCCCTCACAACCATCTACATCTGGTCTGAAAAGGAAGCATGAAGCACCTGTTAATGCTGGACCCGCAAAGCAGCCACGCTATGAACCCATCCATAGCAGTTTTAATGGCCAATTAAGGGATTATCGGTTTGTATCAGAGCCAAGATGTGGTATTAACAATTTTTTGAACAGTATAAATTCTGATATGCAGGCAATTCTAAATACACAAAATGGCTCTTATAAGCTGTCCCTCAAATTGTTTACACAATATAAGAAACCAAACGGCACAAAATGTACACAGCCCCACATAACAGAAACTGTACCGGTATACTCAAATGCAAATTCAGACAAAATAATAAGCAGTTTGATAGATCAATTGAATATTAAACACTCTGAATTAGCGGCAAAAGAGTCTGGATGGAGCCTATGCGATTCTCCACACAAGTTATATGTTAATATTTCTGAATTCAGCCCATTACAAGGATCTACATATTTGCCATTACCTGCCAATATTAAAAACAAAAGAGGCGTGGTTAATATAGAAAATAATGATGAGAAATGCTTTTTGTGGTGTATTTTAGCTGCTTTGTTTCCAGTTTCAAGGAATCCTCAGAGAATAAGTTATTATAAACAATATGAACACAATTTTGATGAGGCAATGGAGGGTTTAGAATATCCAATGTCTGTTCAGAATATTGATAAATTTGAAAAAAAGGCCCGGGATATTAATGGTAAACAATTATCTATTAATGTATTTATTTGTTCCACTGGCCGTGGCAATTGCTTGATAGCACCTCTCAGAATCAGTACATTTGATGATGATTCTGCTGTTCCGATTGATCTGCTCTTAATTGAAGGGGATGGCACATATCATTACACTCTGATACATAATCTTGAAGCTTTAGTCAGAAAACAACTAGACAAATCCAATACAATATTCAAGTTGTGCCGAAGATGTTTAACTGTATTTTATGGTCAAAAAATGGTAAAAAAAATTCGTGAAGAGAATGCAGAAATTGCTAAAAACAAGTTAATTGAGCATCTGAAATACTGTGGCAACTATAAACCTGTTCATATGGTGATGCCAATGCCAAGTGAAAATGCAGAATTCAAAAAATTTGAAGCCTTGTTGGAACACCCAGCATATATAGTCTGTGATTTTGAATCAAACCTCAAACCTCTTGCATTCTGTAGCCCAGATCCTGATGATTCTTCAATTACACCATACCAGTTACATCAACCTTCTAGTTTTTATTATGTTGTTGTACAGGATGGTGTTGTTAGTAAAAAAAATTCATACATGGGAGCAGATGCCATCAAAAAATTTGCACATAGAATAGAAAATGAGTGCCATGACATAGCATCTAATATCTTATTAAAATCAAAACCTATGTTGCCTTTAACAGAGAAACAGATTGAAGATTTCAACAATACAGAAAAATGCCCACTATGTGATTGTGAATTTTCAGATACAAAAATCAAGGTGAAACACCATTCTCATACAGATGGTAAATTCAAAATGGCCCTGTGTAATAGCTGTAATATTAAGATCCAGAGACCAAAATTTATCCCTATATTTTGCCATGGAGCATCCAATTATGATTTTCATCATTTGATCAGGTACGAGGGGTTTGACAAACAGAATTTAAATATTTTAGCTGAAAATGATGAGAAATATATATCTATTAGCAAAATAATTAAAGTTAATGGTGTTCCTATTCACTTAAGATTTCTTGATTCATACAGAATTTTATCGGCTAGCCTGGCTACACTGGCCACTCAATTATCTGATGATCAATTCAAAATCACATGTGCTTTGTTTCCAAATCAGGACCTGAAATTAATTAGGCGGAAGGGTGTATATCCATATGATTATGTTACAGATTTTTCTAAATTTGATGAGTCTGCTCTGCCACCACAACAAGAGTTTTACAGCGAAATCAGAGGATCTGGAATCAGTGATGATGATTATCACCATGCCCAGTTGATGTGGAACAATTTAAAATGCCAGACATTTGGTGATTATCACATGGCATATTTAAAACTTGATGTGACCCTCTTAGCTGATATACTGCAGGCATTCAGAAAATCTTCCATGCAAAATTATAAACTGGATCCAATGTATTTTTACAGTGCTCCGGGCCTAGCATGGTCTGCAATGTTTTTAAACACTAAAATGCAATTGGATCTGATCCAGGATCAGGACATGTATCTGTTTATGGAGCAATGTATAAGAGGAGGCATGGTGCAATGCTCTCAGAGATATGCCAGAGCAAATAACAAATATATGCCTGATTATGATCCAGCATTGCCATCAAATTATATATTGTATGTGGATGCAAACAGCCTGTATGGTTATGCCATGATGGATAAACTGCCATATGCAGGGCTTGAATGGGTCAAAAATTTTAATATTGAGAATCTTAAGGATTTTGATGACAGTAACTATGGCCTCTTCTTAGAGGTTGATCTGACAATTCCTGATGATTTACACAACATATTTTCTGATCTTCCCCCAATTCCCGAGGTTCAGTGTTCACCTGGCTCTAAACAGAAGAAATTGATGATGACACTGGAGCCAAAACAGGGTTATGTCATATATTACAAAAACCTCCAGTTCCTGATGCATCATGGTGTCCAAGTGAGCAAAGTTGGCAAAGTTTTGAGGTTCAGGCACTCAAGATGGTTGAAGCCTTATATTAATACAAACACAGAGCTTCGAACATCTGCAATGAGCCAATTTGATAAGGCCTTGTTTAAATTGATGGTCAATTCTGTGTATGGCAAAACTATAGAAAATGTCAGAAAACATACCGATGTTAAAATAATTACTGACCCCAGCCTGAGCAAAAAATTGATTGCAAAGCCTAATTTCAACTACAGAAGAATGTATGATGAAAATATGGCACTTTTCAACATGAAAAAAACAAAGATTAAGTTTGATAAACCTATTTATGTAGGGGCTGTGATATTGGAATTGGCCAAATTACACATGTTAAAATTGTATTATAATGTGCTGAAACCTTTTTATGGTGATTGTGTAAAATTGATGTACATGGATACAGATAGTTTTGTTCTTGATATTCAAACAGAAGATGTTTATCAAGATATAGCACAGCCTGCATTGCTTGAATATTTTGATACCAGTGAACATACAAAGATTCAACCCCACAACAAAAAGGTGCCTGGCAAGTTAAAAGATGAGACACTTGGTGATGTTATTGTGGCATTTGCTGGGTTAAGGGCCAAGATGTATAGTTTTGAAACATGTAGTGGTGTTGTTGCCAAAAAAGCCAAGGGCATTGGCAGAGTGACTGTAGACAAAGAGCTTGAATTTGAGGATTACAAAAATTGTCTCAAATCATGTAGCACAATCAGAACATCAGAAAATAGAATTCAGAGTGTGGATCACTTATTGACTAGCAATATTGTTAGAAAAGTGGCTCTGGACCCACATGATGATAAGAGATGTATTTTATCATGTGGCATACATACTTTACCATGGGGTCATTGTGATTTGAAAAATGGCAATCAATGCCCAATTACAGAGCATGATTTGAAATAAATAAACATGCCTATGAACTTATTTGGGTTCAAAAAACAGGCTATTATGGACCTGCCAACACCACAAGCCTCTTCTGATATAATATCTAAACTGAGTGCTTTGTTAATTATTCATCTGAACAGCATACTTACAGATGTTGATGATAAAACAGGTAAAACATTGTACATATTTAACAATAATTTAAATTATTACCAATTACCTGTAGGTGGACAATTACAATTTATTACAACCCCTGAGGGTAATGTCAAGGTTTCAATAGGGAGAAATATTTATAGAATTAAGCAATCAAACATGGTTTCTGGCACTGTTTATACTGTTTCTGCTGGTGACTGCTTATATATTGAGGTCCCGGGATCCTATGACAAGCTTATACCCTTTTTTATAGAATTAAGAATTAGATATTCAATAATAAATAACCGCTAAAACAAAAATGCCTAATGATATATTTGGCCATACAAGACATGAAGATCACAGTGATGAGATTCTGATGCTTGATGTCAGAGTCAAGAAATTAAGAAGTGATTTACAAGCTTTACAAACCACACTCAATGCCAGTCTTCAATTAGAAATTACAAATTTACAATCACAATGCATGGACCCTCTTCTTAAAATTGACTCAGAACTCAAATTGCTGCTTCAGAAATATACTGATTTGGCCACATTGGATAATTTTCAAAGTTTAGAAGAGGCTGTAGCAGCTCTTCAAGCCAAATTTAAGACCCAGGCCACCAACTCTGAGCAATTGAAACAACAATTAGAAGAGCAAATAAATAATGTCCAGGCACAGCTCCAAACAATTGTCAAAAGCATAAAATCACAAGAAGATTTTGATCTAGTGATTTCCACTCTAAAAGAACAGATTCAATCATTACAGATACCTAATCTGGACCCCTTGAACAATGCCATAGCCGAGGTTAAAGAAAAAATTGAGACACTTGAAAATTTTATGAACAACTTGCCATCTTCTGATGCTTTGAGTGCAATAACTCGCAGTGTAGCCAATATTAAGCTGCAACTTGAAACATATGAAGATTTTGGAAAAATTCAAAGTACCATAACCCATCTTGAAGGTACAATAGCAGCAGTGCAAAGTGATTTGGCAAATGTACAAGAATCTCTAGAATCCCGATTGCCTGGGATTGTAGATACCCTTGTCAGTGTCCAGCACCAAATCACAAAGCTTGAAAACCTCAACACTGAATCTGAGCTATCTCATTTTCATCACTTGATCGATGATATCCAAACAAAGCTTGAAATTTTACAACTATCAACACCCTCTCAGGCAGATATAGCTCTGCTCCAAGATGCTATGCAAAATGTGGCTGATGCTTCTGAATTAAACAATGTAAAATTGGCACTTGAATCTTTGCAAAATACAGTATCAAATCTGCCTACATCACAGGAACTTAAAAATATTAAGAGAGCAGTGAATCGCTTATTGAAATCAGAAGATATCAAGAATATCCAGGCAGAGATCAAGCATCTCACTCAGGCAGTGGCCACTCTTCCAACTAATCAACATATTAATGAATTGCATGCCCTGTTTGAGGATATCAGAAGACAGGTCCATGATCTTACTGCTCAAAATTCAAAATTGGCAGTTGTTGAAAATTTACAGTAAATTGTAGCTAATATCAAGCAACAGCTAGGGACCATGGAATCCAATCAAGCAAATGCTCTGTCTGTTTTTGCCACCCAGCTACAAGACATTGTGCAACAATACAAAAAACTTGTTGTGGACATAAAAATGAAGCCAGGCCATGATGATGTTGTTAGGACCATCAATGAGCATCTTGAATCTGTAACAAGTAGATTGCTCACAGCAGAAAAAGAAATAACAGGCATCATTGAAAATCCTAAACATACAGTAATTCTTGAATTGTACAGCATCCCCAACAAAGAATATGATTCACCATTTACACCAGGCGGCAAAATATATATGCTGTCCCCTGCACAATTTTATTACCAGTTTTTTGTTGGGGGCACATTGAGACCAATCAAGATCAAATATTGGCTACAACCACAGGCACACCACTACCCTACCTTATCAATAACAAATGCTGATAACAAAGTGAAAATCACCGGTGTAGAATTAGAGGATTTTACAGATCCCAATACATTAGAAACAGCCTATGCTGAAGATGATGGCTCTCTGGAATTTAAAATACAAATAGGGGACAAATTATATTTAGAAAATCCTGTAGTATCAGCTGCTGAACACCCCATAGTTCCAATATTCTTGTTTACATATTATGTCTAGACAAATTATTGTTGATGAATTACACAGACAAGCCAGACATAATTTTAAGAGACTCCCAGTAGTCACACAGGGCATAGATGATTTATAGCAGAGCGACTTGATTGAAATGGCAAGTGGACAGTTCAAAAACTTAGACAAAATCAACAAGGGCTACAAGTATCTACTCACTATCATAGACACATTTTCAAAATTTGCCTGGGCTGTGCCACTCAAATCCAAGACTGGAAAATGTGTTACAGAAGCCATCAGAACAATCATGAATCAGAGTGGAAGATCACCGCGCTATTTGCAAACAGATAATGGCAAAGAATTTTATAATTCAGTGTTTCAACAATTTATTAAAAGCCAGGCAATACAACATTATTCGAGTTACAGTGACCTCAAGGCCTCAATTGTAGAGAGATTCAACAGAACCTTAAAAAATCATATGTATAAACAATTTACCCTCCAAGGTAATTATAAATGGATTAATATTCTTCCAGAACTTCTACATAAATATAACAACTCGGTCCATTCCACAATCAACATGAAACCCTCTGAAGTAACTTCATCTGATGAGCAAAAATTGATCAGCACTGTTTATTATCCTAAATATCAGCCAACAACAAGAAAAGCCAAATACAGGGTGAGTGAACAAGTAAGAATCAGCAAATATAAGCAATTATTCAAAAGAGGCTTTACAAGAAACTGGAGCACTGAATTATTTACAGTGGTTCAAGTTAAACCTGGGACCCTTAACACATATATAATAAAGGATCACCGAGGAGAAATTCTCAAAGGCAGGTTCTATGAAGAAGAGCTCAGCAAAACTAAACAGCCTGACACATATCTCATAGAAAAAATCATCCGCAGAAAAGGCAACAAGTTACTTGTCAAATGGCTAGGACTCCCAGAACACAGCTGGATCGATGCAAACAAAGTGATAATATGAACACCTGGGATGTTATAAAAAGGCTGCCAGAACCTGAACAGCAGAATAAGAGAAATGGAAAATTGCTACCTGATAATATTAGGTGTCTTATTGTTAGGCCATCGGCTTGTGGTAAAACTACACTAATGGTTGATAATTTTTTATTAGCACCCAACTGGTTAGACTGGAAAAACAGGCACTTGTATATCTTCTCTAAGAGCTTGGAACAATTAAAATATCAGCAGCTGATGAAGCTATATGATGGATTGGATATAGCCACTTTTGAACCAGATGTTAAGCCACTCCATGAATGTCTCGATAATTCTGTTGTTGTGTTTGATGATATTATACTGGATAATCAAAACAAGGTTAGAAATTTCTTTACACAGGGCCGACACAAAAACATTGATTGCTTCTACCTGGCACAGACTTTTTCAAAAATACCCAAGCAGCTGATCCGAGACAACAGCAATTTTATATGTGTGTTTCATCAGGACCATACCAACCTCAAACACATACATGATGAATATGTAGGTGGGGACTTGAGCTACAATGATTTTTCCAAGTTTTGCAGTAAGTGCTGGAACCAGGACAGTTATGGGTTTGTCACAATTAATATGACAAGAACACCCAATAGTGGCAAATATAGAAATAAAATCAACAATTTTCTAGACATTGAAACATAAATAAATAACCATGAAAAGGCCAATCATTGATGATCTTAAATTAAGAGATTATCTTGTAAAAAGATTTAAGAGATGGAAATCAGAGAACCGAGGTATTTATGAAAAACACAAACAAACAGAACAGCCTATAATTGATGCTATTGGTGAATTAGGTAAAAATATCAAAACTCTTACAGAGCAAAATCAAAATTTGATCACAGAGCTTGTACCTGTAGCTGCAAGGAACATATTAGATTATCCATTCACCCCACTTTCCAGTATTCATACACCTAGTCCTATTGCTCCTAGAAGAATTGAAGCTACTCAGGATCCTATTGAATTGGGTCTTCTTGCTCAAAAATATTTAAGCACATCTAAAGACAACAAAGATGAGGTTTTTGGCTTATATGCTGACACAGAGCGTGATGGTAGCATCATACATAGAATTGGCAATTTCAGAGTAACATTTATGGGAGATGATCTGATTGTATATTCAGAATCTCGTCTCGGAGAAAAAGGTGCTTTTGTTAAGTACCCCGGCACACCTGGATTGTGGGAACTGATGACTAGGAAAAGGCCTGGCAGCTATACAGATCAAGATTATGAATATTACAAAGAAATATTAATAAAATCAGATGCTCTATACCAGAACAATGATCCCACACAAAAAAGAGTCAAGTCTAGCAGTGGAGCAAAATATAACAACTTAATCAAGCCCATATGGTCACAGATCAAGACTGGCAGTGGAATCAAACAATACAACACCCTGCCTAAAGAATTTGTGTGGGTTGATGATGTCAGGAAACTTGTAGATAGGTTATTGGTGATAGCTGGGGAGGAAAATGCTGGCAACCACAATTTTTACAATGAAAAGGTTGGAATTATGGACATGATAAGCACCAAATTGTCTAATTTTATAGTGAATGACACTAAGGGGATTGGATATCTCATAAAAATTATTAATACTCTACCACCTAAATTTTGGAATATTTCTGAGGGTCGGGGCCTTGTTAATGACATTATAAACAAGCTGCCATTTGAACTACACATTCCAGGCTATCAATATTGTGGTCCAGGCACAAAATTGGACCATAGATTAAACAGAGGTGATCCTGGTGTTAATCCCCTAGATGCTGCTTGTAGAGACCATGACATAGCATACAACACACATTCTGATCTTGACAAGAGACATGTTGCAGACAAGAAATTAGAAGAGGCTGCATTTGGTAGATTTGTAAGCAAAGATGCTTCTTTGAGTGAAAAAATAGCAGCATTGGGGACCACCATAGCTATGAGCACCAAACAAAAACTGGGGTGGGGGTTGTGAATATGTATATAATAAACCTACAATAAAGGCCAAGGGTGTTATGTATCAAATACCTTATGCAGGTCTGAAATCTCTTAAAACTATTGATAGCCTTTTGACCAAAAAACAGCGCAAGAAAAAAAATTCTTCTATTGCAAAAGGGCATGGTATGAAATTGTTGCTTAGTACCCCCCAATTAAAAAAATTACAGCAATCAAGAAAAAAATCACATGTGGGGGATTTATATTTACCATCCCTGCCATCTTAGCTGCTCTCGGGGCTGTGGGGAGCTTGGCTGGGGGATCAGCTGCCATAGCAAAAACAGTAATAGATGCCAAGAAGAATAGGGCAGAATTAGATGAGCAGAAGCGCCATAACCTGGCCATTGAGAAACAAGGCAAAGGTGTTAAGAGAGCCATGAATAAGTTAAAAAAAAACAAGAGCCGCTTACAAACCAAGATATTGAAGCTTTAATCAAGCCACTGGGCATCAAAAATTTTAGAGGTGTGTACATGTCTGATTCTTTACCAGAACAACCACTCAACAAAGAGTGTGGTATTGTTAATTTGGATAAGTACAAAAATCAAGGCACTCACTGGATCTGTTATCTTAAATATTTAAAAGATGAGGCATTTGTGTTTGATTCATTTGGAGGTGTTCCACCTTAAAATTTAATAAAGTATCTAAATTCAGCTAATCTTTATTACAATAATGCCCGTGTTCAAAATTTCAAAGATGTTAATTGCGGACATTTGTGTTTATCTGTTCTTAGATATATGTCTCAAATAAATAAACCATCAATTGAAAATTTTTAAAAAGCCTTGTGGTATTTAAAACATCATGGGGGTATTCCATCTAACCAGCCAAAATTCAATATTGAAACTCAAATTACATGATGACAGTGTATCCCAAAACAATAGCTCTCAGAGCATTTTATGGCATGTACTTAATCCCTAATATTACACACCACAACAACACAATTGCAGTAGGGGATCAAAAAATTGTCATCACTCCAGGGCAGTATAATCTGTCCACTCTAAATGCTCAATTACCCAGAGGTATAGTATTAAGTCAAAATTCTGTCACTCACAGAGTAGAGATTGTATCTGCTACAGAAACAGTGGATCTGGGTACTATAGGAGAGCTGTTAGGATTTGAGAACAACACAAAACTTGAACCAGGCATCAAACACACTGCTATTAATATACCTAAATTCTTAGCCATAGAGACTCTGAATATTCACTGTAATGTGGCTGAGGGTATGATCACCAAATCAAATGGCATAGGCACTCACAAACAAACTGGCATCATTGCAACATTTAAGCCTAATTCTGAATTTATGGAGCCCATCATCTACAATCAATCCCCAACATTATATTTTCCTGTGTGTCATAATAGAATAGATTATATTGAATTGATGGTCACTAATGAAAAAGAAGAATTAGTTGATTTTGCTGGAGCCACAACAACTGCTATCATAGAGATTAATATTTAAATAAAAATACATACAAGAAGAAAATGGAAAATATTGAGAGTTATGAGCTACAATCATTCCCCCCAAACAGGAGGAACTTTGCAAATTTAAATCAACCCAGCACAGAGATTGAGGTTGATCTTGATGTAGGGGATGGCTTTATACACCCCCACAGAGCAGATCTATACATCAAATTTGATGTTGTAAAGCTCGATGGTACCGATTATCCGGCAAATTCAAATATAAGATTGGTAGATAATTTTGTGCCTCATCTATTCTCTGAAATTGAGATCAGAAAGCATGGTGTTGTTATAAACAGAGTAGATTATCCCGGCATTACCTCCACAGCTTTGGCCACACTAAAATTATCCAAAACCGAGGCTTCTTACTACAAAATAGGTGGATTTGAGGCTGGTGATAAAATTATATCTAAGAGCCACACAGTGCTGTTCCCAATGCGCCTGTTGCCAGGATTCTTCTCAGATTACAAAGATATTATGTGGAAGGGTGGTTTAAGAATCACATTTAGAAGAGCTGCCAATGATAATAATGCTTTGATGAGGTACAGCACATTAAACTCTACAGGGGAAGCTCTGCCTAATACCCTACCAGATGCAGGCAAATGCATTATTCAGACTATGGAGCTAAGAATCCCAGTTGTTGAATATGAAGCCAGTTATGCTCTTAAATACAAAGCAGATATAATAAAAAATCCACAGGTTCCTTTACAATTTTATACATATCAATGTGTACAGAAGCCCGCAACTGGTACTTATTATGAGTTTGATGCTACAAATTCATTCTCCAGTATACAATATGACATGTCGGATTTTGTGGTGGTACTGTTTCAGACTGGAAGACACAATAATCAGGAAAAAAATTCAAGTAAATTTGATAACTACAACATCAAGAACATATATCTTAAAAATGGCAGAAATGAGGTATTTCCTAGAGAAAATTATAATTTAAACATGTCCAAGGATGATTTCCTCAAATTATATGAGGCATTTTCAGCATTCAAAAGAGTCACTACTGGAAATACTGACATGTATTACACACCAGATGAATTCAAAGCACAGAGACCCATGTTTGTAATCAACACCTCAAAAAGGAAACAAGTTGTGGTGAATGACAGGACAAACATTAAAATTATCTGTGAATTCCATGAGGCATTACCTGATGACACCATATGTAGTGTTATTCTCATAGGTGAAAAATCATATGTTTATGATGTAAGAAATGAGAGAGTCACGGAGCAATTCTAGAGGGCCGATTCAAACACAGAAGCCCCTTGATTACAAAGCAATAATACCAACACTTTGCTGTCAGAGAGGCCCAGACACTCTACCAGCTTTGAAACCTCAACTGTATATCAGCTAGCAGTGAATATCTCATGTGTGGGCATATTATTTTGTTGTATGTATTTCAATCTTACACATTTTATCAGGACTCAAACCCAGAGCCCCTAGCAATATTAACACTTCTCCATATGGAATATATCCACATTTTACAGGGTTCTGAGACCCTAATACAGACAAAATTGGATTTTGAACTGTCATAATATTCTCTAAGCCTTGCCTATGCTCGTATTATCAGAATAAGAATTGCTTTCAGCATGAAAAACAGTTCATTGCCACTGTGTCAGAAAATTCGCATCTTTATCTCAATGATCTTTGTTACACTTTTACATGTTGCACAGAAAGATTAATGGCCCCTTCAGTGAATCACACAGAAATATTATTAATGGCCCCTTCTAGCTGTGTAGATTATATCTCTTGCGTGCCGGCAAGGCATGTAAGCAAAACATTAGTCTTTTGATAGATTAATATCAATTCATGCATTTCCGAGCTAAATAATTGCTTACCCCGAGCAATGGAATTGATCAGAAATTAGAAAAAAAGCAGGCAACAGCTCAAATTTTTGCTTGCATTTTGTATTGAATTAGATCTGTAAGTTGTAGAGCATAGAAATATGGCCAAAAACAATAACAAAAAAGCCATATTTTTGACAAGTTTATGAACAACAATCACACAGATATAGCTTTTACACACATGGCCGAATCTGTCTGAGGGAGGGGGATTCTTGGGATTTTGACAGAAAAACACACTATAAACAATAAGATGATATGGGAACTTGGCATAATTTTAAGTGTAAGCAAATCTGTCTGTTGAGGCTTCTTCTATTCTACACTAGAATTCAAAATTCTTAAAAAATCATGGCATATCACACTTGAAGAATTGGGGCATATGCCCCTCTTGACATTGTTTTAAGTGTAGCCAAATCGGGTTGTTCAATCAAAAACCTCTTCTTTTCTACACTTGTAAGTGGTGCTGGTTATATTGTAAATCCCACTACTCATGTCCAGACTAGGATTCGAACCCGGGACCCCTGGCGTCGTAGGGCGATGTGATAACCACTCTGCCACTGGAGCGGCAGTTGTCACTTTGATACATAAAATAAGAGTTTGATATTGAATGCACCAGGTTTTCTAATTACCTATGTACGTATTGTAGACGGTAGGGCAAGAGTGACGCACACAAGACCCTTTCTCAGCATAATATGCGTGTGCTCCATCTTGGTCGGAGTATTCCGTGAACTCTGGGATCATGCACCTCCGAGTATAGAACTGCGAGACGCAACGTCTCAGGGCTCTCATTACTCTTATTGCTACCATCGACTGTCAATCGTAAAGTGCACAACTGGACTGTATCGACCTGGAGTCGACACGACGAGGTTTACGGCTGAGCAAGGTGAGTTAGTGGTAACTGCCTTACCGGGTAGAATCCCTTCGAATATTCTGCCTATAATTAAATGTGTGGAACGAGACGACGGTCTTTTTACTGAGGATCCTCCAATCTCCCGGTGCCGTCTCTATCACACCGAGATAATAGGTGTGAGCTAAGCAGGAGGCTGGAAACGAACAGGTTCTCTACGCCTCTAGCCAGCGACTATATCTCAGGGTGATGAGAGGCTAAAGTATAATGAATTAATATTATCAATAGTTATATTTACAGTTACTGAACAACACTTATATTATTAACTTGAAATTTTGTAACAAAGAGCTAAATTTTGCAACCCAGTTGCCAACTGTGTCTCAACTGGATGTTAACGTTATGACAAAATTTGACCATACGCCCGGAATGTAATGTATGTTCCAGGCCACACACCTACTTAAGGCCGGCCCTGACCGTAACAAACGAAACAGACGTAGCTACTAAAATGCCTCGCAATGTAGTCGATAACGCTTCCAAAGGTTTAATCATTTTTTAAAATTTCACAGGAGAAAGATCAAATACTGGAGAATTGTAGAACTAAGTGTTGCAGTACATTTTAATCTTGGAGAAAGTAATTACTACTGTTTGGAGTTCCGAAAAGTGCAATATATCGGTCGAACAAAAGACATAAAAAGTACCTTCCCCAAGAAGGATTATCGCTTCTCACTGACAAGGCATTCCACAGACTACTGACGTGACAAGACTAAAAAGGGTGTTGAATCCAGCACCAACGTGATGAGATGTTGAGAGCATTTAGGGAAATTATTATTATTATTAGGGAATTATTATATTATTATTTTGGGAAAACCTGGCCATCCTAACCTAAATACGAAAGAAATCAGGGATGTTAGTTGAATCCTAAGAACCATAAGTCTAACCCACCTAGATTAACTACGAAACCCCTTCGTACCCCACACATGTTACCTATATGGCAGCAGCAGTCTGTAACCTAGACGACAGTAAACGAGTAGCTGATGGCAAGAAAAGTATCATACAGAACTAAAAAAACAACATTCTAAATCAAACACCCAGTAGTGATCGCTAAACTCCGAAGTATGTGTTAACAGACATAAGTAGACACCGAACAATGTAAAATATGCCTGCGTACCATGATGAAATCTGGATTAGACAATCGGAACTTGGGTCGTCTAATATCGGTCGTGTTCCTCTGAGACCGGCCTGAGGCGTCGTTACCTACACCATTGCCTCGAAATAATGGCTACCCAATTTCCAATGCACCATGACCTTTAAGGATCTTAGCTTTTCACATATTATATCCAGGATGCTTTGACAAACTTTGATGTGGCTGTAAATTCAACACCACCTGCTCGGTAGCCATAAAAATGGCGAATGTCTAGCCTCCAAGCACAAGGTTCTACTAAAAAGCATCATTGCTAATCCGAACTTTACGACCATAGAGGAGAAGGGAGATGCTATTATTATTATTAGTGGAATTCTCGGAGGCACAATCCACCCCTTTTGTCGCCTTTGATATGTGCCTTATTAAATTGCAAATTTCATGCGCTGACCTCCAAAGTATTTCAGGCGGTAGCCACACTTCTCGTGCCCTCTGACTCGGTCTCTGAATAGCGTAATGTTACATTACCGACCTCCTCACAGAAAGGGGAAGTTTCTCAGCAGGTGAGAGTAGACGTGAAGGTGATCCTTGATTATTCATTGGTGCAGAAGTCTCGGGTTGCAAAGCCGACCAACGGCTTTGCTTTGTTCTTGCTTTACTTTTGTTCAGGTGCAGTGTTGCAAACGTGGAATTTTTAGAGCTAAACATTCAACACATTTGTTACTGCTTTCTTTTTAAAATAATATGTCGATATTGTAGACACACACTCGGAAATACCAAACGTGCAGAATTTCTCGAGCACCATAATGTTTACTTGGAATTTGACATTTCAGAATGTGTTCCTACCACATTCAGTTTAGAATGTGGACTGAAGATAAACAAAGAATGAAGAAGGTGTTAGAAAGAGTGGAAAGGACAAGAGAGAAAGAGGAGAGAAGAAGGAAGAAGAATGAAGGAAAACGAGCGTGAGATAAAGAGTCCAACTACATTCTAGATGGAACAAAATATGTTTAGCCTTTTAGGTGAAAGTACAGTTGACAAGGGAAAGCCACCTGCTAGAATGTTCCAGAACAACTTTCTAATAGTCTGGAGGGGAGTAATGTTTGTGTGTATATATCGTCCTGTTTTGTATCTTGTTACATTTGTACTTGGTGCAGAGTCTGAAGAAGACCTTGCTAGAAGGTTGAAACGTTACGTTTAGTTTATGTTTTATAATAAAATAAATTTCTGCCTTGGTCAGCGTATTGAGTTTTTCATATCAGAAATGATAATTAAAGTAAAGAACATGTCTAAATGTGAGTTAATCGAAAAACGACACATTTTCGAATCACTACTACAGTTCGAGAAACGTCAAGACATGAATTAAAAATAATAGGTGGACGTCTGGTAGACTTGGTTATAAAACTAAAATTACTCAATACTGCAGACGGAAAACTTCCGGAGCCTGCTTCTCTCCACAAAATAACAAAACTTTATGCAAGATCGAAATCGAAATTCTTGCGAAATATATAAAACAAATCGTCAATGTTATTATCGTACATTTTTGTAGGTTCAAATTTAAATATTTCATAGTTCGAGGGGGGGGGGGGTCCCCGTAGTCCCTCTCCTGGGTACAGGCCTAAGATAAGCTGTAACACGTAGAAGGTTTTACATGCAAAAACTGGAAGTGTGCTGTTCTTTCTTCGCAGGTAATCATCTTAAGTCAACCAAACTATCCGTTACTTTGCTCTAGCTTTGAAAATGACAATATAGAGGTCAGAAATTCCTAAGTTAATTTGCAGTTTGAAAAACTAAGTCACGCAAAATATTTTCTCGTAACAAATGCAAATGCGTAGATAAAATTTAATGCATCTCTTTATATAACCATAATTTTCGTCCTCCACCTGTCTGAGCATAAAATGCACTTAAAACGCAATTCAGGAACAACAAAGCCAAACCTTAATTCTGTTCATTACTTCTGAAACATACTTACTGTTTCTCGTTAAAAGCGAAAGTGTAATTCGTCACTTGTGAGTAATGGTTGAAATGTACATTATTACAGAGTAGATAACATCTTAGTGAGTTGATAAACTTAAAAGTACTTTTCATTATTCATGCTAGCATACTCCGTGCGTTCAGTAAATATAAGAAAAACTCTAATTTTGTAAAATAAGTTAGTTCTCTCCTCCGAGAGCGGTAATTGAGCAACAAATACCGCCCAGCCGATTACCAATTATTATGGGACAACAAACAAAGGTGTACCGGACAATAATTATGGGACAGAGGGAGTATGTTGTACGACTGTATTTTCCCTAAACAAAACATTCATCAATTGTCAATTTCATGCAGCTTAGACTAAGCGCCATCTATCTTACCTTCCCTCCATGAGTGTTGGGAGTACGTTGCAGCGATTGTTGCAATGCAAACGCATTGTAAGGCACGTTGAGTTGAAAGTGTACTTATCTGCTACATTTAGACTTTTATTGTGAAGTTTTTTAGAACAATTTTAACTTAACTGTGTGACATTGACTACAGTACGAGTGTCAGTAAAATGGCGAAGCCAGGTGGCAGCAAGCTATAGAATGCGGTAAGCTGTTGCAAGGACGATTTCATCGAAATGGATGGTAATATTATTCGCTATACTTTACCTTCAAAAAAGGAAATGAAAAGGGACTATAGTTTATTTTTGCACTGAACTAAAAGTATTATTTTAAATGAAAGCACAATATATACCATTCATATATATAAAAGGATACGTTAATATGAAATTTAATGTATACCTTCTTATATATGAATGGTATATATCAGTGGCGGCGATTAGGGGGCGAGGGGGGCAACTGCCCCCCTACTTTTTGGCACTTTTGCCCCTGCACTAAGCTAAAAATTGTCTACAAAGAGAAATAAACTATATTTGCCCCCTCCCAGTTTTGGTAGCTTGCCACCCCCCGATTTTGGAACCCAATCGCCCCCACTGGTATATATTATGCTTTCATTTAAAATAGTATTTTTAGTAGAGTGTAAAAAGACTATAGTCCTTTTTTTCCATTTTTGGCAATAATTTTCCCTTTTTTGTACATTTTAGTGGAAATTCTTTCTCTTTAAAATCCGGTCTCTAGTCCATATCTCGGGCTATAATATTTAGCTCAATTTAAGCTAGTAGAAGTTGGCAACACTGTACGAGTTAACACTGAACGCGTGTGGTGAAGACGATGGTGCGAGGCGCGGTTTAATGGGCGCAAAGCGTAAACGGTCATGAATACGTCATCTTCCTGGAAATAATCATGAGCCGTCGCTGGTTCCGTGGCATTTTTGAAGCGTCTGCAGAGTGTGCGAAGTTCTGGGGAAGCATTGCAGAGAACAGGTGAGGAGAAACGTTCCGAGAAAGCATCGAAACGTGTTCCCGTGCGCACCCGGAAACCAACCGATTCTCCCACGGCAGTTTCTCGAACGTAATCTCGCCACTGAAGGTTCTATGTTATTTCGCAACCTGGGCATTGGTGTTCACAGCAGGGCTATAGAAGGTCCAGGAACTCATAAATTCTAATAGGTTCGGCAACAGGACCGGGACCTTTTTTATCTCACAATTTAAATTCGGTCCAAGTTGCGTACTGGTTCATTTCAATACGGACCATATTTAAACTGATCCAGAAAAAAGGTTCCTGGACCACATTTATATTGATCAGGAAAAAAAGTTCCTGGATCGTATTTCAATTGAACCTGAAAAACGTTTCCTGGACCACATTTAAACTGATCCGGAAAAAAGGTTCCTACACCAGGTTACAGCAATTCCAGGGAAAAAATGGAAAGAAAACTTTGAGAGTGTCTCCATTATAAATGCCAATTGTTTCATTAATTTCTCCAGAAAGTAATATTGAAACGCCAAGAATCATTTTGAATAACCATGTATTTCTGATAAGTGGCCTTCACACATAAACTTCATGAAAGCAAGTGCTGAACCGAAACAATACACAAAACACCACCAAAATCAGCAACTGTGTACTGATACACAATATTTGAATTTGTAAACCCGAACTAGTACTGTATCTTCATAAATATAATTGTGATTATTTTGGTATTCGAACCGCTTACGTATACGATACTCAGTTGTCTTTATAATTGAATAGAATTTTAAATGAATAATCTATTTAGTTAATATACTCTTGTGTTTCTACATTTAACAATGTTCGAATAACTGATTGAAATAATATTTATTATAATATTCTATGTGCTGCCATCTTGTGACCTCTTTACGGACTACGTTGTTTCATTGCTCTAAATATACATCCTTAATATTAGATAATTTTCTATTTTCCTCTGAAACCTGACGTGATAGAAAAAAACGGATTTCGGTTTTGGATTTACCACCCTAGAATTACTAAAGAACAACCATCAGCCTCCAGTCAGAAAAATGGACGTAGACCAGTGTTATGAACAGCAGCACTATGGATAAAATTCCATCAAAGTCAACAAACACATTCCTCTGAAAGCCATCTTTGGATAGTGATCCTCAGGTGTTCAAGCTCGAAGCAGAATAGGTCATATGGCTTCATTCTTACTCGCTTCTGTTTGCCGAGTTCCCTCTGATTTTCTAATACTCCGTTGGAAATCCCCTCCAGCGTGGTCCACTTGTGCTTCTGGTGTTTCCACTATCGTAGCCTACCTCTCATTTTCGATTTACGCTTTAGCCTTGAAGCAGGCAGAAAATACTAAAGAATGTGTTAACTTCAGCATAATGCATTTTCCAGTTATTGCAGAGGTAAAGTGGAGTGAGACGGAGAAAAGTAGGAGCAGCCTACAGGGGCGCCGACTTGTCAAAATTATTGGGGGGGCTCTGATCACTGAAATAAATTAATGAATGACTCACTCACTCCCTTTTTTAAAAATAAAAATTACGTCTTCGTATAGCAGTTTTAAGCAGCTATTATATTCCTCATGCAAATGAAATGTAACATGAGAAACGTTTAGAAAATGTTTCAAAGTCTCTTTATGTATTTTGTGTCTGTTCATTTGTTTTTTAGATAACAATTAACATTTTTATTGAAAAGTATGTATTTACATTAAGATACCAACCTAACAGTTTTATGCCAGCCTCGGTAAGGCGAGCGTGTTGGGTGGTCGACTCAACTCGCTTTGATCCAGAGGTCTCGGGTTCGAGTCCCGGAGAGGGCATGGGTGTGTTTTAATGTCCGCAACAGACATGTAATGGGTTGCAAATAACCTTAGTGTTGACGTACCCATAAAATAACGAATATTTTCAATATTGAACAGTTTTGTTTAATTATTTACATACTCGTAATTGATGTAATGGAGTACCGCTAAGCTGCTTAGTCTCTTCTGCCTCATTGTAGATCTCAAATATGTCTTTAGTCGGCGAATAGCACTGAATGACCTTTCGGCTGTGGCTGTCGTCACTGGCACAGTGCGGAGGACCATCACGAAGTTGGCAACTTCGGGCAGAAGCTCCTGGAGGGTGCTGTCTTCCAAAAGAAACTTCCTTATGTCACGCATGGTAGTTAGAAGAACTTTCTTCTGTTTGGCGACATCACCAAGTATAGACATGTGTAAGGAGAGCCTATCGGCATCCAAATCTTGGCGAAATAATTCTCGCGTTTGCTGAAAGTTTGTTGTGCAACTGTTCACAGTTGAGATGCATTCATTCTCTACGGCTGTTATTTTTTGTAGTCCGGTAGATTCATGTCCTTGTTTAACACATGATTTTGCTGTGTCACACACGTCAGTGTATATTGATTTATAATACTATTTTGGAGTGTAGAACTTGTAATGTTTGGCAGCATCACGATTTTCAAGTCTCTTAGGGACGTGACGTTGCCAGGGTAATTCTGGCTCAAGGCTCGGTTTTCCCTCTGTGCATTTCAGCCAGAACTGCTCAAAACACATTCGCTTTTCTTGGAAGATGTCAATCAAGTATTTTAGTTTTGATTCCACTTCTGTAGCACCAATGCTTGGAGACTGAATCTTACAGTTTACCTCTTCTATTGGACCCATTACATGGCAGTAGAGGGAGAAAAAGAAAAATGTCTTGAAGTGAAGCATTGTCTCCAGGAATCCAGCACATTTTGATGCTGCGTCAGTAGAATCTTCTTCAGAAAATTTCTCAAAAAATTGAGAAGGATTTCATAGTTCCTTAAGATCTGTTGCATACTGGAGGCTCTCAACGTCCACCGACGAGGGCAAAGTGGTCGCAGTCCTGTATGGCCAGCCTTCTCATTCACATCAAAAATATTCCGAAATATTTGCATTATTTTAGGGGATTCCCAAACAGTCTTTAACAAGTCCATCGCTAAATTCATTATGTCTCTGATTAATATATGTATAATAGTAAATAATAATTATATACTTAGTATATAGTAATAAGTAGAGGCACATATTTTTGGTAAATACAAAAGCAAAATTTTGGTGCAAAAACAGAGTCAATTTCGGGTTCAAAAGCGGTAAATAAAATAAAATTTCGGTGTTATAGCGGTGAAAAAACGGATCGAAAGCAGTATATAAAATGATATTTTGGTTTTAAAATTGTGAACATAATCCAAAATTTGATTTAAAAACTGCACTTATTACAAAATAAAACATAACCCTTCTAATAGCACATTTGTGTAGTTACCATAGTATTAAGTATATTCCTGTATAAAGGAGTCCATTCTTGGTTCTCAAATATTTACAGCAGAATTAAAAAGTTTTCCGTGAATTGCATAACTCACAGGATAATTCAAACTTGAGAAAGTGTTACGTAGGTAAATAAACTCTACATTTCGTGTTTAAGAATCTATTTTGCAGTTCATTTCGCACCATTTCGTGACAAAACAAAGTAGTAAAATGCACTTCACACCTTGCAGAAAGATGAAGAATTAACATTAGAATGTATTATGTCACATTTCGTGTTTTCGTCAAAAACGAAATATGCATGCCCCTAGTAATAAGTCATGTGTTTTGCTGTCTCCGGTCATAGCCCCCCCTCCCCAAAGTTGATGGTTTAACAGTCTGAGCCCCCCCAAAGTTGATGGTCTAGAACATTTCAAATGTGTATTTAAAGTTAAGTTCATGTGGCACAATTCAGAGAACTTTACAAGAGAAGAAAAATAATACATTAGATCCTCTTAAGCAAAATTATTTGGGGGGCTCTGCCCCCCTAAGCCCCATGGAGTCGGCGCCTATGGCAGCCTAGGTGGAAAGCAGGCAAGTGTAATCTTGAATAAGACAGTCGGTTTTCATTTGGAAAGAGAGGCGGTTGAGAGTTTGAAAGAGAGCCGGGAGTCTGGAAGAAAGTCGGCTTTGAAAGACAGTCGCTCTTTATTTTGGAAAGTTAACGTTGTTTCGAAAAGTTGTTCGGGGGAGAAGTACAGAGTAGTTACCAGACAGTAAACTTTGAAATTCTCATTGATCATCTCTTCGAGAACGAGACAGGTAATATGCTTTTCTCTCATACGCCAACATTGCCAATACAGTCTTAAGGTAATTTTAACCTGAATATCGTAACGCACTCTGTGTACGTAGGATCGAACCAAGAACCTTAACCATTGAGGTGGGTGATGTAGCTCGCTTAATTATTCATCCTCTTCATTTGAGCACTCGCACTTCATGGAACCCTAATGGAAACGAACAAGAGGTACTAACTACACACTTGGAAATGGCAAAACACAAGCTTTTGAATTTCTACCTTCAAGTCATAAGCAACAAAATCTAAAAGTTCTAAAATTTGATACAGGAAAGTTTACTGATGAAAGAATTAAGAAAGATTACCAAATTAAACTGTCAAATAGATTTGATATTTTGCAGGATTTAAATGATGATGAAAATATAAATGAAACAGACGTAAATAAGAATTGGGAGCACATACGTAATGCAATAGAATCAGCAGCTAAAGAAAGTATAGGATACCATAAACCGAGAAAAAGTAAGCCATGGTTTGATAATGAATGTCATAATCTAATAGAAATAAGAAATCAGGCTAGACTTAGGTGGTTAAATAACTCTGATGATACAAATCTAAACAATTATAATAGAATAAAGCGAGAAGTTAACCACACGTTTAGAAGTAAAAAAAAGAGATTACTTGAAAAGCAAAATTAACGAAATTGAAACAAACAGCAAAAATTAAAATATCAGAGATTTATATAAAGGTGTAAATGAGTTTAGAAAGGGGTGGCAACCTAAAGTAAACTTGATAAAAGATAAAGACGGTGATTTTCTTGCTGACCCAAGCGATATTCTAAATAGATGGAAGAACTACTTTAATGACCTTTTAAATGTTCATGTAGGAGATAAATCAGAAGTGAATGAAGTACACACAGCAGAACCTTTAGTTCCAGAACCTAACTTGACTGAAGTTAAAGATGGTATTAAAAGGCTAAAGAATAACAAAGCACCTGGCATTGATTTCATACCAGCTGAGTTAATTAAATATGGTGGAAATTCATTAATATGTCAAATTCATAAATTAATTTGTTTAATATGGAATAAAGAAGAAATCCCTCAACAGTGGAAAGAATCCATAATTGTTCCTGTGTTTAAAAAAGGTGATAAAATGAACTGTAATAATTACCGTGGAATTTCTCTACTCTCAACAACATATAAAATATTATCAAACATTATTTTAACAAGACTAACCCCATATGCTAATGAAATTATAAGTGATTATCAATGTGGATTTAAACGCAACAGATCAACTACAGATCAAATTTTTCACATCAGACAGACACTTGAAAAAAAGTGGGATTATAATCAAAATGTCCATCAGCTATTCATTGATTTTAAAAAAGCATATGATTCGGTCAAAAGAGATAAATTATATAATATATTAGTAGAGTTTGGAATACCTAAGAAGCTTGTTAGTATGATAAAAATATGCACCAGTGAAACAGAAAGTAAAATTCGTGTGGGTATTAATATGTCTGACAAATTTAAAATTCATGATGGGTTAAAACAAGGAGATGCATTATCTCCATTGCTCTTTAATTTTGCCTTAGAATATGCTGTTAGGAAGGTAAACGAAACTAAAGAAGGACTAAAATTAAATGGTGTGACTCAGTTGTTAGCATATGGAGATGATGTAGACTTACTGGGGGATGATGTGAATACAATTAAGAATAATGCTAAAATATTTTTCAAAACTGCTAAAGAGATAGGTTTGGAAGTTAACAAAGAGAAAACTAAATATATGCTTACAGGCCGAAACCAAGTGTTAGGTAATAATCAAAATCTAATTATTGATAACAACTCGTTTGAACCAGTTTCCAAATTCAAATACTTAGGAGTAATATTAACAAATGAAAATTATATTAAAGAGGAAATAAAAAGTAGGCTTAATTCAGGAAATGCATGTTACTTCTCTCTTCATAAACTTTTGTCTTCTCGTTTAATATCTAAGAAACTAAAAGTTAAAATATACAAAACAGTAATTTTGCCTGTAGTATTATATGGGTGTGACACTTGGTCCCTTACATTGAAAGAGGAACATAAATTGAGAGTATTTGAAAATAAGATCCTTAGGAAAATATTTGGACCTAAAAGGGATGAGGAGACTGGTGAGTGGAGAAGGTTACATAATTTGGAACTACATAATTTGTATTCACGTCCAGATATTATTAGAATTATTAAATCAAGAAGACTTAGGTGGGCAGGCCATGTGGCACGAATGGGAGAGGAAAGAGGAGTTTACAGGATTCTTGTTGGGAAACCTGATGGTAAGAGACCAGTAGGAAGGCCAAGACGAAGATGGAGGGACAACGTTGAGATGGACCTAAGGGAAATCGGTAGGGATGGAAAAGAGTATATAGAACTTGCTCAAGATAGGGAAAGATGGAAGGCCTGTGTTGCTGCAGCCATGAACCTTCGGGTTTAAGAAGGCTAGAGAGTATAGTATAGTACCTTCAAGTCTAGATCAACATGGTTGGAAGCAACAATACCTGCCTGTCCCTGATGATACAATTTCCCGCTGATAGCTAGCTGTTCATATCGAAACGTGTTTGATCGCTCAATCTCCTCAATCTCACACCACACGTTGCTCTCGTTGTACTGAAATACCAGCTGATCAGTACCTTAACTCCAATAGACCAGAAAGGATTTGTAAATTACTGACGTGACATTCTTTGAATGCCTGAGAGAGCAACGGCTGGCGACAGGGGTTATGAATTTAGGCTAGCTAAAATCTCAATTTAGAGGAATTGATACGATATGTCTGAATTGCCATTCATTTAAAAGGTTACGTAGATTAACTTTATCTAGGTACCTCCGGAGATGAAGGATGCAGCAAAAGCGAGTGCTTATGACCGTACAAAACTCCAATGGTAAGATGCGGAACCTGTAAGGTTCATTACAACGTTGTAAGGCCCTTTAAGGTTCTTTATGTGGTGGAGTGCTTGGCAATCTCATCCGCTTTCTCGGAAATGCGATGAGAAAAATGGTCCTTTACGTGATGCAGTTGCAGGATTTCATCAATTTCTGTAAGAAATGTGATGAAATTTAGTGTAATTTTTCTCACACAATCTGGCTTGTGTACAAATAGAAATAAACAATAACAGCGACCCCTTTAACAGCAGAAAATTCATTCCTTACTTCAAATTTAATTAATTGGTGTTTGCGCACTTTCGACGATAAGTCATGTTATTACAAATTGCATGCATTGGAATTTTCTAAATTTACATTGTTGAACGCGAAATTTGCTTTCGTAATTGGCAGTAACGAGGCGATTGTTGATAATGTGGGATGTTCAGTTTAGATGTCAGTGACGAATTGAATGCAACCTTGGATAGATTGGTAGAATTAGCGGAGAATGCAGTTGGCTATAGTTTCAAGGATACAAATCCACCTGCGTTCTCCACACCAATAAAGCGTAGCTCTATATTCACACGTAGCCGAGCTAAGCTTTTGCCTGTTAGTACCTTAGTTCGAGCCCCGCCCATGAAAATGGCGTACCCATTCACTGTTGTGAAACTGTGAAAAACGTACCTCAGAGCATTTATAAATATGTATAAATTCAATGGGATTTGAATTAATAAAGGTTGCCATTTTTCAAGTCTACGGAGAAAAATTCACACAGAATTCACGTATAATTCCCGGAATTTAAGTAATTCCCGGTGAGTAGGCACTATGTGAACCTACTATGGAAATGTTTGTTGAATGTGTTAATGAAATAATTAAAATACATCATTTCAATATCTCTTTTTCCAGTAAAAACAAAACATTGTGGAGGTTATTGACTTGGGAGACGAGGAGGCTTTGAGTGGTGGAATTGACAGGAAGTGTGGGCAGTTGGCGAGAACACGAGACAGAGTAAGGTCTGCGGATTGTGAGAGAGAAGCAAAGTGGAGAACGATTTTTGGACGATGGCGTTTGATTGAATCATTTTGAGAGGACAAGTATAGGAATAATCTTCATCTATTTGTAAGGCAAGTAACATCCTTTTCTAAACCAATCCATATCGGTTCAGTCATGGAGAGCGTAAAACCGTATCTAACCTAAGTTAATTTCTATCGCCATTCCTTTAAATGTAACCTCTTGCACTTATCATATTTAGGCTAAACGAGTGATAACCATCTGAAAGATGAATGAGGAATCAATCAATACAATCTAGAGGTTCTTGGTTCGATCCGAAACGCAGAATTGGAGTTGCGTTACGACTCTATAATTGTAACTTAAAATATTTTTTAAAGTCTTTGTAGCTGAATTTTGGCAATTTTTCAAATGATAGTTTGCAAAATATTAGCTACCATTTTTATTTATAGTTTAATGATAATTACACAATTTACGGTTTAACATGATTAATATGTTGTATATTATTCTAAACAAAAAGTTTGCTACTTTTGCCTAAAAAAAAAATATTGAATTTTAAATGAAGAGAATTTAAATGTGTTTACAGTATACATCTTACATTTCCTTTCGTACGAGAATCATATATTTTGTTTCCATCCTTTTCCTTTCTTATAGCCTAATAAACACCATTAAATGATTACGGGATTAATGTACTTTCACCACAAGTGTTTCTGATATCTACAAAATCCTTATGTACATTATTTTATAACTTATTTATTTAAAATTAATTAAATTAATTCTTCTCTTAACAAAATCACCTGATTTAAATATTGATTTAAATCGCGATTTAAATCAACCTGATTCAAATCAATCCACCTTCATTTTGATTGTGTATTACATTAAGACCAATAATTTATGCATGGATTTCAAAATTAGTCGCAGAATAAGTGTGTAACCAGACATTCGCCAATACAATGTGCCTCGCCGATGACGCAGCGGTAGTAGCGTCGTCGCCTTGTAATCAAGGGGTCCCGCGTTCGATACCCGGTGGAGGCACATAGTGGTTCGGAACCCACTTTAGACTGTAGGTCCAGCCTCAATTAGCCTCACTGTGCATAAAGTGGATGTAAGACACCAATTCAACTAGACAATACAAATACAGAGTGTCGCACATTGTATCTACCAATTTGAGTTGACAATCGTGCTGCCTTTCCATTGCCTTAGACCGTACGCTCACGATGCAGAACAGCATCTAATGGCGAAAAAGTGGGGAACACCTGCAGATGAGTTTTTGTTTCCTAATTTTGATTTGGCAAAGGGGGCTCTCTCACAGCACCGTGCGCCGTCAACCCTATGCCGGTCGTTTGAGTATCTTGAGTTTGAGTTTCTGTAAGTCTACTTTATGTATAGATAGGCTAATCGGGACTGGACCTACATTTATAGTGGGATTGAACTATTGGGCGTTCACCAGGTACCAAACTCTTGACCTTTTGACATTATGAGGGTCATCTTTACCATTACGCTATAGGGGAGGCAAAATATATCCGAAACTAAGAAGACATTTTGAATGGACGTGTAGAATGTAGGAGGCAGGGTTCGCGCTGAATAGGAAGAAGACGGAATTCTCCCTCCTATCCTAACCTGTACATCTCTAATGTAATTCTCAACCACGCCAAGAATCTTGTGCTTCTACATTTTATGTCGCTTTTGTTCAAATTAATAATTTCTTTAAATCTCAAGTTAGCAAGTCAGCCAAAATTATGTTTTTATACTAAATTTTACATTAATTGAAGATTTGCAAAGAAACAGTAGATCTTTTCATGATCTTTTCACTCCAAAAACAAATGTTTTATAAGAGACACATCAAGTTTATAATTGGAAGTAGTGAAGTTCTAGGAACCACACACACACACACACACACACACACACACACACACACACACACACACACATATGTAAGCAACAACAATAGTAGGCTATTGTAATTTGGAGAGGATGTGATTTGTGAGCGGAACAAGCATGGTAATTTAACGAAGTTCCTTTGCGAATCATCAATTATGTGTGTGTGTGTGCACGTATTTCCTATCTGCACCGTCGACTCACAAAGTACTACATGTGAGGTAAAACTATCGAAATGTAAAAAGAGGAAGTGCTACCACCCTCGCCGCCTTTTCTACATTTTATTCAAATCGAACACGAGGCACGTATCTAGATATATATATTTCGGAGGGGCGTCCTAACGTAATGTCTCAAAATAATAATATTAAATTAAAATAAGTATAATTATATTAAATTATTTAATATATTTTATTACATGAATAGTTAAGAAGGCGGTATAACAACAGTGATACAGTATAACATCACGTATTCATTATCTAGCTTACGTGTAGTTAAGGTCGGCAAAATTTGTAAAAAATAGAAACTGCCCTGGCAAGGAAATTAATGTCAAATAGATAAAGAATATAATATTTATTGAGTATGAAAAAATGATGTTAGATCCAGTTGACGAAAGTAAAATTCCTGGTAAAATTTTGCATGTTATTATAAGTAGATAGTAATAATTCTTGCATAAATCTTCTTGGGTACTGTCATTCAAAGTCGTATTGCTTTCCAATATTTTTGCGGAAATAAACAATTTGCGATTAAACAACAACCTTAGTTTCATTACTTAATTGAAGTTATTTTATGATCTCATTACACTGCTCTGCAGCAAAAATGAGGTTTTCAAATGAATGAGTGTTCCTAAATGGAATTTTCACGCTGAGTTCAACGGTGCAATCCGTTTTTTTCTATCACGTCAGGTTTTCGAGAAAATTAGGAATTTGTGTTTCATAAAAGTCCCGTTTATATACCATAGGAGGGCATGGAGAGTATGTGGTCTTGAAACACTAATTTAACTGTTTCTTGTTTCACAGCTGGTCGAGTGATTTGTATTCCTAGTGCTGAACGGTTGCATGAAGTGACAAATTGTGTATATTCGGACAACAATGTCTTCACGTGGCTGCAAAAACGACCCTAACACTTTCTCTTAAGTATGTGGGAAGTACATGTTGTGTAAACAAAGACTAAAGATAACGCCATTCGCCAAAGAAGCCTACCTTGCATATTTTGGACTTGTGCTTGGCGATGAAAATAAACCATGGGTACCCCAGAAAGTATGTAAGACTTGTGTGTAAGGTTTGAGGTTCTCGATGAAAGGACAAAGAGAGAAATTCTATTTTGCTCTGCCAATGGTATGGAGGGAACAATTAAACCATACGGATGACTGTTATTTTTGTCAAGTTCAAGTGCAAGGTTTTAGTGCCAAGAACAAAAGTGACATAGTGTATCCACATTTGCGATCTGCAATGAAGCCAATCAAACATGACGAAAGTCTACCTATTCCTTCTCGTCCATCTTCAAGCTGTACATCGCCTCGAAAGGAAGTTGTAAGCGATACAACGTACATCAGTGGATCAGTACAAGTGATAGTACCCCACACTTATTTAGTCAAACCGCACTGAATGACTTGGTACGTGATCTTGCGTTACCAAAGGAAAGTTCTGAACTGTTAGCTTCTGAACTGAAAGACAGACATTTATTGTTACCTGGCACTAAAATTTCATGTTACAGATCCCGGGAACAAGAAATAGTTTCTTGATTTTCAGAAGAAGGGTCTATGATCTTCTGCAATGACATACCGAAACTTGTAAGGTGGCTTGGTATGAAGTATGTAACTTCTGAATGGAGGCTTTTCATAGATTCTTCTGTAACCAGCCTGAAAGGTGTTTTACTCCACAATGGTAATGTTCTTGGATCTGTACCAGTTGCTTATTCTATTACTTTGAAAGAATCATATGAAAGTTTGCAGTTTCTATTGCAGTGTGTGAAGTACTCCGAGTATGGGTGGGTTGTAACGTTATGTGGTGACTTCAAAGTTATCAACCTTTTACTGGGACTACAAATGGGATACACAAAAATGCCCTGTTTCCTGTGCGAGTGAGATAGTCGAGACAGACAAAATCACTGGCAAAGGCGGGAGTGGCCAACCAGAGAACCTCTGAGACCCGGAACAAAGAATGTTAGGCATGTGCCCCTTGTGGAAACCACGAAAGTTCTTCTCCCTCCTCTACACATTAAATTGGGTATCATGAGTCAGTTTGTACGTGCCCTAGATAAGTACATATGTAGTGTTTATCAGAGAATGACCCTAGATAAGCTGAAAGCGGTCTTTTTACTGGACCTCAGATCAGGAAATTAATGTGTGACACCAATTTTGAGGATACAATGAGCCAAACGGAAAAGCAAGCCTGGGAGAGCTACAAAGATGTAAAAAACTTCCTAGGAAACAGAAGGAGTCAAGCTTACAAAACCATTGTGAACACCATGTTGGAAAATTTGAGAAAAGTAGGTTGTAACATGAGTTTGAAGTTACACTTCCTACATGCTCACATTGACTATTTTCCAGATACCTGTCTTGGATTTTACAGCGAGGAACAGGGTGAACGTTTCCATCAGGATTTGAAAGATATGGAAAGAAGATACCATGGTGGTTGGACTGTGAACATGACGGCAGACTACTGTTGGTCCCTGAAAAGGTAAAGTTCTTCTCATGCATATGGAAGAAGTTCAAAAGGACGAAAATTCCTGCCTGTAAAATAAGTGAGGTCACTGTAAATAATATCACTTGTTGGTAGTTCTTGTGAACTGTACGTACACTGTGTTTACAATTACATAATTATAATATACATCACGTTTTTAAGCGTGCCAATGATCATGTAGAAGGGTATAAATATATGTCGATAATGGTTCAATATGCACATTTTGTTTTCATTTTTTTTAACAATCTGGACGTGATACAAGAAAACTGCTTACATATTTGGAATCAGCGCCCCAAAATTAGGGGGAAACGACATTCGAAACCAAAACATCAAGAAAAAAATTTCAAATTGCAGAGCGGTGTTATTTTCATTATTTAATTTTTGTACTTGGTAAGTCTTTCGGGTGAAGGTTGGGACACCTGGACCCCTAAATACGTCCTTCGCGGTAGGGGTCGAGATAAAGTTACTGTGTCACTGGTTCCAATTGACGGTAAATATGCTCTGCTTCTCTACACTCATATTATACACAAACTCATGGCCTTCCTGCTTCCTTGGTTTCTTGCCTGGGAAAGAGGCAATAAATCAAGCTGTGACAGCTACGGGACTTTCTGACAAGGGGACGGAACCCAGCTGTGCAGAGGATTCAAACACCCGCGCGAACTAGCCCTCCCCGTCAGCCTGAGGCAATTTTCGAACAGAGACATCTAGTGGTCAAGTGGCGAACTATGATGAATGAAATTCGGCTGAAGCGGCCGTATCTTTCGCCGTTGATAATACATGACATTTTTAAACAATCATTTTGGGCCGTGCAAGTGACTTTTGAAAGAAAAGCCCTCCCTAGCTTAGTCATAAAAGGATTGAGCATTACGTTAGTATGCATCATAATAGCCATTTTCGTTGGTGCTACCCACAAATCCTATAACCATTCTGTGCTTATTTACGTATTTCCTTATGGGAAATTGAAAAATAATAATGGAATTTGTGCACATTTATCGAACTGAAATTGCATAAATGTGTCATGTACTCAAAGTTTCATAAAGTAAGTTCACATCTACTGCGTGTTTTCCGGCAAATTTTTCTCCTAAAACGTTATATTCAACAAAATGCACAACAGCCCATGTTAAATTTAAGCGCTTTCCACGGCGACCTTCGCCAAACTCCACCTCGCTCTTAAATACTATTACCAAATTTAATTGACTCTTTCGTACAACAAAATAATTTTAACACCGGAGAAAGGTGACATTTCTACAAAAAATCAGTGTTACTATTTATTGTGAAAAAATCAGTGTTACTATTTATTGTGAAAAAATCAGTGTTACTATTTATTGTGATCAAATATTCGCACACTAAACCAATTCGTCTATGTACACTTGTTCGGTATCAACACTAATAAAATATATTTACGTTGTGCAAATATGGCTTATGAAGGTAATAATATTGTTTGAAATAAATGTCGTGATTGATAGATAAAGAGATTTAGCTTGTATCAAGTGTCCTAAAATATCGTTCAATAAAATTATTCAGAGAGAAGTTGGTTGGCAAGAAATAGGTATTGCAATGTAACAAAGGGGACATTATGAAGAGAAAATTGCAACAGAGATTTATGCAAGATAGACAGCCAGAACTGGTATAGATAGTGAGGACAATGGACAGGAGACGAAAGGACAACGCACACCTTTAAGCAGCGACATCTGATAGTCTTTCACTACACGCGGGGTAAATCGTCAAGCAGATTGTGATGATGCTACCGATGAAGATTATCATCATTTGGTATCATCAGACAGTTCGTCATGGATGATTGGACCTTAACATAATGCTCGTACAGGAATGTTTTTTCTCAAAGACGCTGAGTTTGTGAGAAGGGTACAAAAATACTCCAATAATCTCATTACTGCAAAGAAAATGCATCCCAAGACAGGGTGGCTACAAACAAGCAGAAATTAAATTCCCTGACTTTTCCAGGTTTTCCAGGACAAAATTTACATTTTTCCCTGACAATTACAAAGTAAACTAAATCGAAGTTTTTGCAAATAGAAATAATAAACTCACACAGATCCACGTATGGTTTTCTTAAGTACATTTTGTCATATGCAGTAAGTATAAAATAAAATACTTGATTATTTTCAAAGTTACGACTAAATGAGAAGAGTGAAGAGTGAATGATTAAGAAATACAATTTGTAATTTATCAGTATCCATATACATTCTCGGTATTATATGTTGATATTTCCACTGAGGTTTGGAACCTTCTGCTTGCAGGAACCATGAGTGCGGACTCATTTTTCAATGCATAAAGCTACTTCTCTCTTCTCTGTAAAGCAAACAACTTAACTCTTGCATATAAGTGAAACAATTGAATCGAACAAAATAAAATGTCATATTTCCTTACATTATCAATTGGATTTCTGCTTCAGTACAGTATATCCAAGTGAAGTACTGTGAAACTAACAACATGCAGTTTTACCATTAATGCTGACGAAAAGGGTATGTAGGTATTAGAAATTTAACGCAAGGAATTTACAGAATTGCATTGTATAGGTACCTGATTTAGCTAACCACACATTAAAACAAGAACACTCTAATAATAAAAGCTTCTGAAAGTTCATATACGAGGGCCGTCCTGAAAAGAGCTCCAATGGTGTCTATTCGCAGCACTAGTGGTCGGAGAGCGTCACACACACATGCAGGCAGGAAGAAGTGGCATGTAGCTGTAATCTGGTACAGTTACAATGCAGCCGTTTAAGGACAGTTCTAGGTTAAATATTGCAGCTCTCATACAGTCTCCCATCGACTGCGATGTAGCCTACATTGCACGCTCAGAATTTTGCAAAGAGCCACCAGCAATCGTGTGAGGTGTGCAGACCAGACGTCGTGAGTGATAGTATGGTCAGACGATGGTGCAGACAATTCACAGAAGGCCAATCGAATGTGCACAACCCCATACAGCTGAGTACACACGGGCCTTTTGCATCACTTCAGGTGAGAGATCTTGGACCACTCCCTGTACAGGCCTGGCCTTGAATGTACCGACTTTCATCTCTTTGTTTAACTGAAGAGGTTTCTGGCAGGGCAAGGATTTGACAGCTACACTGCGGTAGAGATAGTTCCAGTCTTTGCTGTCAGACACATATGCCATGGGCATACAAAATTTAATGCCATGCTACGAGAAATGCCAGAACAACAGTGGTGATTATGCCGAAAATTAGGATAGAACTCACTGTTACTAATGCAATAAATTACAACTGATATTCTTGTTTTATTTATGCCTAATTGGTAGGGGCCTTGATTTCTTGTTATTTTTTTTTTCAAATTGGTGTATACAGGACAGAGACTGGCGTTAATTTCATTGCAATACTAGTGTTGCAGTAAATTTGAGGTTGGGAGCATGCACTTTCCAATTTTTATAACGTTCACCAATGCAGATTTATGTTTCACTTTTTCGTGATAGTATTCAATATATATCCCATTTGGTTGGATTCATCTTGATATCTAAGAATAGTGCAATGTCATCGTAAACGTATGTTAACTTGTGCGAAACCAGTAATACGTCCGGATGATGAAAGAAAACCTTTGCAAGCACGGCTACATTAAATAAGGTGAAGTGAGGCAGAAGAGTAACAAAATTCCAGCAGCATATTTGCAGTCTAAAGCTCTTCTTGTTTATGCGTGCGATTTTTGTTGGATGTTGCAGTCCATGCAATTTCTGTCGCATGTTGTAGTGAGATACTTTGTCAGGTGGCGATATTCAACAAAAATCGTATGTATCAATGGAACCAATTTGTTTCTATGTTCCTTCAGTTTGCCCAACAAAATGCCTTACTACAACGTCCGACAACTATCGGACGGCGCTACCCGCTCTCTTATCCCCTCCATCTGTTGACAAGTTCCTTACTACTCCCATAAGGACAAGAAAAAATTATAATTCAATGTATTTTCCACGTAATATTTAGAGGCTTAACCTTTACTCCCCCGATGATACCATATGGTATCATGAAAGTAAGGTCGTACTCGCCCGATGATACCATATGGTATCATGGTGCTGATTACGAAATGAATGTTCTTTTTGGACCTTCATACTCTTATTTTTGGGTGGAAACTCTGACACAGGTCTGGAACAAGCCTGGGAAATGCATATTGATGACCAACCTCCCCCCTCTCCGCAACATATCCATGCCACATTTCCGAACAGAGTTTCACATTTTGGTTCATTATTCAACTTGTATGGCAACCAGAAACATGAAACATCTTTCAATCTCTTTGGAAACGTCCATTCTTTGAAGAGAATACTAAGGTTTTTGCCTTCTCCCCAAAATAGCGGGAGAAGAAGGGGCAAACTCCAGATTTTTATGTTGTTTTTTTTCATTGAAATTCGGTGGTCAGACCCCCAAACCCCCTTCCTCGGTTCGGCGTTCTGAATTGTACACTGTTGCATGCTCTGATGTTTTAGCTGAAAAACAAAACTGATCCGAAGTAGATTGCTCCCACAGTGCCAGAGTTATAACAATTTTCTGAGCAATATGCAAATTACCTATTTTTCGTAAAAAAACAACAACACATTTTGGCTTATTATTCAACTTGTATGGCACCCAGGAACATGAAACATGTTACGTTCTCTTGAGAAATGCCCATTCTTTTAAAAGAATACTAAAGTTCGCGGATTCTTCCAAAATAGCGGGAGAAGAGGGGCAAACTACAGATTTTTATGGTATTTTCATTGAAATTCGGGGGTTGCGCCACCCAAACCCCCCTTCCTCGGTTCGTCGTTCTGAATTGTACACGGTTGCACGCTCTTCTGTTGTAGCTGCAAAACAAAACTCATCAGAAGTAGATTGCTCCCATAGTGCCCGAGTTATAACAATTTTCTGAGCAATATGTAAATTACCTATTTTTCGTAAAAAAACAGAGTTTCACATTTTGGCTTATTATTCAACTTGTATGGCACCCAAGAACATTAAGCATGTTTCATTCTCTTTGGAAACATCCATTATTTTAAGAGAATACTAAGGTTTGCGCCTTCTCCCCAAAATAGCGGGAGAAGAGTTGGGCAAACTCGTTTTTTTCCATTGAAATTTCCGGGTCCCGCCCCCCAAACCCCCCTTCCTCGGTTCGGCGTTCTAAATTGTACACGGTTGCATGATCTGATGTTCTAGCTGCAAAATAAACCTTATCCGAAGTTGATTGCTCCCATAGTGCCCGAGTTATAACAATTTACCTCCAAAAATGAAAATTACCTATTTTTCGTTAAAAAAAAAACCACATTTTGGCTTATTATTCAACTTGTATGGCACCCAAAAACATGAAACATGTTTCATTCTCTTGAGAAATATACATTCTTTGAAAAGAATACTAAAATTTGCGGCTTCTCCCCAAAATAGAGGAAGAAGAGGGGGAAAACTCCTGATTTTTGTTTTTTCCATTGAAATTCGGGGGTCGCGCCCCCAAAACCCCCTTCCTCCGTTCGGCGTTTTCGAATTTTACACGGTTGCATGCTATGATGTTTTAGCTGCAAAACAAAACTTATCCGAAGTAGATTGCTTCCATAGTGCCCGAGTTATAACAATTTTCTGAGCAATATGCAAATTACCTATTTTTCGTAAAAAAAAAAACGTTTCACATTTTGGCTTATTATTCAACTTGTATGGCATCCAAGAACATGAAACATGTTAGGTTCTCTTGAGAAATGTCTATTCTTTGAAAAGAATACTATAGTTTGCGCCTTCTCCCCAAAATTGCGGGGGAAGAAGGGACAAACTCCAGATTTTTGTTTTTTCCATTGAAATTCGGGGGTTGTGCTCCCAAGCCCCCTTCCTCGGTCCGGCGTTCTGAATTGTACACGGTTGCATGCTCTGATGTTTAAGCTGCAAAACAAAACTTATCCGAAGTAGATTGCTTCCATAGTGCCCGAGTTACAACAATTTACCTTCAAAAAATGCAAATTACCTATTTTTCGTTAAAAAAAAAATCACATTTTGGCTTATTATTCAACTTGTATGGCACCCAAAATCATGAAACATGTTTCATTCTCTTGAGAAATATCCATTCTTTGAAAAGAATACTAAAGTTCACGGTTTCTCCCCAAAATAGTGGGAGAAGAGGGGGCAAACTACAGATTTTTATGTTCTTTTCCATTGAAATTCGGGGATCGCGCCCCCCAAACCGTTCTTCCTCAGTTCGGTGTTCTGAATTGTACACGGTTGCATGGTATGACGTTTTAGCTGCAAGACAAAAGTTATCCTAAGTAGATTGCTCCCATAGTGCCCGAGTTATAACAATTTTCCTCCAAAGAGTGTTCGAATTTACAATTTCCGCCGAGAAGCCCAGACGAGAGAAATTTCTCTTTATCTCCTCCTGCCATCACTGGTTTCTGACGCCTTGGTTGTGTTGCGCATAAAAGGGGCCTAAAAGTTGAGGCCGAAACTTACGAACGAAATTTCCTGTTCCCATGCAGTTTCATAACGATATCTTTAAATAAATAAATAAAATAAAAACATTCATTGAAGATGAAATTCCCTGACATTTCCCTGACTTTTTTTGACACCTCAAATTCCCTGACTTTTCCCGGTTTTCCAGGTTTTCCAGGTCTGTCGCCACCCTGCAAGATATTGGAAGATATCTTCAGAAAGCTATCCGTCTGTCAGACAAATTGACCCAACAAGAAACAAGTTCGTGCAATAAGGAGACCAGATTTTTTTAAAAATGAAACGGGGCATTTTTTATATTTCCCTGAAGAAAAAAACGGGACAGCAAAATGTACACATTTTAATGTTAAAACTGTTTCGTCATAAATACTTATGTTTGAAAACTAACAAAATAAAAATATACTGTGTAAATAGCTTACGTAATATAGTGATACGCATTACGTTCCAACCAAACAAAGGTTTAGAATTAGAAATCATTCATTCGATGAACTGATCTTCTTCAGTAGGCCTACATCCTTCTTTTCAAGTAACATTTTGTAAAAGTTTACACACTGTGATTAAATTTCACCTTTTTAAGAAAGCAGAGTTTTGAAAGTTTGTATTGAAAACATGTTCTTGTCAATTGTCCACAAATAATTCATGTACGAAAACACTCATTCAATGAGGGACCTTAGTTACAGGTAAGCAGGGAATATGGCTCGTAGTTGACATTGAAGTGTGAAATAATTTGTATCCAACAATTGGTCGGTGATTTTTTTGTTTCAGTTTCCATTTTTCCAATATTTCTGGCGTTACGTATGTTGATAAGTAGGCTTCGGATAGTTATGCATTTTGCATATAGCATATGAAAATGCATATTTTTAGTGTCTTCAGGATATATTGCATATTTTACCGATTTTTTCTTACAAATGCATATTCTTCTGTTTCTGTCTGAAAATTTGTAGTTTCCTTTCCTTTGAAGCAGTTCTGTATTCTTCTCTATATTCTTAAATGTCATCAATCTCTGACGGTTGCTACATTAATCCCATTCTCAGCTGCTATATTGTTGGTAAATTGTGATTGTTTTCACAGCATCTCCAGCTGATTGCAAAAGCCTAGCTGACAACAACAATATACAAAGAGAGTATAGGTTCAGGATTGAAATGACGTTAACGACTCACTAGGTTGCACGCTAAGTGATTGGAGACTTCTTGAGATATAACTCGCTCTCAAGCTGCAAATGCCAGAAAAGGTTGTGAAATCAATCTCACTATACCATCAATTGGCACTACAAAACCCAAAAATTCAAATCATCATCAGATTATACTCGCAATAGGTCCAAACGCCAGAGCCTCGTTGGTGTGAAAATTGCAGTCCATAGTGCAGCACGTGGAAGCTAGATTTTTGAATGACTGCAAAATTCTCTACTACACTTTGTTACATTTGATTGCTTTAGTTATTATCCTGTAGGTGCTATACTTTTACAGTACTTTGAGTATCCATTTTTCAATTTATATTAAGGCAAAGGTAGAGGTAAGAACAATTAATACTTCGTTGGGTTCGTCAATGACTTTATATTTTCTTTGAATTTCTCCACCAATACCTAGGTGCAAAGCAATATTAGGTCGAAGTATTCTAAGAATATACATAACTACCGGCGTATGTTCCATTATATTGCTTTTATTTTGCCTTTGTGCCACTTTTTGCTAAGAGTGAAGATGGGATAAGTGTTGATATGATGAAATTGATGAAAGGACATCCACAAAGAACATTCATGCCCAGGCCGTTATTCGAACCCGAGACCCATGGCGTTGTAGCGCCCTGTGCTAACCACTTTGCCACGGAGATCAGCTATGTGAGTGTGCGGGAGGGTTCTTTAT
Source organism: Lepisma saccharinum (assembly GCF_977018435.1). Lineage (NCBI taxonomy): Eukaryota > Metazoa > Arthropoda > Insecta > Zygentoma > Lepismatidae > Lepisma > Lepisma saccharinum. Next base: position 35,058,744 of record NC_139247.1, read on the forward strand.
GATAAAAATATGGTATTGGCCGCCATTTTGAGAATCACGATCATTTCGTGATATCCAGAAAACTTTTTCTTGCTGTGGGAAGGGCATACTGTAAATTTTTAGTAGCCACAAAAACCAGTTTTTAATTTTGTACAAGACCCTTGTTAACGTCTGGATTGCTATGGTTCGTTGGAATTGTAAAAGTTAGTGGCAACTCTTATGATTTTCATACTTTCCCAAAGATAGCATTGACCGTATTGTCAATAGCCACGGAGCTGGTATAATATGATAGAACTTCCTGCACAAACCTTCAGGGAATACAAAAGCAGTGACAGGGCTGAAAACCAGTAATATAATCTTCTCAGAGTGATAATGTTTAGGAAAAAAATAGAAGATGAAAAAGAGCATTTTTTGTAAGCCAGGGTAAAAATAAACAGAATGAAAAATGGAGAGATGAATCTATCATAAAAGAAGAGGAAAACGTACGTATTAGAGCCCCATGTTCGTGCCTTTCTCCCCAGGGGGAGGAAGCGTAAAACCAGTTTGAATAATCTGCTTCAACATGTTGACCGAGCGTTCCCTATTAAAACTTTGCCTCAGTTTTCACAACAACGTAATGGAACAGCAAACCTCACTGATATAGAATCTGGGAGTGCGCATGAGTCAACATTACCGCCACTTGGCGCAATTGGAGTTGCAATTATTCCTGGTCCACTATTCGACATCTTGTTTACGAGCCTAAAAGTTACTTCCGCTTCCAAAGATTTCTTAACTTCTCAGCAGATGGCCAAGCGGAGCAAGGGATGATTGTGGCAGGTGGCAGGTAAAAAGCTAAAGTGTACCCCTGTGCTTAGCACCACGCCATGAAGGCGTATAGGGGGTGTGGGGGTAACGCCCCACACTTTCTTGATCCGGTCGTGAGTAGGGGTGATGTGATCAGCACCACGCCCCTGACCGCCTTTACCCCCCAGGGTTTCCTCCAGGTACCCATGTTATTGGACGAAGGGTCAGACGCGTTACCGACTGAGCCACCGCGGCAGGTGGCAGATCTATTAGAATTATTTCAAGATTTTTCAAACAGTCCTCAACCAAGATGAGAAGAACCCCGCAATCTCGCGAACTAAACAGTCATTTGTTTTCTCCTCTCGTTTCCATTTCGCTTTTGCCAGAGTATCCCTTGCTATGTTGTCAAAAGCTTCAATTACATTTCTGCAAGTTGACGCAAAAGTCAGGAAAACAAATAGGTACATACAAACTTATACATTATCGATAAGTAATGGTTAAGTTACAGTACACGTTCAATACGTGCAACATCTGTTTATTGAATGCATTCGTCGCTCCCGGTTGCGTAAGATGTCTGATACTGTAGTGGGTGTGTTTTTTGGAGATGGCGCCTGTGAGTATTTATTTGACGTGCTCTAGGTTACTAGTTTTGTTAGCGTACGTGTCCGCACAGTAAAATAGTCTGGCGACCGTGGTGGCCATTCAACGACTGATTTTGCCTCACCCTATACTTCCGCTGCATACGGTTTCCCTTTGCTGATGATACCAACCCTTGGCACAGAATAAAGGTGGCGACGATGTGTTGAGGAATGCTCCTTCGGCTCGCTTACGGTTGAAACTTCGACGATCAGAGGCTTTTTAGCACCTAGGTCAAGCTGAGTAGTGTAATCAGATACGTTCTACTCCATACTTGGTACAAGGCCTATTATTTTTATTAATTTAAGCACAATAGAAAACCTATTTTGACGATGTTTTTGTCGATTTTATACTATTGCAAATCTGTGTTTTTTCATCTCATACTTCGTACGAGTGTCATAATTTCTTTCGAGTTAAAGTACGTAACACGCACACCTACACCCACTCACGCACACCTACACCCACTTACACCCACCTACACCCACCTACGCACACCCACCCACCAACACCTCCGCACAAGTTATTAAGCTATATTGCGATGGCTCGTAAGGGTAAACTATTGCATCATGTTGCGCAACAAGTTATTACGCAATATTATGATGACCCCGTATCTGATGTGTAGTTTTCTGATTGGTTATGACGTAATGAGTGTTTTCTGATTGCTTGGATTATGACGTAATGGGTGTTTTCTGATTGGCTCACTGTTTCTGATGTTTTCAACGCGGTCCGCGCTTAGGTTACTTAAATGCGAAAGCATTACAGATCAGTTAGTATCGTGAGAGTGTTTGAAGAGTGCGGACGTGTTGTTCCAGTGCTGCTCATAATTTTTTGTTTAAAGTTAAGTATTTAATTTATTTTAAAGATACATATTATTTATTATTTTTAAGTTTAAAAAGTGTTTCAAGTGATTTTTTTCATAGTAATTTCAATCAGATTGAGTTTTGTTGTGATCAGATGTTACTTGTTGTCTCCGGAAATTCTGTATAAATAACATTGCTGAAAATTTTATCGTAATAACTACAATTATTTTATTTTGAAGGTGGTTCAAGTTGTTTTTTCACACAGATTGAATTTTGACTTGATTGTGCGTTTTGTATTTTTCCCCTGAGAAAATTAGTAGTCAGAGAGGGGATACGAGCAAACCCCCCCAAAAAATCTAACAATTTCATAGTGAACTCTCTTAGTGTAATTTAACTGTAAATCATGATTTTAGCTGATTTTTGCAAGTGTAAAAAACTGAAAATTTGTTTTTCGCAAGAGCTTAAATTGCAATTTTATTGTATAAAAATTCTTTTATAGTTGCAGAAGTTCAAAAAACACAGTTCTACTGCACTTGCCTGGCGCTGGGGTGCACCTGCACTCCACCATATGTCTAAAAGTGTAGCGAACTAGACGGGGCTAATAATTTCTTAATTGCAATTATTTTTCCAAAGAAACTTCTGCAACACAGAAATGTTGGCAAGAATCCTCATGTAACCTAGTTGTTTTTACTCAGACAAATCAATAGTCTTGCATTCTAAACATTCCTGGAGCTAATACTAGCTTCGCAATGTCATGACCTTCTCTTTTCTCTATAAAAGAAGAGAGAGAGGGGCATGTAAGTTACTTGGCTAAGAGGAATTTCCTGAGAATTCTTTCCATTCTAAATATTCCTATGTGTGTGTGAGTGTATGTGTGTAGAGATTGATGCGCTTATGTTTGTGTGTGTAAACATTAAGGCATTGACCTGTTAAGAATGTTACATCGATAATACTGTCTTGGAAATGTTATGCCCTTCTCTTTACAGCTATGTGTGGGCATTAACCTGTTAAGAATGTCACATCAATAATACTAGCTCAGGAATGTCATGACCCTCACCCCCTTTCTCTATAGGAGGTTATGTGAATGTGCTGATTGGTTGACTAAGGGGAATTTCCCGATTAGTAAATTGAGGTTATAAATATAAAAGTTTTGCTAATATGGAATGCAAACGCTCAGTACTTGGCTCCCTCAGGGATTCGAATCCTGTTAGGTTAAACATCATAAAAATTTCACAGCAAGAATTCTCATATGGACTGACGATTTTTTTAACAGACTTAATAATGAGTTATAACCTGTGTTGTGATTCCACTATAAACTGTATACAAAATATGCAGTCTCTGGAATGAGATAGACGAGGCTTATGAACCTAGACCTATACAGTTGTACAATCTGGCAATGAATGGATGTTTCTTTTTATTAAGCACAGCAGTGTGTTTTCGCTTATTTTAATATCAGGCAACAATGTTAGAAAGTGTGTGCATGGTCCCAAGAATACAATTTAAAATCACTAATGTGATATGAACCCTCTTCACTTGTGTGTATTTGAATATGAAAGTGAGGTACTTTGAATAATTGAGGAGAACAATCACAAATAAGCTTGCAACGGTATTGGGAGGGGTTACGAGTTCAAACTTCAGACGATTTCTGTTAATCTGCTAAGGTCCAGGGTCTACGGATATCAGTACGAAAATTTGTAAAAAAGAAGAGGCAATTTTGGCTAATGGCAACGATGAGGATGAATAATGATAATTATGATGAAATTGATGTGTGGCACTTAGAAAACAAAACTTCAAAGTGTATTGCACCAACAGCTACAATTGTCCCCCCTCCCCGCAAACAAGGCAGTTAACAGAGGTGTACTTTTGTTGGTTTACGACTCTGAGGGCTTAAGTTACTATGTTAACCTATAGCTATACATATTAAAAGAATAAATGACCTGAACAATAAAATATAAAAATACCGATTATGGCCTTTGTCGGATGACGTAGTGGTAACGTTGTTGCAATCACACTTCTGATGGTGTAAACTTAAATGTTTTGCATAACATGAAATACTGTTAATGGAAATGTGTTGTTTCTAATATTCTATATAGAAAGCAGATAACAAGAAAAAGAAGAAAATAAATGTTGCAGGCAGATACGAAGCTTCAACCCAAACACATATATGATCAGACAGGATGTCAACGATGCGTTTATAACTAACATGTGATTATTCAAAATTCAAATAGTGCAGTGCGAAACAACTAACTACAATAACTAACTCTCTAGACTTCTTAAACCCGAAGAGAGCAAATACAAGCACAAGTGTAAATAATTAAATACGTTACAAGGGGTTGAGACATGCTTCGAATCTTTTGATCTAGGTCTGGATGCAGACAGACACTAAGTTTTGTGTGTGGATATAATTGATAATGGAAACATCCCCTTGAAGACAATAATATAGTGGTAATGTTGGTCTTGCCTTGTTCCCATTGATAACATAGTGGTTACACGAAAGAAATAAATAAAAAAAAACACTGTCTCCTATTAAGAAATACTTCCCGAAATTATTCAACCACTTTTTTCTCTTCCTATCTTCGTAACTAAAAAAATGTTTTGTCAAACGTTTGGATGACTATGAAAATATTGAAACATATGATGTAATAATAAAACGTTGTAATCAAATGAATTCGTTGAATATGCAGATTATGGTAGGATATATCTTAAAATTTTAGAAGCTATTTGTTATGGTATTCTCTCTCTCTCTCTCTACTTTTTCTTAAATTCTCATCCTCATAGTTAAAATTAATCCAAGATAAAATATATATTTTGTGTTGACATGGGAAACATGCAATAAAAATGCATGATTAATAGTTAAGGTCAAAAGCTGAATAAACAGTGAGGGTGATACACGCAAACTTCTAGGCAATGGGATTTGCACAGAATTAAATACAAAACTGAGAGATGGAAGGCTTTTGTTGCTAAACCTTCGGGTTTAAGAAAGCAAGATAACTAGTTGGTTAATACAGAGCTAATTAGAAACTGCCATCCTTTTTTTTTTTTTTTTGAGGCTTCATGATGCAAGCCTCGCCTTCTACAAGTTTATTTTCGACATGATCCTTGCTCTTGTTATGTTTTTTACAGATAACATCAAAAGCTGTGACATGCGATTTTTTTTGGCTCTTCTACTTACAACACAGACACTCATGTTTCTTTTTACATCGCAACGATGAGGATAGTATTATATGGGTTTTGGGGAGTCTCAGGCCTCTAGGAAAAATAAACTTCTGTAGGATTTTTTTGTGTAGTAGTGAGACATGCTAGCACCGTAAATTGAACAGCACATAACTTAGATTTTATTGAAAAGCAAGCAGAAGCTCTTGGAAGCAGTTTAAAGACTAAAATGGCTATGCAAGGACACTTATTATAATGTTAATATTTTAGTATAAGGTTTTGAGAATTGCTTGTCGATAATGTTTGGTATTTAATTTAATCTATTGTTAGATAAAATACATAATTATTAGAATTTAAGGACGGAAAATATGAACAGCGAATGAATGCTACGTTTGACTAATGAGGATGACAGAACGTTCCATCGTTCTTATATAAACGTTTCAACCTAACGACCTCTTGACTCATCTCACCTAACAGAACGTTAGGTGCCGGGGCTTGCCCTGAGTTGATAGCTTCCTAGAGATGAGGCCTGCTTGAAAAGTTTTACAGTTTCATATACACGATTTTAATGCTCTATCCTAACTGCTGACTTCAATTTGAAATCATTTATCAGTAACGATTTTACAACTCTCGCTCCTAATAGGTTAACACTTTAAAAACCAATAGCTTTATAGCATTGTACAGAGAGGTTTTATATGTGGAAGCTTTGACCATCAATGATTTTACAGCAAATAAACTGTGTAGCCCTCGTTTGAGATATTTTTTGATTACGCACTGGTGCATCAGGATTATTTGCAGTAACTTCCATTACCATTGCTGTCTATGTACAGTGACCGGCAATAAAAATTAACACATAGGTCCTGAAATACTTACTTCCCTGCAAGCCGTTATGCATGTTGCCTAACTCTTAAGGTTATAAATGGACTTTAATAGCAAATTTTCAATGGCAACTTCTACCACCGCCGTAGAGTTATGCAACACGCATAACGCCTTGCAGGGAAGAGAGAGTATTTCCGGATCTACAATATTGGACTCACTGTATAAAAGAAGCACATTTCCTTGTTTTGAAAGTGTTCTAACTAAATAAATTTGACGATTGTTATAACTTTTTATTGGATTAAACTGTTTGTCTGCTTCGATGTAATCTTGCTTCCCACAATCCTTTCTTTTACTGTGTCCCAACAATAGATACCACCACGATTCTTTGCATATTCGCAAAAATTCCTGAATCAATACACGCATTGTTTACCGTGTTATTTATGCTACATTTTGGTTATAACAAAGGAAATAATATTAAACTCTGGTTGTTGTAAGGATGTTCTTTATTTGTATTGGGCCCGGTACCCCTTTCTACACCCTCGATTTCAGGCACATTTAAAATATTTTCGTGAAAATATTTAGTTCCTCATAACAAACAATGTTTGCAAATAACGCGGAAGTTAATTTTTTAGATGTACGTGCTACGAAACTTACGTTTTTTTATGAAATTAAAATTCCTTGCGTAACGTCAAAAAGGTTTTTCAGAACTTCTATGTTGGCGAATGATAAATTCATGTCACAGGCGCACGTCTGATTTTTTCTTTTTCTTCTTATGATTGGCTTGTACAGTCTTAGAAAAAAATACCTGGACCACGGGACGTAGAATTTCGTAACGTCTTAAAGCCTGTTGTTTATGCAACCCAAATAACAAAATATTCGCTTAAGTTTGCCTGGTGATTCCGAGTTCTCGGGAAGGATTGAGCTTTGATAGCATGAGTCACATGACTCGTGCCCCAGCCACAACAAACAGCTGGGTGCTACGATGCCTCCAGAAGAAAATTTCAGGAACTGGTTTCTTGACAAGAGCTACTCGTAAGGAAATACTACTCTTTCAAGTGATATTAGAGTCATTGTCAAGAAGGTTCGCTTAAATGATGGTTCTCATCACAGACCACATGCCACACGTTAATTGTTTAAGTCCAGTTCATGCACTGGACCTACAGATTAAAATGGGATCCGAACCAAATGCGTCTCTATTTGGTATTGAATTCGGAAGCCTTTCATTACATGGCGAAGACGTTACCACTACGACATCAGAGAGGCAATGGAACCCCTTGAGAAAGAGATAAGCGAAAATTGCTACGTGACAAACCATATTTGCCCGTAAATTTCAAAAATAAGACAATATTTTTACTGACAGTTTCGAACCGTGGGAGTCCCGGGTTCGATACCCGGTGGAGGCACAAGTGGTTCGGATCCCACTTTAAACTGTAGGTCCAGTCCCGATTAGCCTTACTGCGCATAAAGTGGACTTAAAACACCAAATCAAACCAAACCAAATCGAACCGTGGGAGAGGCATATATTTTTTTGTACCATCGTCCATTTCACGAGTTTATAATTCTTCCTCACCGACACGATTAACGCGAGAGGTAGAAGAAAAGCGAAGTAAAATAACTGAAACAGAAATAAAAGGAAAAAGCGAAATAAATTTTATTCATAATATTCTGCAGTCACTTGAGTTGTATTCACGGAATGCTATCTTTAAAGAAAGCCGTGGTCTCTTCCTTGTCTTTCTCGCTTCCTTTGTGCTCTTGCTTCCCCCGTCACGATTGGTCTTAAACTAATTAATGCGACGTTAATTAAACAATCCAAACAACGAAACAATGCACAATCAACTGCACAAAACATTCCAAATGTTTTCGAATTGGAAAACAATTGAGATGCTGTAAAATGACTTAAGATGCAGTAATAAAGTGGGAATTTGGTACCGTATAGAATTAAATCGGTGGAGATGTTCGATTTGATTTGATGTTTGTTATTTAGATTATCTATTCTTTCACTTTTGGAAAATAGCGACGATGAAGATGAGTGATGCTATGATGAAATTGATGAAGGGACACTTACCAAGGACACCCACGCCCAAGTCGAGATTCTAACCAGGGACCCATGGCATCGTAGCGCGCTGTGCTAACCACTCCTCCATGAAGTGGACATTATACCATATTTTGTGTGCTCAATTGGGATCAATCAATGGAATGAATAGGCATATTATATGATTAAAAAATTCATATCATAATACCACGTCATATTATTCGGCACGAAGTAACACGAAGGGACCTAAACGCTCTCAAATGTAGGCGGGAATGATGATGCGTGGAACTGGAAAACAAGAAACGAACGTGTGAACACTTGTGCGTGTGTGTGTACCTCATGAACTCCATCCAGAAATTAACTCACAATTTATCACTCCCCAGTTACTGGAAAAATTCATATTATCTCATTTGGTATTTGATTATTGTATACTTTTGTGTGTTTTGTGTGTGTGTGTGTGTGTTTGTGTTTAGTGAAGTTACATGTAAGAAAGTGCTTAAAAATGTGAAGATGTTAACTGCTAACTGTGTGAGGTTTGGCGAGGCTAGTTTTTACATGGAGACAGCATGTAAGTACTCGTACACTCTCTTCTTTTCATCCCTCCAGCGTGATCTATTTTTAAAACACCAAATAGTATTCAATGTTTTTATGTCGTTTTTAAAAAGAAAAACACCCGACTGCCTTGATAAAAACTGTTACCCATCCTGGTCCCAATCTCAACAAATGGTACCCCTGTCCGTTCCTCTCTGCAAAAATGCCTTCCATGTCAACGACATCACGTGACGCAACCGCAAGAAACGGTTCCCTCCCCCCTGGTCATCGCCTTTCAGGGAAAGACCAACCACCCCTCCTCACCCTCGCACAGGCTAACGTCAGGTCTCTGTCGCGGACAAAATTAGAGGAACTAATAACAATCACACGCGAGTGCCCTCCCGACTTCCTCCTAATCACCGAGAGCTGGTCCTGTGAAGAAGCGGCCACGTCCTCTTTCGCTATCCCTGGTTACACGGCCATCAAAAAAGACAGGACTACGAAGGGTGGAGGTGGTATTATCTTATATCATCGCGAAGACTTAAATGTCAAGGTCCTTTCAACATCCACCAATTATGAAAATAACGATGAAGTTGAAATTATAAACGTAGCGATAAAGATTCGAAACACAACCCTGGGAATAATCGGGATATACAAAGCACCCAATATATCCTACACAAAATTATCACGTTTAGAAACCGCAATCTCTGAAGTTTTCCCGCGTGTTGACAAATTGATTATTTTAGGAGATACAAACGTAGACTTTCTTTCGCCACACAAACCGGAGACAAAATACTTTCGATCAATTCTTAATTCTGTCGGCCTTACGCAAATTATCAATAAACCGACTAGAATAACGGAAAATAGCGAATCACTCCTGGATGTCGTAATAACAGATGACCCTGCCATTGTACGTTCATCAAATGTAACCGTACCTATCGGAAACTCAGATCACTGCATGGTAAGTGTCACCCTTGCCATTGAAAAACCGAAAAGAGAAAAACATTATGTCACATACCGTAATTTCTCAAATTTCAATAAGGAGAAATTTGATGATGATGCTGCAAAAATTGATTGGGCACAAATTAACAGCTACGACAACATCGAAGATAATGTACAGTATACATCTACCAATATTATCCACCTTTTTGACAAACATGCACCTCTCCACACTAAACCGGTTAAGCATAAAAGTGTTCCGTGGATATCCGAAAACACGAAATTACTCATGAAACTCCGCGACAGAGCTTTATTAAAATATAAACGCGAAAAGACAAACAACAACTGGGAACATTACAAGGAACTAAGAAACTTTACAACTACGGTGCAACGACAAGAAAAAAAAGCATTCTTTAACCATCACCTACGACCTAATGAAAACAACAAAGACCTGTGGAGCAAACTCAAGGCGTGGGGAGTGTATAGTAAAACTACTAATAATGAAATACCCTCTGATATACGAGACGTAGATAAAATAAACGAACATTTTTCAAACATTTGTCGTGAGGCCGACTGCTCGAAATCAGCCTTAAATAAAACCAGTAATTTTTTTAACTCCAAAATATTTAATGAAAGTGCACAACAATTTCATCTTAAAGAAATCAGTGAATATGACACAATTAAAGCAGTAAATAATATACGATCCGATGCCTCCGGCAATGATGGAATAACAATAAAAATGCTCAAACTATCACTTCCGTTTATCTTAAGTCACCTGACACATATAATAAATTTCTCCTTTCGGACTGGACAATATCCAATCAGCTGGAAAACAGCGCGCGTGATCCCTCTACCTAAGAAAAAAGTAACATCGTCCTTAAACGATCTTCGTCCTATAAGTCTACTACCCACCCTTTCCAAGATCACCGAAAAAATTGTTTACAATCAAGTCAGAAATCATGTGAACAGCCTCAATCTCCTTCCGAAATGCCAATCGGGCTTCCGCCCTGCTCACAGCACGGCGACGGCGTTGCTAAAAGTCACGGATGATATATTTCGCTCAATGGACAAGGGTATGACAGTTGCTCTGGTTTCACTGGATCTGACAAAGGCTTTTGACAAGGTTCATCACGACCTACTCTTAAGCAAGTTGAAATATTATAATTTTTCACACCCCGCACTCAAATGGTTCAGATCGTACTTGACAAACAGGCAACAGAACGTGTTCCTAAAAACTGCCACGCCCTCTCTCTCGAACACGCTTCCGCTAGAAACTGGCGTTCCGCAAGGATCAATTCTAGCTCCTCTCCTATATACAATCTTCACAGCAGATTTAGAAACCAACATAGAGCATAGTACCGTACACTTTTATGCAGATGACACCCAAATTCAAATCCCATTTCCACCAAAATCACCAGATTATGCAATAGCATTACTTAACAAAGATTTGGCAGCCATAAATACCTGGTGTAATGCAAATGGTCTGAAAATAAATCCTCAAAAGTCTGTTTTCACCGTCATGGGTTCCAAGAATAGCCTCGCAATGATAAATCCGAATAATCCACGCGTCAAAATAGAGACATCCGAAATTCCACATTCAAAAAGTATAAAGAATTTAGGAGTTATGTTAGACGAACACTTGAACTGGGACCTTCATGTTCAAGAGCAAACTAAGAAAGCCTACGCAGCACTAAGATCCCTCTATAAATTTAATGAATACTTAAATACAAATACTAAAATGAAACTTGTGCAAACACTGATTCTCCCTCTTCTAGACTACTGTGATATAGTATACGGTGCAAACTTGTCTGTTCGAAATAAGGTCAAAATTCAAAAAGTTCAAAATTCGTGTTTACGCTTCGTATATAGCATTAAAAAATTCGATCATATTCTTCCAACCCTGAACGAGAACAAAATGCTAAACATGAACAGACGTCGCAGACTTCATTTCTGTTGCTTTATACAGAATCTTTTGCATAAAAAAATTCCCGAAAATTTATTCGAGAAACTAAAAAACCAGAAGGGAAATACACAACTACAAAACAAGAGGAACAGCGAAACTTGAACTCTTCAAACACTCACTGGAAATTTTCAAATCGTCTTTTACACTTTCAGCGGCAAAAACATGGAATGAACTTCCGCCCTCCATTACCTCCCTCCCCAGTCCTAACACATTTAAGAATAACCTAAAGAATTTTCTGTTAGATGAACAATATCTCTGTTCAAGCTCCCACGAGTAACACTACACAGTACAGTTTAGATTACATACGAGCCTCGCCAATCCAATCCAATGCTTGACAAATCTACAACTATATTGTAATATTTACGTATGCGTTGTTCTATCGTATCTCACAAAACTACCATAATCATGTACATCAATCTCAACATCCGTGCGTGAATGTCCTGCTCAGAAATGTTTAGTATGTGTGTTTTAATGTGTGTGTGTGTGTGCGTGAATGTGTTTTTTCTCTCTTTCTTTTTTACGTGTTGTCTTGATTTTTTTTTTTTTTAAATCTCATCTTTGTTCTTTCCTTGTAATCATTTTTTATTGTATTTTCTTCTCTTTTTTATGATTTTGTTTATGTACACTAGGTAAATGTCAAACGGGGTTAGGTGGGAGAACAGCCACAGGCTGAACCTCGCCCTTTAATAAAGAAATTTGAATTTGAATTTGAATTTGAATCAGAGACATTCAATCTTACATTTTTGCCTTTCAACTAATTCTTTGAATTCAGGTTAATCACAACAATAAGATAAATTATGAAGCAAATGATAGTGAATGTGGGATATTATTACGAATTACCTGACAGAAATAACATTAAGCAGGCTCGGTGGTCAAGCTCATTAAGTGATTGACATTCGATATCGTCGCCAAAGTTCCCGGGTTTGAGTACCGTCCTTGTCGGGGGTGTTTGACTATTTCGTCATTAATTTCATGTAATGGTCACTCGTCCTTATCGTCGCGATCATCGAACAGGGAATAAAAATTATAAAAATAAATACGATGGAAGAGTACTTATTTCATCTCTCACGAAATCTCCTACGAAACCGGAATATATAAAATACATGTATATTCATTCACATACATTTTCGATTTCTATATTTAACTAATCGAGACCGAGAACGGGAGAGCAATTTTCAATTCGAGAAACCGAGAGACGGAGAAACTGTCAAGTCTCGTTTCTTCTTGGCACCTCCGTAATCGAGTTGTTCTGTTTGTCATTGGCTTTGTATTGGCAATTATTGTCATTATTCTTCCCCTGCAGGTAAACCATAACGATGAATTATGATGAAATGAATCAGATAAAAGGGCAAGAGCAAGAAAGTCATGCCTGTTCGGGACTCCAACCCAGAACCTTATGTAACGAGATTTGAAATTCTGGAGAAGGCGTCCGTGTTTCGCTTGGTTTTCTCTTTCCTCTACTTCTCTTATATTATCATACATGTATAATAAAAATTGATCTGATACGATATGTTGCGATTCATAATTGTGCTGGTTAGATGCTACAGATGTGAACTCCAACCTGCAATATATTATTCCCTTTTGTTTCGTATCTGGTTGAACATGAAATTTTCTTACACTGTGACAATTTCTTTCTTAGTTTTGGTTTGGTGCACAGATATGCTAATCTGGACTCGACCTTCAGTTTAAAGTGGGCTACTAACCACTATGTGCATCCACCGTGTATCAAACTCGGGATCCACTGATTACAAGGCGACGACGTTATCACTACGCCATCGAGGAGGCCCCATGACAAAATGTTATTTACTCGATCTCTACCATAATTTATTTCAGCATTTACATTTTCGTTTTCTTCTTCTTTTTTCCTTTTGTTAACTACTCTTATAGAACTCTTTTTGCGTCTTCGAATTTCTTCTTGTTTCAGGAAAAAATAATACATGCAGGCTGTATAAAAATCCCCCGTTCAAATAGATAAAACGTTCACTCTCGAGAACTAATTTACATGTTTATCACTAACGTAACCATTAGGAAGGAAACTATTGAAATGTTAACTGATATAACTGCAGATGAAACAATACTTACAGCCACTGACGAAATATCTATTCTTGTGTAGCCTCACAGACAACAAGTATCTGGTTAGTCATTCACTCTTGCTGACTACGGGCGAAGGTCACTGAACTAAAGGGTGGTGGCAAGCAAGCAGGCTTCTGCTCTACCAAAGACGAGGTCACGTGTTCCAGTTATCAATGGCGTACGAAATAAGGAGGAACACAGCCATCTGACGTATGTTTTGGTCCCAATATTGCACGTAGAACACTTTATCATCGTGGCCTTGAAGTTCCCTCAGGGCACTCCTACGTAAAGGCTTCTCAGCTAGAAGGATATCTTCCCCATTGAGTGGAGGAAAAGTGGGTGCGTATAGAGGTCATTCAACTTTCGTATTCTTTTTCATTTCAGAACCCGTGCTGTATCGTCGACTTAATCCAATCTATCCGATGTAGGTTTTAGGTTCTGTTTCTGTTCGGTTATTTCACGTTGTCTTCCTGTTTATGTTATTCGCGACGAAGGTTCTGGATTCGATAATCTGGACAATAACGGGATTGTGTTGGTTGCTTGATTTAGTGTCTTAAGTCCACTTTATGTCCTGTTAGGCTAATCGTGAATGGACCTACAGTTTAAAGGGGGATCCGAACCACTATGTTCCTCCACCGAGTATCGAACCCGGGATCCCTTAATTACAAGGCGCCCACGATCCCACTGCGCCATCGGGGATTGTGTTCGAAACGAATGAATCAAATTTGAGTGATATGATATGCAACCATTGGAAGACTATTGAAAGAAAAGCTATGGGAACCTGCCAGTTTTTCTACTGCAGACAGGAAACCATAAACATGGAAGAGAAGCTTATATTCTATGAAATCTGACGCTATGTGCTCGAATACTGGCTAAATATAATCCATAGAGGCATAGCAACGTTAAACAACCTCTTATATGATACATATAGGTTTAAAAAGGTCGAAATACAAATATTGTGTGCGCCTCACTGATGGCGTAGTGGAAGGCCTTGTAATCAAGGGGTCTGGGGTACGACACCAGGTGATCGCACATAGTGGTTCGGATCCCACTTTAAATTGTATGCACTTCAGATTAGTCTATCTGTGCCGGTAACTCAGTCGGTAACGCGTCTGACTACCATGCTATAGGCCCCGGGTTCGATTCCCGGCCGGTTCAAGCCCGGGAACTTTTCTAACGTTGGAAGCGGCCCCAGCGCCCACCCAGCGTCGAATGACATGGGTACCTGGGGGAAACCCTGGGGGTAAAGGCGGTCAGGGGCGTGATGCTGATCACATCACCCCCACTCACGAACGAAGCAAGAAAGTGTGGGGCGTTACCCCCACACCCCCTATACGCCTTCATGGCGTAGCGCCAAGCACAGGTGAGAACTTTGCCTTTTTTTGCCTAAAGTGGACTTACAACAAAATTTAAACTTGCGATAAAGATTATGAAAAGGTATTAAAGAACTGGGTCTAACACATTTTTTTATTGTTTACCAATGACATTGTTAACTAATATTCTTAATTTCAGTTTCAAGATGAAATCGGCTACGAAATAGAAGGAGTGGGTTCATATTTCTGTTACGAAATTCCACTTCTGTAGTAGACCTGTGCCACACTAAGTTGTGACAATAAACAAATCTGAGACACTTTCAAAGTATTAAATTGCTATCTACGTATTTGGGAAAAATCTTTCAATATAATACTTTTTTTGGACGCGTCAAATCATAGTATTTAATTCCTGTTTTAGCAGCTTTACGAAACCTGATTTTTTTTTTTGGGGGGGGGGTTACAAATGCCCTTTCTGCTCCCGTCAAGTTACGCCTATGACAAACAGGAATTCAAAGTAAAAGACTGTCCCGACTAAATCGGGAGACACGTCTGATAGATTTACAATTGGGAAAATCATAATTAAGCGTGTAGTTGAAAACAACCTATTTTCATATATTGCATGCAGCTCTGCTTTTTCTGCAATGTGGATCAAGAACTGGGGACGTGGAGAAGCACAACACTCCACGTAACCAATAGTCACGTGACCCTCTTTGCTTTCCTGTCATGTTGACCTTCGCGTGGAACACATTTCTCGGTGTTAAGACAGGCAAAATCACCCGATCATCGAAGGGTGCAATATGTGTTGCCTACCCTCCTGCATTACTTGCTCCTATTAAAGCCTTATGGGGAAGAACTTTTTTCCATGACTGTACAATGGGAACATTTGCGATTGCGATATGTTATTTGTGTGATATATTGGCGGATTGGACATTTCAGACATTGGATTTCATTTATGCGACTTCAGAAATTGGTATTAATTATTTATTTTCGGCAACTACAGGCTGTAAAGCGGAGGGTTGTTGTTGTTTTTTTTCTCAATGACTCGTGGGATGGGATAATTTGCGACTTCTTATTTTTATGATGGGAAGCGAGTGGCGGGTGGTATTATGTAGAAAATGACAACATGGCCTTTCAACTTAGGAGTTATTTCATTTTTGGACTTACAAATTTAACTTCGACCCGCAATTCAGTGCCTGGCCTTGGTAAAAAGAGGTAAGTTACCTTCTTAGGTTTAATTTTAGCCTTCATTTTTGGTATCTTCATGTGTCAATGCGGAAAACAGTGAGAAATAGTGTTGGGGGCAGGTGACTCCGGCCAATTTCTAACATGCCTTTAAAAGGGACTCTATGGATAAAGGCGGGGCCGCAGTAGTGGTAGGGGGCGGTAAGTCAATTACCCCAGGGGCGGAGCCCGGAATTGGTGGGAAATTTGGACTCAACAATTTCAAACGACAAAATCTCAACTTTAAACGGCTGTACAGTGGAAAATACTTCTTTCCGCGCTCCATTTTTTTTATTCACAATTAGGATCACATAAGATTCATAATGAAAGAACAAAAATGAAAATTCGAGGGTGTATCTTCGGAACAACGCGTAATTTCATAAACCACGTGGTTTGAAGTTAAGAAAAAGAGTGATAAGGTATTATACACAAAAAATTATTAAAATGGGCTCAAAAAGAGCCAAAGATGGTCGTACGGAGTACTGACATTACTTGCAGTTTTTATAACAATGCAATGTGTATCACAAAACATTAAATCTGTCAAATATTTCTACATAAAATGAGTTAATCCGGATTTCATTTTTTCAACTAATGAGTCCAATAATATGGCCAATACTGTAGGTGTCCCATTTTATATCCGGTGACTGTATGTACAATCAGGGTAGAACTACTCTTTTGGTTTTATAATGCGGGTTACCTGTGTAAAGCACAGACTCGGGATGCCATTAATCCTGTGATGAACTACAAACACATATCATGACGACTGTACAGTTCACCCTTAATGTATTGACCAATATTTACCTTGTATTATTCTGTCCGCCACTGCATCAGTGTGGTCCAAAACCTGATAGACAATGGACGTGGGCGGTAAACAATTTACAAACAACCGCCAGACCGTATGCTACGAACGCCACATTTCAACTTAATAATTCAAAGCCGGCAGAGCAACATCAGCTCTGTGGTTGTCGATAGAACTCTTGCTGCAACTATTTTTATACGCCTGCAGATCGATTTTGTCGCCTTGCTCAGTAACTTTTAATGCAATTAAGATCCCAGACTTGAAGTTGCTTGGAAGCGATGCGTCTGTGCAATTAGCACTGTTTGCAGCTCTCATACTGGGATAAAACTCAACGCAAAATCTCTGATTATTACACATGAGACTCATTTCATTTTTCTATTGTTCGGATTTTTCTGTGTGTAGAGGGGGAAGGGGTCTCAGGGGCTCGGTGCAGTTTAAATGTGCTGAAAGGAAAAGTCGGCAGCATCATTCTGCTCATACTAATGGAATTTCTTGTTGAAAGAACTAATCTTCCTTCCTCTCTGTGCAGATGTTTGATACAAAGTACGTGTTTTTCTATCTCCCTCTTTCATTCAACACCTCTATCTCAATCTCTCTACACTTCTCCCTTTTTACTTCCTACCTGCCTCTATTTTCCCTTTCTCCATTTTTATCATCTTTATCTGGCCCTCCTTTTATCTCTCTGTCTCTCTCTCCTCTCTCTTTTACACCTATCTCTCTTTCTTTCACGTTCTACTCCACACTCCAGGTCTCTAACTACCGACTTCTACATCTCTGTCTATGCTTCCATTTCTCGCTATCTTTTGGAGCTCTTTTTCCTTCTTCTTTCTTTCCTTTTCTTTATCTCACTTTTCCTCACTCGCAATTCGAACCTCCCTCTCTCTCTCTTTCTCACCATCTATTTTAGTCACTTTCTATTTTTTTTCTCGCACACTCACTTTATTTAACTCTCTCTCTCTCTCTCTCTCTCTCTCTCTCTCTCTCTCTCTCTCTCTCTCTCTCTTTCTCTCTCTCTCTCTCTCTCTCTTTCACAATCTATCTTAGTCGCTTTCTATTTTTTTCTCTAACACTCATTTTATTTAACTCTCTCTCTCTTTCGCACCATCTATCTCAGTCGCTTTCTATTTTTATCTCGCACACTTACTTTATTTAACACTCTCTCTCTGTCTCTCTCTCTCCCTCTACGTTTCTGTTTGATTTTCACTCTCACTCTCTATTTCTTTATCCCTCTATCTCCATCATTCTCCCTCTGCGTGTGTGTGTGTGTGTGTTTACAGTCACCGGCCATAAAATTGGAAAGCATAGATCTTGAAATGCTCGCTTCTTTGCCAAGTGTCATGTGTGTTGTCTAACACTACGGCTGTGGTACATGTTGCCATTAAACGTTGCTATTAAAATGTACAGAATATCGCCCTTAGAACGAGGATATACACTTTCTGGATGTAGTGCTTTGCTGCAGGTTGTTGTAGAGTTTCAATACACCACTAATTAGTCAGTGGCATCTTATACGAATCAAGAATTATTAGCGGGTGAATAAGTTGCTCGAGTTAAAACCCGGAGTCTCCTAAATTTCTGACTTGCGCTGGTGATGTCTAAACGAAACGTCCTGGTTAAGTTTAGGTGAACACCATTCCCCCTTCCAAGATTCCGTAAAGATCCTCAGCCAGCGTTGTTTTTACCTAGCAGTGAGTAAAAATCCAGCCGGCGGAACAAAGACAATGACATTCATAAACTCAAGAAAATGGTAACACTGTTAAGCCTTGTTTCCATGTTAATAAAACATTAAAATGCTGACGAAAGCTAACTTTTATAGTGTAAAAATATGCATAAAAACATAACGTTTCCACCCTCTAATAGGATCTTCTTCAGACGAAACTTCACACAAAAAAAAAGTTGTGAATTTTCGTCAGAACAAGACCTTGTTAGAGGGTGGAAACGTTACGTTTTTATGCATATTTTTACACTATAAAAGTTAGCTTTCGTCAGCATTTTAATGTTTTATCAAGAAAATGCATTAAATTTAGAATCGACTAAAAATAATAATTCCAGTGTTCCAATTGGTTTATCTTAACGCTTCATTTTCTCTTGGTGCATTAGAAGTTTGGATCGCCGACTAACTAAAAAACCAACAACTGCAGACGCGGTTGTATCAACTGATGCATTTGAAGTACATAAGTTGAATGTGATGTATATTATTCCTTGTAGAAACAACATGGATATTTGAGTGTTCTCTGAACGTTCTCTTACATCCTAAGTATCATGAGTTGACTCACACTTTACACATGTGTGCAAGTGCAGTTAATACAAAGGTAACCAAAAAAGTTCTTGCCGTTTTTAACATCACATGGGAAGAAGTGATCACTGATAGGAAAATGTGTGCGCCACGTGCCGGAAAAGTGGTCAGGGTGGGAGTGGGGACATTGGTCTTGCCCAATAGACACATTGCGCACTCATAGCAGCCATAGCTTGAGCAGGGGCGAAGAGAAATGGAAGTGTTGAAGCATCTCGTTTCGGGTTGTATGCTTTATGACTTTAAGGTGGGCTTGTCGCCGAATATGTCAAGCCTTTGGGGATAATGCTTTGATTGAACGCATCAATAGGAATTGGTTCTAGAAGTGACGAACCCTGCAGTGGCCGAACACAGGTAGTGGATGATGAGGCCCTGAAGGCAGCCATACAGGAGGACGGCAACCTAAGGTGTGGTGAGCTTGCCAACCACTTCTAGGTTTCCGATAAAACAGCCAGACTGCACCTGCATCACATAGGAAAGACGTTCAAGTTGAGCAAGAGGGTACGTCATACACCGTCAGAAGGCAAGAAGCAACAACGAGTGACAGCTTGTTTCTCGTTGCTTTCTTGGCACAGCAACACACGCATATTCGGTCGAGTGCTCACCAGTTACGAAAAGTAACCTTGTATGACATTCCCAAGTGAGCCCGACATTGGTTGTCAACACGGGACTTTGTGCCTCACGCCACAAGACCACCTTCACACCCACGCAATCCTGTATGGTGGACTAGTCGCCAAGTGGTGCAATATGAGCTGCTACCAACGGGCCAAACCATGTACTGCTTCTTCACGACAATGCAAGCCGCATGTGGGTGGCCAAGGATACCATACAGTGACTTGGCTGGGAGATACTGTGCCATTAGGGCGTGTCATTTAAGGACTGAAAATTTTCTTTTGCGAATTTGCTCAATGAGGGGTTCTAAAAATATGTTATTGGACATGAGGAATCCAAATCTGCAATTATTTTTATGATTGATTGATGATTAGCTTGGTAAATTGAGGTTTGTTTGAAATGCACTAAAAAAAGCCAAAAACTCGCATTTTGAAGCAAAGTTGAAGTTTATAATCATTTTATACAAGCGAGAATATAAAGAAATTTTGTTTCCAGCTGTAACAACATATCATTACTTTATCTTATAACGTCCTATTATAGTAAAAAAAAAGAATAACATTAATTAGAATTAATAAGAAGTTTCATCAAGTCCTGTTTTGATTCATTTCTTGACAAAAGCCGACGACCTACTTCTTTGCCTCTGATGTAGCCCTCCCTTTTTTCCTGTATATACACTTTTCCTGCAGCCTCCGTGACTTGTTTCTCACATCTTTCAATCCCTTGACCATGACAAGGCCACTGAGGAACTTGCATAGGCTTGTCCATAAATTCCTTTATTTCTGTCAAGGTCATTTTGCATGTTAATGGAGGTTCATAAACTCCATCAAACCAGTCTTATCAACTCAAATAAAGTTTGAAGCAGAGGTGTTTATAGAAGGTGTCTTCCTTGGACGTACTGAAAGGTCTCCAAATGTATCATCATTGGCACCTCTCAAAGCGATGACCTTTTGAATTCCAGCTCTTCTTTCTTCCTTATTATTTGAGCACAGCAGTGTCTGAATTAACATTTCACTAAATGCATACCACGCTGAACGCTTAACAGTCGGCAAAACAGCATTTACTACAGCCTTGTTTTGCAGTCTAAGCTGTTGCAATTGAAACAACAAATGACGTTGGCCTTCTATCCACAAATGTTTTACTTTGATATTGAACCAACACGGATAGTACACAATAACGATGTATTCCACAATCAGCCTTAAATTCTCGAGGTTTTTTTCCTTTTGGGCCATGTTTGGAAACCCACAAGCGACAAAGTCTGTTTGCTGTTGCAAGCCACCTTGAATGGCTCACTGGCCCAATTTCTAGAAGTGCCAGATTATTGGGAAGTTTACCTGCTCTTATGGTCTGTGTAATTCTATATCCATACGCTTGATCGGTTGACAGATCCTTCACAATACTGTCACTGAGTTCAATAACAGGTACTCCAATTGAATTTTTTGGAAATTTAGGATTAATATCAAGCTCTGTAGCTGCATCTAACATTTTACCAATGTCACCTGTCCACTTGTTGTTTGACAAAGTCTTCCCATCAAGGGCTGTGATTAAATGGCAAAGAACTAACTCGTTGGTGTGAAGAGCACAAACTAGCCAGTTAAGTTTGCTGCCTAGTTTGACTTCTACCCAATGCATGGTGCCATCTTCCCAGCTGGTATTAATATTTGTTGAATCATCTCCAATTGCTTGTATTGTTTTATCAATACCTTTCTCTTTCATGAAATTCAGTAAATTGTCAGCAATTATTTCAGCTGGTTTTTCATTCTTTGAGATTTTCTCTGGTGTAAAGTGATAAAGGTATATCCCACCTGGCTCACTACAAACTGAATAATGTTGTTCTTTCATAGTACTGGGAAACTGCTCCTCTGAATGTTCAGCCTTCAGCATAACTTTAGTTGGATCTTCACGACCATCGAAAATATGAAATCAATTTGACCCTTATTACAAATTTCTTCAAATTCATTGTCTAATGATGACATCAATTTCTCCTGCGCTTTCTTTACTTTATTGTGGTCAACAACAAGTTTCGTGTTTTCTTCAGTGATCAAGCCGATATCAATAAATGCAACGGTGGTAATTGCAGCTGTGGCACGAAGACCAACACCAACTCTGCATAGCAACATTAGGTATATCTAATGTATTGTACTGTTTCTCTCCATTAGAAGTTCAAGCAGCTGCTAAATCATAATTTGATTCACTTCCATCTTCTGTATCAGATTGTTTTTCCTCATTTCCAACCCCAGAGAAACTTTCTTCATGTGATGGAAGTGAATAAGTCTGCAAGCATTCCTTTTCATATTCAGCAAGTCTTGTTCTCTCAACTTCTCCTCACTTTTGCTTCTTTATCAGTCTGTTATTTTCTGGAAAATCTGGCAAACCAATTTGGTGTGGTCCAATAGAACCAATCTTGTTTCTCTGGCCTTTAATTAAAGCAAGTTCTTTCACTGGTATCTTCTTGTCTTTAGAGCATGTACAATTAATGTGAGCTTCTTTTGTGCAATCTGTAGCACAGCCAAATTCAGAGCACATAATGATTTTGTCAAGTTTTGAAGCAAAGGCTTCTTTAATATCTAACTTGCTCCTTCCAAGAGATATGTTTTTTGCTTGCTCCCAACTTTCTTGAATCTATGCTAATAGTGTAACTCTTGAATTCACAACAGGGAAAACAAAAGAACAGTTTGTTCGTTCCCATTTTTCAAGTACTTTAGGATATATGTCTTTTACAACACTGGCAGCTGCATAGTTTCTCATATCCTCACTACTTTGTTCTCTCAGCAACAGTCCATAATTCAGAAGGCAACATGTCTCTTTCACTTCCAATAAGGTTGCTCATATGTGTGAATGTTCCCTGTCTTGTTCTCTTCGTTGTAGTCATAGTGAAGCAATTATCACTGGTTGTACAAAGCAAAAAAGATATCGCATACCGTATCTGCCACGCCACAGCCACACTGTCATTGACACAGTTTACACCGATTGCAACTCTCAAAATGGAAATTCTTCAGTCTCTGTTGGAAAAAGAAAGGAGTATAATATTAATATCAATAGTACAAAATATAGCATAATAATAGTAAATTATTAATAGTGCAGATAACTACAATACATATATAAGAGAACTACAATAACTTGTAATCAATTTTAGGCAATTATCAACATCTGTTTTCATGAAAATTTGGGAATAACCCATACTTTTAAATGACAGAAAAATTTAAAAAATGTTAAAATGTAGGAACTTTTCACATAGATATTTACCAAGCAAGACCTAAATATTTACAAGTAACCAAAATATATTTCAAATTACCTAATCATATCACAACTTTTTAACACCCCTCAAATCAGGATTTTTAAAGATAAAAGATTCAACACGCCCTACTGTGCCATCCACTGTACTTTCTAGACCTTAAGCCAACAGATTATCACCTCTTCCATTCCCTGGACAACAACTGTCGTGGGAAACCCTTCGCAAATGAGGCAGACTTGCGGCAAGCACTCACGGACTTCTTTCCGTCCGAGACCCCAAGATTTATCGCCAGGGCACTGCACAGTTGGCATGTTGACAAAAGATGCTGGATGCCGATGGGGATTACTTTGAGGACTAACAGTATGTGACATTCTTTGCATACCTTTTTGTTTCTCATGATCAAAAACGGCAAGATGTTTTTTGGTTACCGTAGAAGAACACGCCAACGCCCTTCTGAAGAAATCAGCGGCAGCTGCTGGCTCTGAAGTTAGTTGAAGGGTTAGTAGGGAAAATGGAGTATATAAAACACAGTGTAAAACATTCCTCTTATCTTCTACCTTTTAATAGTATTAAAAGTATTAAAATAAGAACTAATAGAGGCTTAGTAACTTTATGTCGACCTTGAACTACTAACATAATAACTTTTAATTCTTGATGTACACTGTACTCGCTTAACCCTTCTTTACTAACTTTTACTAACTTACTGACTCTACTAAGCTGTAACCAAGACTAAATGAATTTTCAACCCTACTCATATTTTTCTCCGTGAACGAATTATTTTTGCGGATACTGAATTATCATTGGTCATTGGAAATTACAAATAAAATATAAAGAACGAAGACAAAAGGGGAATCCGGTAAATATTTCGCGTACTGGTATAATTTAAGGCACCGGGACAATAGCGCATACCTCCGAATGTATGTGGGTGGAGGAGGGCATTTTTCGGGGGCTTTCCCTTTAATATCTTCGTTTATCCAAAGAGAAAATGGGGTTTCTAACAAAATATTTATGCAAATACTAAATTATACAAAGGATTCATATTACTCTTAAAACTGCACGAAAGGAAATAGCACGTGTAACACTGAGTTCAACTCCTCGATTGATTGATTCGCTTAATTTTACTTCGCTTTATGTGCCACATTTGGAAAATGGGGATGAGTGATGACATGATGAAATTGACGAATGGACACTCACAAGTATCCATGCCCAGACCGGGATTCAAACCCGGCGTCGTAGCGCGATGTGATAACCACTCGGTCTTGGGGTTCTGAGTTCAACTCCTCCAAGGTCGAGTGCAGAGCTTGCTTTCTCTGCCCGTAACTCTGCAGTCTCGTAAAGGGTGACGTCACGGTTGACATGGCAACGAACGTAAACACAGCTACCAGCTACCTTTGTGTGCATGGATATCGCTTCTGCAGCTAGAGCTCTGCACTTGGGATCGGTGCGGCGGAAGCTGTTGCAGATGGCGAGCGGCACGTAACAGACTACATTGCACGAATGCGTTACTTTTAATATTAACATGATAAGGGCAATTTATTAAAAGCCTTTTGTACAGCCACCGGCAGTAAAAACGGGAAAACTATATCCTAAAATACTCACTTCCCTGCAAGGCGTTATGTGTGTTGGCTAACTCAACTGCGATAAGAGGATTTAATACCAATTTTTCAATACCACCGCCGAGTATTTCAGTGTGAAGGTGTCCCATTTTTATTGCAGGTGAGTGTACATTAAATGTAGTGAAGTACCACTGCAACTACTTCACCTGAATAGTTTCCACTTTAATAAATGACCATATAAGAAGAACTTTTATAATCCCGGCATGATGCTAGCACCCTACAAGGCTGAAATTTACACACTCACAAAGACCTTTCATCCTCACAACAGATAACCCTTGCTACCGAAAATGGTCCAACTCCACTTCTCATCCCCAGAACTATCTTCAATTATCCCAAGACCTTTTTCCTTGCGAAAATATCTTCGTTGCCAATGTTCTATTATTCACAGCCCTTCCCCGCTCCCCGGGGGGAACAGATATTGCTTCATAAATCATTTGCTCCGTTCCTTTTGTTCAGACCTATATCAAGTTCCTTCAGTTTATCGCATTCCGGACGGAGACCCTACGGCTGTTAGCACAAGGAGGGGGCAGGGGGGAAAGGTCCCGTGATTAAACGCTTCTTCAGATCTTGGAAAGAAAGCTTTTCCCCGATTTCTTCAGGAACTTCGAGGAGAAACGTCGGGATACGAGATCGGAGAAAAATGGAAACCGCATTTCGCATTAATGTAGATCTTCTCCTAGGAAAGCGAAAGCTACCGGCTTCAAAAGAGGCCAGTGGCGTTTCCTTACGGTAAAGGGTTATGAAGAGGAGTTCTTCAAAAACTTGCAGCTCTCAGAATAACTAGGTGCAGGTCAATAATGATTCGTCGAAGTAGCTTTTAACAAATCAATGTGCATCCCATTCAGAGACGAAGGCCTTGCATTGAGACTAAAATTGCACGAGATCATCTACAACGAAATCAGAGGGAAGGAAAAGACTAAGATAGGTTCGGTATTTTAAAAGTAATTTTTTAGAAGTAACCGAGTTACACTTACAGTTACATACTTTCAGTTGGCTACTCAGTTTGAAAAGTTACTCAGTACCAGTTACTAATTTTGAAAATTGATTATGCTAGTTACTCGTTTTGAAAAGGAACTCGGTTAGGGTACTTACATTCAAAATTAACTTCGCTCCAGTTATTAATTTAGGAACGTAAGTCAGTTACAGTTACTCAATATGAAAATTAACTCACTTACAGTTGCTCATGTTGAAAAGTAACTCAGTTACATTAGCTCAATTTGACAAGTAACTCATTCACAGTTACTCATGTTGAAAAGTAACCCAATTGCATTTACTTGTTTTGAAAAATAACCCAGTTACAGTTACTCAATTTGATAAATAACCTAGTTACACGTGTTGAAAAGTAATCCAATTACAATTGCTTATTTTTAAAAGTAACTCAGCTACGGTCACTCAATTTGAAAAGTAACTCGTAAAGTAACTTGAAACTTAACTTTCTACGGTTAATCGATTTTTAAAGAAAACCAAGTTCCAATTACTCGTTTTAAAAAGTAGCACAGTTCCCTTTAGTCGTTTTAAAAAGAAACTCAGCTGCATTTTGGTAGTTCTGTAAAATAGCTAAACCAGTTACATTTACTCGGTTTGATTGATTGATTTGCTTTGTTTTACTTCGCCTTATGTGCCACTTTTGGATAATTTGCGAAGATGGGGATCAGTGATTGTATGATGAAATTGATGAATAGACACTCACAAACATCCATTCCCAGGCCAGGATTCGAAACCGGGACCCCTGGCGTCGCAGCGCGATGTGATAACCACTTTGGCACGGGGGCTGGCATTCACTCGTTTTGAAAAGTAACCCAGTTATATGTAATCGTTTTGGAAAGTAACCCAGATACATTTACTCGTTTTGAACAGAAAAGATAATACAGACTGGACCTACAGTTTAAATTAAGATCCGCACCTGTACGAATTAAACATTGCCCTCGGGGGGGGGGGTGCACACTCAGTGGAATATTTGTGATTTCATTTCGGGAGGAAGGTTTTTTGAGGGACATGAAAATTTGTATATGGTACCGCTCAGTTTTTACCTGGCGGATCTACTAGTTCTCTAGTAGAACCGCGGAACATTAGTTCTAACCTAGGCGATAAAATTGCGTAACATTTACACGTAATTTTGAAATAGTTCATATATTTACATTGTAGGAAAATTAAAACGTATACACAAAAACAGCTATCGGACGAGTAACACCGAATACATGACCAAATTTATAATGTCAACGTACCTACAAGTTTCTAGTGAACTTGAATACATGTCAAATATCAGAACTATGCCATGAAAACTTTGGTGGAAAACAGCCTGCTGTTGGCTCTGTGAGTTTTCAGTTACAAAATGTTGTTTCTTTACGCTACATACTTTCATAACTGGACCAATAATGGACACAAATGGTTTTTCAATTGTGTTTGTTATATAGTTAAGAAATTGTATATTGTATGCTTTGAATTCCATTTTCGTTGAGAGGGATAAAAATAAATAATAAAAATAATTGTCTTTTGCAAGGGATAAAAATGTTTGTGAAGGGGAAATCCTCGGCATTTCCCCCCGTTAAATCGCACACTGTACATAGTAATACTAATACTACAGACAAAATTATTGTTTTGAATATTTTAACTTTTAAATTCTGAAGATATTCTATGAGAAGATCAAAGTTTATGAACAGAAAAGTAACAAACATTTCCTGAATTAAGTCTGCTTTTTATTTCCTCTTTAATATCATTTTCATTCGTTACTTTTGCAAAGTATTTCAGTTATAATTCCTGTTACTTAAAGAAATAACTCTACATTACTTTTGCAACTACTTTACACTGGATAAGCATTAATGCATACATGAAATGTAAACATGCTGTTTTTTCCACCAAAGACCAGCCGAAAATAACATTAAAGTATAATAAATTTGGAATGTTTAAGTGAGAAAATATAGAATGAACGAAGTTAAAAGTAAATTCTTCTACTTGAAAACGTTACCTAACGTAACAGATTTACTCAACCAAAATATATGTGAACATTACACTTTTTTAGCAATTCGTATTTTTTTTTATTGTCGAAAAATACAGAAAATGAAGTGTTAATCTCATAACCTAAAAAGTGTATTGAGTTACAGTTAAGTTCTTTTAAAATTACCGTTACCCGAAAACTAACTCGTTTCTTGCAAAGGCTGAGTCAACATTAATAATAATAATAATAATAATAATAGGTTTATTTCCATAATACCAAGTACATAGGCATGGAGAACGTCAGTAGTTATACACATACATAAAATA
Source organism: Lepisma saccharinum (assembly GCF_977018435.1). Lineage (NCBI taxonomy): Eukaryota > Metazoa > Arthropoda > Insecta > Zygentoma > Lepismatidae > Lepisma > Lepisma saccharinum. Next base: position 35,086,796 of record NC_139247.1, read on the forward strand.
GTTGTGAATTAGGTTACTAATAAAATATAACATTCAATCACACTTGATACACCAGATTAAACTTGAATATACACACTGTGAATTATATCACATGATAAAATTAAAACATTCAATTTATATAAATATAAAAATAACAAAACTATACTAACAGTAAGACATTAAATTTTATTCATAGGTCAATAAATTAGACACTATGAATATAAAAACATTAAAAGAGAACATGAGTCATTAGACATCCATAATACATTTTTCCAAAATTTCTGTAAGACTATACAAAGCTTTATTTAATAAATATTATTTTATTCCTAATATTTTTGTTTTTTTAGCGGTGAGTGTTTTGATATTGTTCGGTAGATGGGTGAAATAGCATATTCCAGCATTCATGGGTGTAGATTGAGTTAAATGCAATCTGGTGTATGTTTGGTGATAATAATTTTTACTTCTGGTATTGTAATTATACAATTAAAACTTTTTGGGCAATTTACCAGTATTTAAAACATATAGAATAACTTTATAAATATAAAGAGAAAAAAATATTTATTATTTATTCTCTTTAAAGACTTCTTTACAAGTAGATCTATTGTTTAATGTATACATCATTCTTAAGACTGTTTTTTGTAGACGTAATATTCTAAATGTTTTAATGTGTATGTGATGCACTGCACCCATAGTAAATTGTTTTGTTAATTTTTGTCAAGTTATATTTAGCAAGTTGTTTCAATAGATAAAGATTAGAAGCTAGATTACTAAATATGTTGTCTATCTGCTCATTCCATGATAGATCTTTGTCAATAATAATTCCTAATAATTTGGTAGAATGTTCAACATTAATTTCAGAGTCATCTATAAATGTAGCATGTGTCACATTATTATTAGTGTTGCTTGGATTAAAAATCATATATTTAGTTTTGTTATTATTAATTGTTAATTCATTTAGATATAAATACTGAATTATATGATCAATTTTTATAAATGTATTGATTTCAAGATTTCTATAGTCCTTGTTATTAAACAAAACTGTTGTCATCAGCGTAAGTAATTATCCTCATGTTAGGGTTTTTCGGGATATCATTCATACATAAAATAAATAATAGTGGTCCTAAAATTGATCCTTGTGGGACACCACGAAAAATACTTTTCATATCTGATGCATAATTAATGCAGTTTTCATGAAAGTTAAATCTCATTTGTGTATACTAAATTCTTTCATGTAGATAAGGATGAATAAGTGAATATGTTGTTTCTCTCATTTCATAGCAGTATAGTTTATTCATTAACATTTTATGATTTAATCTATCGAAAGCTTTTGAGAGATCAATAAATAAATATGACATTTACAATTTCATGATATTCCAAGGATACAGTTATATAGTCAAACAATTGAGCAAGTGCTGTTTTTACAGACTTACCCACAAGGAATCCATGCTGACATTGCTTTAATATTTTATATTTATTACAGAATTTAAGTATACCCTTAGAAATAATTTTCTCAAGTATCTTTGAAAAAGTAGAAGAAAGTGATATTGATCTATAATTCTCAATATTATTTTTATTTGCTTTTTTAGGTATAACTTTATTTTCAATACTATAGGAAAGGTTCCTGTTTTAATGGAGGAATTTATTTCATAGAGCAAAGGTTTCTCGAAGAATTGAGAACAGCATTTTACTAAGTTTATTTTTAAGGATAAGGTGTAAGTTTTAATATAGATCAGCGTGTTTCATTCATCCCTAATAACGACAATTTACTTCCAACTGTACCTGGACATGTAGCCTACTGAAATCGTGTCATGCAAATATTCGCTGACGTATAAGTTGATAATTATATTTTCTCCTTGTGCTTGTGATATTTAGAACAGGTTGAGAGGTTGAGATAATATCTCGCTCTCCTACTTTTCCACACAGCATAAATGTAAATCAATCAAATGTGTTACATTAAATCACAATGACTGACTATGCAAATGTAATAATCGTTATTCTTTAAATAGTAAATTTTCACTTTAGGAACTTCTCTACAACTTGTCTACATTTCCAAATACCTTAAATATTGGTGACACAAGTACACGTTTTTATATAATTAGTTTGTTAACTACATCGCAATAATCAAAAAGATCTTCCTGTTTTTGACAAAAATAATCGACAAAACGAAAATATAACATCCATTACCGAGTACAAAGGTACAAAATTATCCACAATGTGTTTGTGAAATATGCTAAGAAAGTATAAGAAAGTCTTAAAATGCTATTGATGTACATTGTATTCTTGTCACGTCATGTATATCAAGCACATAATTCTTGTAAACTGAAACATAGCATGAAGAAGTAAGTGAATATACTTTACTGTGACTGAAAAGAAAATTGTTAAATACTTGACTCTTGTACTTTAACTTGCACAATTTCAGACAACGTATGAGCAATAAAATGGACATGTAAATAACAAACATCATTTTTTCGTGTTCAATAAAGTAATATAATAGTTACAAAGTCGGAAATCATGTAATTAATATTACCATTCAGCTATGTTCACAAATTCCTAAATGTCGTACACATCGCACTGATTGAACACAGACTTATTCTTACTAACATCTAATTAAATGTTGTACTACATACAAACGCATAGATTTACTTGTAACCGAACAGGAGACAACTATGTTTAGTTTGCGATAACAATTATTGTTCTTACTCTGAAATGAATAGATTTACAGGAACTCTTTATCGTACAAATCTCTCATTCAAATACATGTATTTCGCCAAAACAAACGACTAATCTCTTGACGTCATCAGTCCTTTGACGTCATCAGGTTGCGGCCCGTGTACGGAGTATACACGGAGTATATGCATCTCGGAGGCCCCGCTCCACTGAGGCTCTGATTACAAAACAAGTTTGCCAATGAACTACCGGGGACGTCTTGCGTACGCGAGCGCGCGCGCTTGGGGGTGGCTCAGTGTCCTAATCATCACATGCTCTACTTTCCCGTTCCGAAAACCTCATCAGGCCATCAGAAACCAATCACCTCACCGAACACCCGTTCCTATTGAATTCAGCCACCTTTCTACTCTATATCGGATTTTCATAAACGCGTATCATAACTTTGCAATGATCGCCCGCTTAGCCGGCTCCAAAGGGGAATTACCAGGATGGTGTTGCAGCCGCTCTATAATTGATGCAGCAGGGAGAGGTTCCCTGTTCCAATCCCTGCAGATACATCGCGGCTACCAGAGCGTAATTGGCTAACAATCAATGCACAGATTAAACACGCCGCCGCCAGACCACTAATTACAACAATACATTATAAACGAACGTGAGAACAGGACTAATGGGTAAGACTATTGTTGGGTATCAAAGGAGAATAATCCACATAGCGTTTGTCTTCCCCTTCAACCTCTTCCACCTCCCTCCAGGAAGGTCGGATTACACTAACAGCTTCCATGCATCACTTTGTCCATATCCTGATTTGCATGCAAGCTATGGTGTTCCTAGATAGCTAACATTGCTTCTGAAATAACATTTTTTCGTTTTAGATAATTAATCAAAGTTTGTAAAACGGTGTCCGGCTGTAACCATCGAGTTAGGGGTGAGCCGATACCGAAGAATCGTAACAATTAAAAGTTATTCAGGACCACGAAGTATAATTCCCGGATTTCAAGGTGAACTTTCCAAACATTTAAGGTTACTAGAAGACTTTTTCTGTATTTCAACATAACTAACTAACTAACTAACTCTCTAGCCTTCTTAAACCCGAAGGGTCATGGCTGTAGCAACACAGGCCTTCCATCTGTCCCTATCTTGAGAAAGATCTATATACTCTTTTCCATACCTACCGATTTCCTTTAGGTCCATCTCAACATCCCTCCATCTTCGTCTTGGCCTTCCTACAGGTCTCTTACCATCAGGTTTCCCAACAAGAATCCTGAAAACTCCTCTTTCCTCTCCCATTCGTGCCACATGGCCCGCCCAGCTAAGTCTTCTTGATTTAATCATTCTATTAATATCTAGACATGAATACAAATTATGTAGTTCTAAATTATATAACCTTCTCCACTCACCTGTCTCCTCATCCCTTTTAGGTCCAAATATTTTCCTAAGGATCTTATTTTCAAATGCTCTCAATTTATGTTCCTCTTTCAATGTAAGGGACCAAGTTTCGCATCCATATAATAATACAGGCAAAATTACTGTTTTGTAAGGGTGGGAAATAACCTTTTGCTAGGGGTCTGCAGGAAAAAGTAACAACAATTAAGAAATTATGGTAATACCAAATGTTTACTACGATAATTGTGGTTACAAAAACAAAATTAAAAGTTAGTTCACGACAAAGCACCTTGCTTCAAGGCAAATGCGAAAACCAATACCTTCTTCGGCGAAGTGGCATTGACTTCTTCAGCAGTTCTGAATGTCCGGGTGCATCACTAGACCTGAATGCAGCAGAGCACTTTGGGGCTATTCTGAAGGACGCAGTTGAGTCCTTGATGATAGTGGAACGCGGACCGGACCGCTATTCCTGGCCAACACTCCTTGCACATCTGGAACAAGTCCTCCGTGACATGGAATGGAATACGGACTGTTTGCGAATCTTCTGAGCTCCTACCCTGATCGTCTTCGTGCTGTGAGAGAAGCAAACGGCGGACATACTAACTTTTAATTTTGTTTTCGTAACCACAATTGTCATAGTAAACATTTGGTATTACCATAATTTCTTAATTGTTGTTACTTTTTACTGTGGACCCCTAGCAAAAGGTTATTTCCCACCCTGTATATTTTAACTTTTAGTTTCTTAGATATTAAACGAGAAGACAAAAGTTTATGAAGAGAAACGTAACATTCATTTCCTGAATTAAGCCTGCTTTTTATATCCTCTTTAATAGCATTTTCATTTGTTAGTATTATTCCTAAGTACTTCAACATTGCGTATTAAATACAGTATATTGACAATATAAAAGACCTACATGATTCCAGTGTATCCAAAAATTCTGATTCAATTAAACGGTGTATATATTTAACATAGTATTTAATTTAAGGTGCAGAGTTTACATGTGCCATTTCACATACTCAGACTCGAAGTACATGCATAAACACAAGTCACAAAAATTACAGGATATACTAATCTACGAAAATTTGTTAATTGTAAGAATATCCAACTCAACTTTACCTAATCAAATTCAAGATATCTTATATTGAAATCTGTCCGATAGATTGTTCTGCAAAGGGCACTAACAAAGCAAACGGATTAAGATAATTCTGTTCTACTTTCCACAAAGCTTTCTTTTCCTTCCTTGATATAAATAAAATCTAAACTTGAAATACTTCCCTCAGGACATTTAAAAATATGTATAAACTTAATTGAATTTACATTAAAAAAAATGACATCTACGTAGAAAAAAGCACCCAGAATTCGTGCATAATTCCCAGAGCCAAAACTTCACGTATAATTCCAAGAATTCAAAGAATTCCCGGCGAATAGCCACCTTGTTAATACTTATGTAGCCTATGTGTTAATGCGTGAGTACTCCTTTCCAATTGTAAGCATGGACGTACCAAATTGTTCCTTTAGAATGTTCACAAATTACATAAGAATATTAACATATCTGTTATGCAATCCCAAAGTACAGTTTATCTACTTAATACTGCCGACCCCCTTGGTGTAGTGGTTAGTACAGCACATTACGACGTCAGGGTGCCAGGGTTTAAAAACGGTGTTTTTCAGTCAGTAATGGTGCGTCAATGAAAACATTACTTTTTATTCCAATATATTTACATATTAACCTCATAATATTGATAAGTGACAAATTAGCTAAGTTACCTTTAAAAACGTTGTTTTTCAGTCAGTAATGGTGCGTCAATGAAAACATTACTTTTTATTCCAATATATTTACATAATAACCTCATAATATTGATAAGTGACAAATTAGCTAAGTTACCTTTAAAATACGGTCTTTGAAAAGAGATAACAACTCCTTTATTGAGATAGAATCGTCTGCCTCCTGTCGTATTGCGTTAATCAACCTGTTATGACTCTGGATGTGTAACCTAATTTAGATTACAGACTATAGAGCGACCACAAGGAAAAAAATCTTGGCCGAATAGTCCCAGCGCAGATTCCTTTCTTCCGTTCAGCTCGGGCCATAACCATCTTCCCCCTCCCCTCCTCGCGGGAGTACGGTGCACAGGACTCGCGGGTTTGCGCAGGTTTCCTTGCTTGTGGTTTCACTATAAACGAATATATGCTTCAGAGAACTGAATTTTCGTTTCTAATACAGCTTTAGTGAGAATGGCTTTTTACTTGTCTGCAACGTTAATTGGACATAATCCATTGTCTATTACTTACTACCTAAGCATTATATTCTTGCAAATCAGCTCTTCTTACCTACCTCTACAGGTTAGGTATTAATTTTTACTAGTTATCTAGATCGAACCAACGAAAGATCTGTTAGTTTCTACAAATTCGTTGCATTAACAAACTACTCACACAATGCTTCAAATTGATTACTTACAGTTCTTCCAATTAACAATTATCTCTTTTCTGTAGTATGAATAATTCGGAAGATATCCCAACATTAAGAATAAATCGACTCTCGATTTAAATTACTGCCATCTACTGACTGAATGACAAATCAAAATAATTTACCTTGCATTACGTAATTGTAAGATCCTCAATCTTATATTTAAGATCTTCACCATTTGTTAAGTTGCGATACACCTCCAGGTCACTGAATCTCACACCATATTCAGATTGATAACCAGGCCTCTGCGATGACGTGATGGTAGTAAAGTTGTTTAAGGGGTCTCGGGTTCAGTTCGTGGCACAGGTACTGTGCACCGGCAAGCAAAAAGGGACACCATGATCCTAAAATGCAAATGTGTTTTCTAACTTTACGGCGATTAAGTGGATTTAAATAGCAAATTTTCAATGTCAAATTGTACCACCGCCATAGAGTTAGATAATACGGTTGCTACTCTAATACCATGAAAAAATTCACGTATTAGGGGCATCCAGAAAGTAAGTTTCCCTGGGGTCGTGCACAAAAAGGAAACATTATTTCATTCAATGATTTATTGCCGCAGATAAAGCACTTGTCCAGTTATTACTTGTCAACATAATTACCGCCGGCATTCAGGCACTTGTCATAACGTTTGATCAACTTCTGTATACCTGCGTCGTAGAAGTCCGCCGCCTGGGCGCCGAACCTCTTCGTCGCTGTGAAAATGCTGACCGGACAGGAACTTTTTCAGGTGCAAGAACAGGTGGTAATCACTGGGAGCGAGATCCGGGCTGTACAATGGATGATCGAACATCTCCCAACCGAACCTGTCCAGAAGGGCTACAGTGCGCTTAGCCATATGCGGCTTCGCATTGTCGTGCTGCAAGATCAGCCCGGCACTGAGCTTACAGCGTCGCTTATTCTGAATGGATCGTCGCAATGTCCCCAGTGTTGCACAGTAGCGGTTAGCGTTCACAGTCTCACCTCTGGGCAGAAACTCGATGAGCTTCTTTTGTCCCAGAACACCGTGTACATCCCTTTTCCTGCCGACACAGTCTGTTTGAACTTCATCCTGTATGGAGACCCACTGTGACGCCAATGCATGGACTGCTGCTTGCTTTCTGTGGTGCTGTATGCAACCCACGTTTCATACCCTGTGATGATCCGGTTGAGAAAATATTTTCATCATCATGGTAACGCTGCAGAAATGTCCGCGCCGTGCCCATGCGTTTTCCTTTGTGTTCGGGCGTCAGTTGTTTGGGCACCCACCGGGCACACAATTTCCGGATCAAGAGGCGTTTGGTAACAACGACCGACAAATCTGCTGGAAATGGCTGCTGAGTTCCGTGATCGTGACGCGACGATCCTCCTGTATTCGCTGCTGCACCTGCTCCATAAGTAAGCCCATAACGGCCGATGGCCGCCCACTGCGCTCGTAGTCATCTACATTTTGCCGGCCTTCACGTCTGCGGAGTAAAATTCACGCAGAATTCACGTATAATTCCCGGAGCCAATAATGTACGCATAAATCCCGGAATTCAAGGAATTCCCGGTGAGTAACCATCTGGTAACACACCTTGCACGGAAACGAGAATATCAGGATCTAGGTGTTCCATTTTTATTGCGGGTGATTGTACAGTCACCGGCAAAAAAGGGACACCTAGATCCTGCAATGCTCGCTAGCCCACATGGCGTTATGTGTGTTGCCGAACTCGACGGCGATGTGAGAAGGTTGTTACTAAGCATTCTTTTTACACTCAAGTGAGAAACCTAATATGCAATAGTCGTAAAATATACTTGCACCAGGATTATTATGTTTCTACATATTTCTAAATCTTTTATTTGCAAATTTGTGCCGTAACCACCAGAAATTAATTAATGAAAACATTTAAGATAAATATTTGTCCAAAGTGTCAATTTCCGGAGAGAAAAAAATACCATAGGATCGAAATTGGAAGTTTGTGAGTGACATGGAGAAATTTATGGGTTTTGCGAATATCCATTTCATGACAGAAGTAGCGACATTCGGCTATCTTGTAATCAGGGTTTTTAAAGGTTCAGGAATTTTTAATAACTTCAATTCCGGTCCAGGAGAGAAAAATCCTGTAGCGCAAGTGCTTTCTGGACCATTACTGAACTATTTATCTGTAGAGTAGTATTTCAATTCGTTCCAGGAACCAATATTCCGGATCATTTTAAATACGGTCCAGGAACCTTTTTCGGGGTAAATTTAAATACCGTCCAAGAACAATTTCCCGGATGAATTTAAATATGGTTCAGGAACCTTTTTTCCGGATCAGATCAAATCGGTCCTGGATACTTTTTTCAATGAAACAATACGCAATTTGTATGTAATTTAAATTGTGAAAGAATTAGGTTCCGGTCCTGCAGCGGAACCCAAAAGAACCAATTAAAATGTATGTGTTCCCGGACCTTGAACAACCCTGTTTATAACTAATATGCCTGTAATTTAGACTTTTCTTTCGATTCAGAAAATAATATGAAATTTTGTATAATGGCACCTATTGATATTGACTCATTTTAAAATGAAAGTATGTTTTGCTAAGATCCTGAAATTTATTTTAATTTTATTGGCGTTCAGCCTTCTCCATTCTAGTCGCCGCTCTGAAATAGTCACTTTCCCGTTTATTTCCTTTTGCATGTTCCTGTTCTTCATCACAACAAACAAAGAGCGGAACTCTTGTGACGGCGCCAGGGGTTCCGGGTTCGATACCAGGCATGAAATTGGCAGTTCATCATATTATCACTCATCCTTATCGTCGCGATTAACCAAAAGTGGAAGAGAAGCGACGCTAAATAACGAAAATCAAATCAAATCTTATACAGTAATAGTTATAGAATGGCAATAGTTTAGGTAGAAGCTACTGCCCACTCAATTTAGACTTTTCTTAAAAGAAATTTAGCATCCAGTCTCATTCTCATAATAATTCTTATAACACCAGCTCTTTGACATCCAGCCTCATATACTAAGTGTCCGAAAAGTCAAGCAACCCGGTGCTTCCGACCGTATAACGGAATAGCGAAACGGAATGAGACGAAACGCTTACTGCCAAGAGAATGACCTATATATTCTGAAAATTTAGAGACACAAACATATGTAAGAACATGCATGTTTTAATAACAAATAAGCAAAGTGTTACCAAAGGCGGTTTTTTTTTTTTTTTTTTTTTTTTTGCAAATCGTGTGTATTGATGGACAGAAGTCACTGAGGTAAATCATTGCAACATTTCACAATACCAACGGACAATTTGGATAGCCATCTATTCAATTTGACAAAAAAACTTTGACGAAGTTTCAAAAACATTGCACAAGGGAATAAATGGGCTGTTCCAAAAATCGATGTTTTTACAATATTACGAGGGACACTGGCAACACTGTTGCTGTCACGTGTCACTAACAGACGTGTTTTACCTCAGGCTATCACACTAAGGCACGTTTAACGACAAAGGAGAAAGTTGGTTATTCTAGAACATAAGCAATAAATTACATACGCCTTGCAACCCTGAAATGTGGCTTTCCCTACAAATTAAAGCAAATGTTCGAAGTGTCCACCGTTTTCTTGGATACATAAGTTGGTTCGCTTGATCATGTTCTCAGATACCTTCCTCAGGGTTGTAGCAGCACCGATATCATTAATTTCCTGTGTAATGTTTCGTTTCAGCTCCTCCAATGTTCTGGGTCTCGTTTGGTATACTTTCCCCTTTACGTAACCCCACAGAAAAAAAATCTGTAGATGTTAAATCTGACGAGCAACTGGGCCATAAATCCTTGGATATTAGACGATCACCAAAAAATTCTCTCAGCATACGAAGAGATTCATTAGTTGTATGGCAAGTTGCTCCATCTTGTTGTAGCCAAGCATCACGTTCGTCTTCTTCCAGGAGAGCAACGAATTGCATTATGAGATCCCCGTACACAGCGGTATCCACTGTTGTCTCAAAGAATAACGGTCCCACAATACGACGTCGCGATATTCCGCACAATACACCGATTTTCGGAGAGTGCAAGGGTAGTTCATGCAACTGATGTGGGTTTTCTGACGCCCAATGCTTGGAATTTTGGCTGTTGACATACCCATCCAATTGAAACCAGGCTTCGTCGCTAAAAAAAACTTTATTCAGTACATTGATACCATTTTGTCGAACGAATGATTGAAACCAATGGCAGTAACGCAACCGTGCCGGGACATCCACCACTTTCAATTCATGAACAACACGAACTCTATACGGGTAAAATTTCAATTCCCGTATAGCCTTGTGAGCAGTTGACTTGCGTAAGTCCAATTCTGAGGCAAGCTTCAGAACAGACTTTTGTGGCGACGTCACCATTCTTTGTTCAACACGCTGCAGAACTTCAGCTCCTAACACAGAAGGGCGCCCTGAACGTTGCCTGTCATGTACTGACTCAGTTTGACGAAACCTTTGCACAATACGAAGAATAGACGACTTATCTGGAGAGGGAGTAGTTGGAAACTTGGCACTAAATGCTTCTCTTACGCCAGAATATGACGATATTCGGATATATTCTTCAACAATAAACACTCTTTCCTGTGTAGAATATGGCATTTTGAAAACACACACACGTAAGTAAACACAATCTGGAATGCCGTTCGCGGCAAACAGCAACCACCTAAGGCACAGAAAACATAACAATTGATACACGTTCTTCTGTATCCACATTTCAGGGTTGCAAGGTGTATGTAATTTATTGCATATGTTCGAGAATAATCAACTTTCTCCTTTGTCGTTAAAAGTGCCTTAGTGTGATAGCCTGAGGTGAAACACGTCTGTTAGTGACACGTGACAGCAACAGTGTTGCCAGTGTGCCTCGAAATATTGTGAAAACATCGATTTTTTGAACAGCCCATTTATTCCCTTGTGCAATGTTTTTGAATCTTCGTCAAAGTTCTTTTTCTGTCAAATTCAATAGATGGCCATCCAAATTGTTCGTTGGTATTGTGAAATGTTGCAGTAATTTACCTCAGTGAGTTCTTTGCATCAATACACACGATTTGCAAAAAAAAATTCCACCTTGGGAAACACTTTGCTTATTTGTTATTAAAACATGCATATTCTTACATGTCTCTCTAAATTTTCCCAATATACAGGGCATTCTCTTGTCAGAAAGCATTTCTTCTCATTCCCTTTCGCTGTTCCGTTATACGGTAGTAAACACCGGGTTGCGTGACTTTTCAGACACTCTTAAGTATAAATGTATATACACGTATATTTAGGTGTGTGGGAGATAGAAGAGGAGGGCGAAGACAGAACTTTGATCGAAACTAATGGAACTTCGTTAATTTGTTGCTATATAAGAAATGGAAGCTGTTTATGTGTTTTACAGATTTGTTCTTGTTGAAGGGGTGCAGTATATCTAACAAAGGAAGAAATTAGTGCAGTGTGAGGATCTGCATGTATTTGTGCAGTAAATTCTTAGTAGATAAAATGTAATTAAATCAATAATGAAATATATAAGGCAAAAGTAAAGACCCACGAAAATAACAGCAACAAAATACACTTCAGGCAGGCACTGGAACTCGCCACCCCTCCCCAACCTTGTCCCTTTCCCCCTTTCCTCAAAGAACAAGAAACAAGCTTCTGCTCGGATTCACGGGCCGTGTGGTGGACTCCACATTAGTGCATGAGTCATGCTGATCCACGATACCTTGCAGGGTTATCGTAGGTTCATTGAACATCTGACAGAGTTGCCTGGACTGTGCGTATCGAGGAAGAAAGCAACTATCAAAATAAAAGTCACTCGAAGCCAATGACGTATTAAAAGGGAGGGGTATGCAGTCCGGAACTGATGAAATGGTTAACACACAGCGTCGTGCTCAGGGTCCGCTCGTATTTGAAGCGTGAGTAGTTTGAAGGATACTGCAAAATTACAAATTCATAGGTTTTTGACATTAATTTATTTTACTGTCACAGAGAAGGGCAGGCAATCGAAATATTTCATGTCTTAAAGCACCATTTCACGCTGAAATCTCATAACATTTTGGATCTTTACGTTTTTTTGCTTGTCGATATATTGACAGGCCATCTTAGGTCAATTGATGTCTCTCACGGTTAGCCATATGTGTTGATCGAACTAATTTATGGTGCCTTGAGCTATTACTTGGTATGTCGATCACCAACCTTTTCGTAGCTCTTGTAATTTGTGAGATATCGATAGTTCTCAAGAACAGAGACGCAGACATGACTTGGCGAATCATGTGTGTTTCAAAATCGACGTGTAATGATTAGCTAAGTAATTCACATTTGTTTGTTTCGATTTTTTCCAATCTACGATTTAAAACTGCACGTAAGACTAGCACTTTCTCAACTCGTTTAAGCACTAAAGAATAGGTAGTATAATGAAACAACTAGCGATCGATGGTTCTCTTGGACATACGTGCCTAAACTTAGACTTACGAAAATTTATGAGTATAAATACAGTATCATCATATTGTGTTGATAAACCATTGAACAATCCAAAGTTTACCCAAAACGGGCAATGTCCAGTGACATTAAGTAGTAAAGAAACTGAATTTGTGTATTTAACAGTGCTGAAGTCTCACTGCATTGAGATATGCGAGTTGTCGGTGCAAAATTGCCAGAGGGGGAGAAGGAATCATGATGCTCGCTGCGTCATAGGAATGTTCAGGAACACAAATTATAATTATCGAATGGATCCTGCAATAAGCAATGTGATTTAATAATGCATTTGTTATAGTTTCTACATGTTTAGGTTAATTAACGATGTTTTATGATATGGTGAAGGGCTCACATTATTATGTGGTGCATTGAAAGACAGAGATTAGTGATCTACGTGTGTGTGAGGAGGTCAACCCAAAAAATGTTCAGCGTGTATTTGCTACAACGTATGCGTTACAAAGTAAGGTTAAAGAGGGTTTAATTCGTAAACTATAGGCGTATCTAGAGAGTAACCTCAAAGCTTTGTAAAATATTGCTTCTTTCCTAAGGTCTTCAAATGTTACTACCACTTCTCCCTAGCATGAAATGTTTCCTAAGGGCATGTGGAGCTCATAACCTTCTACTAACCTAAAAATAAAGAATTTTGACATTATACACTTGATTTGGTGTCTTTAGAACTAATATAGAGAGAATGTTTTGAAAGGCAACTGTTGTCGTTATAACATGAACATTTTAAGACACAGTTACAATTCAATGCCTTTGAAGATGTTTTAATATTCTCGAGTACCAATTCATTCCATACTAACTTTTCATAACAAATTATGAAGACCAGAATAGTTAAACACTAAACACTTGAGTCATATCAAATCGTAATTAAGTCATAATTCAGAATATCGTGACGGGCTCCATGATAACCCGTGGTTTGTTGCTAAAACTGGGGATGGAATATGCAGTAAATTACTGATCATATAACCAAATAATCGCATCAAAACCGTGTTTGAACTTAGTCGAAGAGAAGGTTCTTGGACCGTGTTTAAACTCAGTCTGAAAAAAGGTCCCTGGACCGTATTTAAATTCATTCGGAAGGAAGGTACCGGGACCGAATTGAAATACCTTAAACAGAAAAAGATTCTTGACGATCTAAAACCCATTTACACGTGCTGATTTTCTCTCCAGATCAGGAATTGAATTTATTTAAAATTCCCAGACCTTTAACAACCCTGGTCCTCCCGATAGCCCAGAGGTATCGTCGTCGCTTTGTAATCAAAGGATAACAGTTTGGATACCCGACGGAGGCACATGCTGGTTCGGTTCCCTCTTTAAACTGTAGGTCCAGTCGTGATTAGCCTTTCTTTACACAAAGCGGACTAAATACCTCAACACCTCAAATTTAACCAAACCTTGGGTTGTTAAAGATCCAGGAACGCATACATTCTAACGGGTTATATTGGGTTCCGTAACAGCACCCGAACCTTTTTTTCTCGCAGAATTGAAATTTTGTCTAAGTTACGTATTGTTTAATTTCAATACACAACTTGAACACTATTTAAACTGGTCCGGAATATGGGTTCCTGAACAGCATTTATATTCATCCTGAAAAAAGGTTTTTGAACCGTATTTAAATTCATCCGGGAAAAGGTTTTGGACCATATTTAAATTTATCCGGAAAAAAGGTTCCTGGACCGTATTTAAAATGATCCGGAAAATTGGTTCCTGGAACGAATTGAAATACTACTCTACAGATAAATATTTCAGTAATGGTCCAGAAAGCATTTGCGCTACATTATTTTCTCTCCAGGACCGGAATTGAAGTTATTAAAAATTCCTGAACCTTTAATAACCCTGATTTCAAGATAAGCGAATATGGCTACTTCTGTCATGAAATGGATATTCCCAAAACCCATAAATTTCTCTATGTCACTCACAAACTTCCAATTTCGATCCTATGGTAATTTTTTTCTCTCCCGAAATTGACATTTTGGACAAATATTTATCTTAAATTTCTGGTGGTTACGGCACAAATTTGCAAATAACAGTTTTACAAATATGTAGAAACGTAATATTCCTGGTGCAAGTATATTTTACGACTATTGCGTGACGTTGGAAACACTGTATATTAGGTTTCTCCCTTGAGTGTAACAAGAATACTTCGTAAAGACCTTCTCACATCTCCGTCGAGTTAGGAAACACACATAAGGCCATGCGGACTAGCGAGCATTTCAGGATCTAGGTGTCCCTTCTTTTTTTTTTTTTTGCGGGTGGCTGTACATTGTACAGTATTTCGTATCCCACTTTAAAACTGAAATTCCACTCTCTATCTACAGAGGGTGCTCATTCCCCCAAAGGTTAGTGACGGTCCCCAAGAGATCATGCAATAATCCCCACAAAGTATTTAATTACATCAACGTTTTCTACTATCCTATTATTGTAATACGCGTTTTTTTTAAAAATTAACTGCACGCTTTGCTTGATCAATCACCCATAATTGTTTTCTTTTCTTCATCTA
This sequence comes from Lepisma saccharinum, assembly GCF_977018435.1. Taxonomy (NCBI): domain Eukaryota; kingdom Metazoa; phylum Arthropoda; class Insecta; order Zygentoma; family Lepismatidae; genus Lepisma; species Lepisma saccharinum. The sequence continues at coordinate 35,102,215 of NC_139247.1, forward strand.
ACGGATTAAATAGTGTGCACCTAGTAACAAACTGATTTGCAACTAGATAAAGTAAATAAATTACTAATTAAATATATTCTGGGGGACCTAACCTCCCTCCCCACCTCCTCTCGCCAGTTTTGTAGCATGGCACTAAGATTTAATTTACATTATGTTATGAAAAATGCTCAGCAAAAAATTTGATGACGCTATTTACGCTATTATTCCACAATTTGCAAATGAAGAACTCTTTATCTGATAAAGTTTTGTACGTCAACCTTCACACCAAATGTCAACTTTGTATCTCTGTTATATTCTGACCCAATGACAGTTTACGCAGATCCAGTATCATAAGGGCACTTATTTTCAGTGTTTCCTGGTTAAAACCCTGAAAGTACATTTTTATTTGTTGTTAATTAATACCATGGACACCATTATTAATCTGCAACAGTTCGATGCAGCAAACCATTTGAGAGCGCCATCTCTGGACCAGCCAACCAACGAACAATGCACGTTCTTATCTCCGTTGACCAATTCATGACTGTCCCCGCTACGACCGTATTTATCATCTGGAGCAAAGCGAAAGCTCCACCCTTTCTGTCACAATGGCTTGCTATCTGCTCTCGACACTGCCACTTTGGTCCCCCTAGCAACCCACCTCCCAACTGATCACCCACTTCGTTCAGGGGGCCATAATTGGAAACGCAGACAGTAATTATTTTCGTTAATAGATGTTTGGTATTTACATCCAGACGGGGTATGTAAATTCTCTGTGACTTGCCTGCTTGTGGTTCGTCAATTCTTTCCAGCTTTCACCCAGACATAGATAAAGCGAACGGTGCGGTCTGTGAGTGCACTGATTCATCTGGTACCCTCCAGTAAATAATTGTTGCAATTTCAGACAACATGATGCTTTTGACAAACAGGAAAATGTAATCCGCTCCAAAGTTCCGATCCACCATCTCATATCTCGCACTAAAGTGTTGTAAATTTATTGCCATTACTCAAATTCTCAAATAGATGCTACGTGCTATAAGCACCTGGTTCCATGAACCAGGGATTATTATTTCCTAAACCTACTGTCGGATTAAAAATTATACATACTCGAGTTTGGACTACAATTTAAAATTGTTAAAAGCAAGTTACATCAAAATTTAACTTATTCAATTCTGGGTATGCTAACCAATTTTTTTTCGAGTGGATCCTCTATTTTTATCGTTGTGAGAACAAAGAAAGTGCCGCTTTTTTCCGGGTTTTGCAAACGATCGCTCTATGCGGAAGTGGGAGAGTCAAGAAGGAGAGGACACGTAGGTACGTGTTAATGACGTAATTGAACATGAAATTGACCACGTGACCGAAAGGGAAAATGACAGTTGTTCGGTTCTTACGTATTTAGGCGAGTGGGAGACGACCGTTTCCCAGACATGCGACTTTGTAATACTACGTCATTTGGAAAATACAACAGAATATTGCAACTAACCTTTGAAGAAAGACAAAGAACAAAAGTACAGCACGCGTGCGCAGTATAATTCACGATGTATTTCATACCTTAGAGATAGTTAAAGGGTTGGGTGACAGGTGTACCAAACGCGTCTATACCATTTTCCAATATGGCGGACTAAGCGTATGGGTGATCGCCGGGTACTTTTAGTATGTTGTTATTAATGTTTCTAGGATGTTATATAACTAATTACGCTTGTTATGATTTAGTTCCTTTATTCTTCCTATTTTGACTGCACTAATTTATGCAATTCACTTTTTCCATAATGTTCCATTGGATCTTCAAGCCCTACAGCTCAGGGCGACGTTGTTATTGGCATAGCAGGTTCGGAAGATTGTGGCGTTAAGGTTAAAAATTATAACGTCATAATTAGTGACTGGATTTTTAAAGGGAGGTGTTTCTTTTTCAACGGATCATGGAATAAATAACAACAGTGTCGATAATAACCTTCCACCAAACAATATTTCATGGTTTGACTACTCTTGTTTCTCTCTTTTCAGCTCACATTCCCTATTTTTCCATTTAAAAAACAATTTCCTTTCTTGTCCCTTTATTGACTAGTTTTTCAGCCTACATACCTTATTCCCCCCTTTTTAAAAAGCGTCTTGCTTGGTCCCATTATTGACAAGATATCAAATATATTGTACGACTGTATTTTTCCTTAACAAAACATTCAACAATTGTCTATTTGGTGCAGTTTATAGGATAGAAAGAACAAGCGTCTTCCAACTTACGTTCCCTCCATGAGTGTTGGGAGTACGTTGCAGCGATTGTTTAAACAATGCAAACTCATTGTAAGGCATGTTGAGTTGAGAGTGTTCTTATCTGATATATTTAGACTTTTATTGTGAAGTTTTTTAACTGTGTGACAGTGACGACACTATTGAGTGTCGGTGAAAGGCGAAGCCAGGTACAAGTAGCAGTAAGCTATGAAATGCGATAAGCTGTTGCAAGGAAGATTTCATTGAAACGGATGGTAAGATTATTCGCTGTACTTTACCTTAAAAATAAATGGAAAGGGACTATAGATTATTTTTGCACTCCACTAAAATATTATTTTAAGTGAAAGCACAAAATATACCATTCATATATAAAAATATACATGAATACAGAATTTAATGTATCCCTTTTTATATATGAATGGTATATATTGCACTTTCATTAAAAATAGTGCAAAAATAAACTATGGTCCTTCCCCCCTTTATTTGGAAATAATGTTCCCTTTTCGTCCGTTTTAGAGGAAAACTTTTCCCTTTAAAATCCGGTCTCTAATCATAATGTACGCTTTCGTGTCCATATCGGTACATATCGTATTATCAGGAATTTAAATGCTGCGAATAAAGTCTGCGCAATAGTCTTGCATTGGAAAATATTCTGACATGTGTAGAATGTTCTTAAAGGTAGTGAATCGGTACTTACCAACAGCAGAACACACATTATGATCAAAATATTGTTGTACTGACCTGAAAATAGAAAAGAATGAAGTATTAGCTTCGCACTGAAAACAAATTACAGATTTCTAAATACTACTAGAACGGTAATAGAAAGATTTCAAATTGAGTCTTGTGGAAAGTAGTCATTTTTGTTCAAATGTCAGTGCTGCAAAACTGTCATCCGAATATCATGCGGGCCAAAGAATTTAAAAGACAGCAAAGTCAAGAATCGATTCAAATTGACACATACAGATTTATCAGAAACTACTAAAGATAAAAAATTCAGTGGACGGAAACATTAACCTCATGCTTACCTAACGTGGTATAAAGGATCTCAATCTGAGTACTTATTTGCCTGACAGTCATCAAACTATATATATATCTAACTATCAATGTCTAAAACGTAAATAAAGCTACAAATATGTAATTTAGTGTACTAAAAATCATGTAAAAGAACATCGTCAGTCTGCATAAAAATGTATTTCTTGACTGGTCTGTATATTTGTCTCCATGTCAAATTCGAACAATTAGATTTATGTTGATTGCTCGGAAAGTATCATAGATACAAAACAAAATATTTCGTGAACTGAAGGAAACATGTGCTTGTATTAATGGGATATATAACATATCGATTGGTATGTCCATCTGTCTGCCAATTTGAAACAAATATTAAAAAGCAATCGAATTTACATGACTTATCCGAAACAAATGATAGCAGAAATATATATTTTGGGAAACGTCGATCAGACAATAATTTTAAATACATATTAGTATATCAGTTCGTCCATTTGGGTACCTACCAATGGTTTTTGCCGATTTTTTGGTATTCTGGATCACTGTGCATTGGGTGAAATGTTGGTTTCAGAGGTTGTTTTGGCCAACAAATCTTATCTCCTTTCTCTTTGCTTCTTCTTGTTTCAATTACTTCCACAAGTCTATGATTAATTATTATCGTGACTTGCTTAGTTAGTTAATTATATAGTAAGTTAGTAATTAATTAATTAGTAATTATTTATTACCAACAATAATATAATTATAAATAATACAAATTAATAGTAACTAATTAATAATTAATTTGTAATTAATTATTATGTTAGTTAATACAACAATAGTTGTATTAAGTTACCAAGATTATTTTCAACATGAATCATTCAATTCATTTTCACAGATTAGTTCAATAACAATCGAGTAAAATTTCTCAAAATGGTTTATAATACCTGGAAAGTACATTACACTTGTTGATTCATTGATTGATTTTACTTTGCTTTTGTGCAACTTTTGGCTTATATGGGAATGAGGCAATGGATGAAGGGACGCTCATAAAGAGCAGCCATGCTACCAAGGCAAAATTCGAACCCGGCCCCGTGGCGTTTTAGCGCGATGTGCTAACCACTCCACCAAGGAGTACGCTTTTATACTGGAATTTTGAGCTCAATATTTTTTTATATTGTAAACTTTCTAGTGTATCACAGGCAACCAGTATTAGAAAGGAATACAGGGTGTCTCATAAGTAATAGCGCAAACTGACACAGGTGAAAGTACACGATAATAGAAGCAAGAAAGTCTCAGTAAACATTTGTCTGCAAACGAGCAGTTTTCGAGATAATCGCGAATGTATGATTACAAGCTGCCACTGACTTTATTGTTTGTAAACGTCGTCCTAGTTTGTAAAATACTAATTAATGTGTGCGAATGTGTGGTTAGAAGCCGTTATTGGTTGCATTTTGTAAACACCGAGTGCTTTTCTCCTTGCGCGGCACGAGGTTTGCTCTTTGTTTACAAAACAGAACATTTCCGAGAGGTGGTACGGCTTGTACCCACACATTCGCACAAATTTTTAGCATTTTACCAACTAGGACGACGTTTACAAACAATGAAATCAGTAGCGGTTTGTAATCACACATTCGCGATTATCTCGAAAACGGTTCATTTGTAGACCCATACTTACTGCAAATTTCTTGCTTCTATTATCGTGTACTTTCACCTGTGTCAGTTTGCGCTATTACTTTTGAGACACCCTGTATGTATACAATAAACTGTGCATGTTAACCTTACTTATTATTTATTTCAAGTGAAAAAGTAATATCTACAATTAAGTTGGCGTGTTTTAAGAGAGGAATAACCCTATCATTAAGACTAAATAGTTTCGTTTACTATGACTTGAGAATGTATTCGAGTATTTTGCCCCGACGTTACAAGCGAGGGATAATTCCTAGTAAAGATGTGGAGGTACGTAACAGGTTAAAGCTCAATAATAATTGTCAATAATCTCTAAAGGACCTGTTCGAGAACTGAACCGTACTTGAAAACTTTGAGTACGCTACCGCAGAGCCTCCTGGCGGAGACTCGGGACACTACATGGCACTTGTAGGACTCGCAGGAGCGAGAGCAAGCACTTCGTTTGCAGTATCGGCATACATTACGTCATTGTTTCTGTGTAAATCAGTGTGATCATTAGAGTAATAATCTATCGTAATAAAGGAGCTGTACAAGCAGTATTGTGTTTCTATAGTTACGAAAGTTTCAGTCTTCATGGTAAACACCCCAACTTGACGTGTTTCCCAGAGAGTAAGTACAAGAACCAATAGCAGTTCGTCGCCATAAGCCTTTGTGAAACCAACAATAGGGTTATCAGGATACCCAGTACATCTGCACCGGAACCTATAGTTATTTCGGGCTCACGAAGCTTCCAAAAAACTTCCGTGAAATCCAAGAGAAGGTTTGATTAGTTAATTGATTTTGTATATTTTGCTTCGCTTTACTGCCACTTTTGGTTAATCGCGACGATGGTGTGATACGATGAGGTAGATTAAGGGGCAATATCTGTACACGGTATCTGATGTCATTGTCAGTATCCAAGGATTATCAGGTGTCCAGCGTAGATTATACAGGCTAAATATGCAAGGATAGACTGAGCACAAAAAACTTTCAGCCAACGACGCCGGCCTCTGTGACACCAGGGGTCCTTTGTTCAAATTCCGGCGTGGGGGACGAACACAGGTTCGAGTCTCTTGGGGGAAGCGTAACAACTTTTCTCCTGAGATTTCGGCCTGTGTATGGGATCGGTGGCATGAGGATATTGGGAAGCTACGAATGAGTAGCGTAGCCCGGTCATGGAAACCTACAACGACGACTGCGAGTTCGTCGTGCTGACCACACCTCACCCAGTAACTGGTTGGATGGTCCCCAACCACTGCTGATGCATGTGGGAGTGAGGCCGGTATTCGGTATGCAGATCTCCGGCCTCACGGGCTGTTGCGCCACGGGTTCTTGTTATTACTCATCCTCATCTTTGCCATTAGCCAAAAGTGTCAGAAAAGCGAAGTAAATAAACCAAATAAATCAATCAATCAGCCGAGGGCGAGATATTATTATGAAGGAAAAACTAAAATAATTGCATGAAAAAACTTTTAGCTAATGATGTTTAATAAACCTTAGCAAAAGGTATGCCAACCACTTGCTTATTTATCCCACCGCCCTGTGAAGGCTACCTTGCAAATAAGCCTAACTGCCTTACTGCAAGAGACAGAGCAAGTTCCATCGACAAAATAACTACGAGAAAAGCAACGTCACACGTTGCCATAGTTTTTTTAGCGGAAAAAATAATATATAGTAAATAAATAAAGACACAACTCAGTCAAAACAGTTTAAATAAAATTGTTTTCCAGAAGAGTATGTAGAACAGGATTCTCTCTGTTTTATATCAATAACTAATGCTAACGCATGCAGAAAATGAAGGGGTACTTGTCCGAAAACAGGCAACGTAACAATTCATTACTCTCGTAATCTGTTATTTAAAATTCTCATTACATCAGTGATTCAGTATCTCACCAGTTATAGCGTTCCACTGCTCGTTTAAAAGCCGGGACAATGCAATTCCAAACTCACACCAGGTACGTATACTCCTGTGTGTGTGTGAGTGTTTTAATGCGTAACATGAGAAACTACATTTGCCTAGGTTTTAATGGTGGATAGTGTATGAATCTTTCATTAAGCTTTAGTGTGTTAGAATCATCTCAGTAATATCTCTGCGAACTGCATAACGATGCAAATCGCTTAACACTCGTCAGAAGCATCAGTTTATGCAAACCCGCTGCTCAGTTCTGTTATTTGGGTTGCATATATAAAAGGGGCTCTTCAAACAAAATAGGGGGAACACAATCTACTATATGCTGTTTCATCTTCCGAAATGTTTATGAACGTGATTTGCTGGGAGGATCATGCTGTAAAATCGTTTGAAAACTACAAAAGGCTGTAGTGGAGGAATTAACAAGGAACAGAGAATGTTAGTTAATTAAGGATTAAGGGGTTGTTTCATGTGCCCTTGCGTGTAAAAGGCAAGAATTACATCTGCATCGTTGTCAGAAACATACGCATGACGATGGTAAGTTACAATAACCAGATTCCATCCGTTAAAGAATGCTGTGTGTACTTTGGCCAGTTACTAAAGTTACTAAAGGTTTAGTTTTAAAAATTATCAACAGATGGTGTTGCTTTAGTGTTACGTCATCTGAACGGTAGAGGTTTGAGAGAAAAGGATTCAGTCTACTCTGTTATCCTACATTTTGACCAGTATAAATGGGTTATCTTGGTAAAACTGGTGTGTAGAAAGTGAAAGAATGGTGACGGCTTAATTGTTATTTTGTGGTTTAATTATTAATTCTATTGTTCCGGGTGGTCGTAATTAACGTTTCCCTACTCACCCTTTATAGCCCGAAACTACGGATTGCGCTGAAACTAGGCATAGAGGCCATGGACACTATGGGGAAGAAATGCTGGTGAGAAAAAAAAAAGTAGTTCAAATTTTTACCACCAGGTGCAAATGTGGCGCTGAAAATCTGGTGTTCAGCGAGTTATTACTTTCCATGCTGGATAAACATCTGCATTATCCTAAACACAGAAAGGGAGATTTTACGTACACTAACATACTTACGCTCTTTAATAATCAATACTTCCCATTATGCTATAAAAGTTACTAACGCAAATAACTGTTTCTGTTACTTGCTGTGAGCTTAGTCAGTTTCCATAAAATTGTAAATTGTTATGATTCGGTTCACAGATCGTGTTTTAGTTAATCAAAACTTAGCACGTTTACAAGTTCCTGCCAGTGTGGAGAAGCTACACAATCAATAAATCATTTGACAAAAAAATCATTACACTGTTTAAAAACATTCAACGTCTATGAATCCAATTTTCCCATATCCATATCAGCATTAATTTCCGATCCTCGTGTCGGCTCCCTTGGCGGAATGGTTATCACATCGCGCTACGACGCCAGGAGTCCGGTGATCGAATCCAGAGCATCGATATTTGTGAGTGTCGATTCATCAATTTCATCCATCATATTATCACTCATCCCCATCTTCGCAATTAACCAAAAGTGGCAAAAAAGATAATTAAGATAAATCAATCAAATGAATCTGATCCTCGTACTGCGGTCGTGTGGATACTATATGTTATAGGGATGGCTTACTAACCTATGTGCAATCACAGCGCAGAAAGGTTATTTTGATAAAACCCTGTTTCCCTACTGGCTGCTTTGGGGAGGAGGGATTGTAAAGTTGTCGCTTCTTGCCAAAGCGGTGGGTGTAATTGGCTGTTTGACCGCGAGTGCCTTCGTTGGTAAAGGCGGTAACAGAGGGTCACTGCCCTGAAGACGGTCTCCGGGTCTGATGTAAGGGCGTCCTCACAATAGCTACTCCCGGAAAACACAACATTGCAATGTAAACATACTCAACCCCTAGAACAAGACATCGTAATACCAAAGAAGCAGAAAGGACAACATCATTTAAAAAGTGATAATGAAGTGACATAACTTCGTGAAGGAAATGAACGATATCAATGTTTTGGAACATATACAATAATACTACATCTTGGCACCTCTGGCTAGAAATCGCTTAAAAACAGGAGGGGTAAGTCAACAAAATTATTACGAGGACGGTATTGTAAATGAGAGTAAATGATTTGCATTAAAATTTGTGTTGACAAACTTTTCTACTGCTGTAAATAAGTTGTAGGTTACCCAGTGCACCACTAACTTTGGGAGGGGTCCAGTATACAACCGTCGTGTTACAGTGGATAATTTTACACTCTAATAAATGCTATAAAAGGTACCGTGCAGGAGATGAGAAGAAAGTGAATAAGTCAGCAACATTAATTATATACAGATTGTCCGTTAAAAAATGAAGATATTAAGGGCTCGAAGTGGACCGGAGCGGATCGGTCCATGGCGTCTATGTTGCCTTCAACTTTGTGCCTTGTGGTTGTCGTTTTTACTACTTTATCTGCTAATTATTGTAATTTGTCATGTCTTGTAGATTCGATTGTATCCTCCTGTGCAACATCTTTAATTCGGGTTCTCTTTTTATGGACAAAGTTTCTTGGTGCTACGTGAGTCACGAAATATAGCAGTTTCGTGGATACGTAAGACTTATATAACCAATGATAATATTTAGACAATAGGGAATGCAAACGACACGAAAATTCAAGTGAATGCTCTAGAAGGAATTCTGAACAGATGTAATTTTTCAAAATTTCGAACACCATAGCTGTTTATCGAAAGCAGAGGAGAATTCGAAAATAGCTGCCTTGGCGTCGACCAAAGGTCCAGCCGTTGTATGCTGGTAGTCCACTAGAGGAAAGAAAACACCATGTTAACGATTGTAAAGCGTTCAGGTTCGTGAAAATTTCCATTTCTAGCCATGGGTATTTTAGATCGAAAGAGAAATTCGAAATGTGTAAGTTGGACTGGAAACCTACTTGGGGCTTGAGCATTTGCCAACCTTGGGAAACAACGGCAAATTCGAACGCAAATCTCTCTCTCGCTTGAATCCGGACTGGAACAGAGAGAATGAAGGTCTCATAGGAGAAGGCAGAGTACTTTTTGTGTCTGGCTGAAATGCAGTCGGTCACGAAAGTGCAGTCGTGTCATTCTATAGAATGAAGGGATCTGAACCAGTTAATTGATGGGGTGATGTAAACTACTCATCATTCATCCTCTTGATGAGACCACTCGTCATTGACATGACGAGTTATTGCTTGGCATGCGAAAGGTACAAATTACACAAAGGAATTAAACTACTGAAAAGACAATGGTCACTCGTTGGATTTTGTGAACCGTTGAACCTGTATCATGGCTGGGTGTAGGATAATTACCTGTCTATCTGAAGTCTGTTAGCTGAATCAAAATAGCGAAGTCCTCTGTAAGCTTCTCTCTTATGCTGACCAAAGCGTGCTTCCACTATCGACCTCCTGTCTTGCTGACCTCCTCTCTCTACCAACTCAATTCCCAAAGTCCAGTCTCCTCCCAGCTTGCCTCACCTCTATATTCCCTGGCCATCGAGCTCTTCCTCGATGCCGAATCGCCGAATCGCCGAATCGTGTGTTTATCATAATTGCTACCATGCAAACCGCTGACACCAAACCCAGAAGTATTACCTGTTTCCTGAATGCTCAGGAGGTTTGCATGGCACAACACAATGCATTGTAAACATGCCTAAGAGGCTTGAGACAGCTGAGAAAAACAAGTGAATACCCTGGTCAACATGAAGCGTTCAGAGAGACTTAATAAAATAAACATACAATCTTAGGGATTGTGAAGTTCGCCCCGACAAGGAAAAATTTTCTCCTTTGAAAATTTAAAAGTCAAATCGCAAAGCTTGACATGACTCAGGTTCGCCAATTCCATATATTTTCTTAAAAAACCAAATATACAAAAGAAATCCACCAAAACATAACTTTCTCTTGTTTGCCGTATCCTGAAGGAAAGAAAATTTTTATTCCCTAAACTTTATAATAAATAATACCCTTAATACTAACAAATTCGTATGTTTATACGATGTAAAAACAATAATATATAATATTATAAGACTAGAAATCACAAAAGTTCGTGTCGTTAAGCGATAAAACTGTGCGTACGTAATATTTATTATGTAGAATTGCTCATCCGCCAGCACTTAGTCAATAGTCTGTGATGCCTCGCCAAGCGGTAACTACTCTGTGTCGGCAGCGAGGCAAATGGCTGGAGAGCGTCTTCGCAAAACAAAACATAGCTCCCACTGTTTCTTAAGATTGGAGCCCTTAAATATGCTCCAAACCCTGACAAGTGTACACACGTAAGTCTATAAAATGTGAATAATCATATTCGTCCTAAGTGGGCATGTAAAATATTGATACAATATATATATCTCAATGTTTTTTCTGTGTGAAAGCCTGATCATATCAAAGTGTAGTATGTGTTACAGACTACGTAGCCAGTGCACTCCTAAAATCGTTGAATATATGAACTTGCACGGCTATGTTGCACATTCCAATGTATTATTATACAATATTCAATGCATATAGTGAGTTACACTGAAAACTGTCGCCGGTAAAAACTTAATTATAGCGTTCAATTTTCTTTTCTACGTTAAATTGTACACTGTATACATATATATGGCTTGGTGAATACCTTTGTATGACTGCACACAAAAAAATCTTGCAAGTGTCAAAAACTATGTTCTCGAGTTATAAATATCAAAAAATGTTCTGCGAACAAATGTGTCGCTTTCGATATTCCATGTCGGTGAGAAGAAAAAAAAATAATAACTGCATGCGACAAACATATGCATAAAATATTGACACTAAAGCATGCTTTCTAAAATGTCCGAAAGTGCTGTAATTATGTTATTTATTGCTTGCATGTCCGTTTATTATTCAAAGTGCAAAATTTCATCGTAAAAAAAAATTATGCACTAATTGATGCTAGCACTGGTCAATTGATACCACTGGCGCTTGTCGCTTCCTTGTAGTATAATGTAAACTTGAATGCATATAAAACTGGTTCTCATGCATGGCACAAAACTGAAAATGTGTATAAGGGCTATGGAAAAGTACTGTTTCCCATAATGCATGTTAAATGACCAAATAGATACACTTGATAGGAGCTCGCATGTGTATGTGTAGAAACACTGTACAATTCTGTAATTATTGTTTGTGACCGGAACTGCTGTTTGTAGAAAGTACGTTTTCTATGCTTCTTCTTCTTTCTGGATTGCTTGTCGTCTTGACTGCATTGGGGCCAATGTAAAAAATGTGGTAAATTACCCGTAGAACTTGGGAGATGGGGAAAAGTTGTTGTTTAAACTGCAAACAGTGTGGAGGGAAATTTTATCTAGCTCCATCACTAGGTGTCGTTGATAGTGTATAGTCCGCTATACTGGGAAATGTATGGTTGACTACATCCTTCCTGTAGTCCCCGTGTAGTAATAATTAGAAATGTCTGCATGTCTCCCTCAAATTGGTGGTGACGAGTCTCTTCTTGAAATAGTACTTAAAATGTCTGCATGTCTCCCTCGTAGAATGGTAATAAGTCTTTCTGCCTGGTAATAGTAGACTGCCTGCGGATGTCCGTCATGAAAAATGCCCATGGATGGTGTAGGCATTGCTTGTCCATGGTGCTCCGTATAGACAGGTTAGGTTAAAAGGAAAAATTATGACAAAGAAAGGAAATAATGAAGGATAGGAAATGTATAATTCATGTTCAAGCAAGTACCCAATACCAACTAATTTCCACTGCCTTTTCTTTAAAATCAAATTAAATTGTCTCATCAAAATAAAATAAATTAAATAAATAAATAAAATAATTGCCGTAACTCTTTGAAAATAAATAAGGAAAATTTAAATAAAATATCCAACCGTAATTAAAATATTAATGTCCATGATTAATGTGTTGCCTTAACCTATTAATTATTACTGCGCTGTTCTAAATTAATCTGTTTCGCAAGCTGATGATGCTATAAAAATAATATCCTACGGTTGCGGTTAATAACACATTCCAAATAACAAAACTAATATAGACATGGGCAAAGGGTTTAGGACTAATTCCTGAAATGAGATGCCCTTACTAATCGATTGATTAAGTTGCTTTAAAGCAAGTTCAAGCGAAGTCCATTGGGGAATAGTGAAATCAGATAAATTTTTGGGAATATTAGGTAGTAACTCAATTTCCTGCATTTTGACTTGTTCGAAAGCTAAAATTCTTGTATGTAAAATTTGTTGATCCACAATAATCTGCGAAAAATCCTGATAATTAAAAAATAGAGATTCCCCTTCGTTAAGCTGAATTGATCTGTGCGTGTTCAAATTATTATTTAGATTCTGAATAACAATAAATTGACCTGAACCTGATATTAAAATACCATTGCGTGTTCTAATAAACTGAAATAATTTATTGTCAGTAATAGACTCCACTTCAAAATTACAAAATGTAGAATTAATAAACAAAAGTAAATGTTGCAAGCATGTTCTAAATTCTGTTGAAAATTATAAAATGAATTATTATATTGTGAACCCTTAAAATAAATATATAAAATTTGTGTTGCGCAAAGCAAGCTGTTAGTATCTAAAAGGTTGCTTTGGCAAGCCTCTAATGGCCTCCTAATAAATGATAGGCCGGTGCAATTTGCTGTGGTTCATATATATGCAATATAAAACAAAATTTTCAGTAAATGCTACTTCTGAGTTTCGTTGAAACTCCAGGTGGTAACAAAATATAGCATCAGGGAATTAAAAAGGTGATATTCAAATTTTAAACACAATAAAAATAATAAAACTTTCTCAATTTCAAATTTTCTTTAAACAAAATAAATTTAACCACTTAAAACTTCTTGAATCCGCCGTATACCTCAAATCACTTGGTCGTGTAAACAGACCCGCCGCGGAAAGGTATACTTGACCCATATAAGAATGGTGTGTCAATCCCTTAGGTATGTTTAAACAAAATAGTTAGAAAATAGTTATGCTATATATTACAATATAAATACAAATTAATAGTTATTACCTACTGTACTAACATTAACATGAAGTTAATCAGTAAGAAGTAATGAATTTATTGCTGCATTGTCGAATAAGGTGCAAATTGGGTAAGTGAGCTAATAAATTCTCAAATTATAACATTTGTGGTAAACCACACTGTTAAAATTTGGAAAGGCTAACGATGCCGTGGCGACTTTTGCAGCACATGCCTGTGCCAATCACCGAGGCTTAGCCTGGGCATGTTGCTGACAATTTGTGATTACTCTAAGTGCATAAAGTGAAAAATTGCCCTTTTGTAAAATTTCCCTGATTTTATCGAAATTTCGTTTGACTTTATCCAGATTTAAACCAACTGTACGTCGATTTCCCAAAAACTTACATACTATAAATATCTCTATGAAAAACGGTAAAATTTTGCGAGAAAAACGCAAAAAATTCGTCTTGTTGTTTCTTTTGTAAAATTATTGGTGGTGATTAGTCTGAAGTGCATAAATGCGACGTTTTACGGAAAAATTTATCTATATAGAACAAAATATCCCTAACATTGTTTACATGAACTTCTATCGTAAAAATCAAATTCTGATGGCTATATGCGTAACTAAACTGATCCCATAAAATTTTAATGGACGACCGCCACTAATGCGAGAAAATATGCAAAGCCTATGGTAAGTGTTTTCTGAGCTTCCAGCGTGTTCAAAGTACTCGGGAGAGAGCTTCCGTGCGGAGAAAGGAATTCGCTGACAAAGTTCCTGCAAAGTTGCATTTTCGTGGTCACTTGGATGGACTGAACAAATTTCTCTACAGCGACAGGCGTGATCGGCGACTTTGGGTGAGTTCGGGTTCCGTTCGGGAGGTGGAGGGAAAAAATCGCTGCTTCGGGCAGTGAGCAAAAGAACGGAGGAAGAAAATGCAACGCCATGATTCGCTGATACATTGAATGACGCGTAAATGTTTACAAAACTTTAAATTACTACAAACAAAGTCTAGTAAGCGCTTCAAGGATCGAAATGGAAGTCAAGGACTTTGAAATGACGTAATAAATGGGATGGAAAGAGAGAAAACTTCGTTGCGCTTGCGACAGCGTGTTTACTTGAACACTTCCGTGCTCGTAAAACAACAACAGTTGGGAAGCTGTTAGCAAACTAAATTACTAATAAACCTTGCATAAGGTACAACTAAGCATAAAAAATGAATTATACTTTAAATTTGAATCGTAATGAATATAAAAGTTCTAAGCGAACGTGAAGTCGTACAGAATATGGTCTGTAAACGATACAACAGGTTCGGGAACCTGAAAATTTGGCTTACTTTCTGCTTTTAAAGTAACACTTGAAACTTTCTCGACTTTTACTGGTGACTGATTCGCAAATAACTCTTTAACTTTTACAACTGGCTGAACACAGGGTGAAATAGGCAATTCACTTTCCATTTTGCAACTGTTTTGAACAAAATTAGGACCCTTGTTTACGGCAAATTTCTGAACTCTATCTCTAATGGATAAAATATTCTTCGGCAAATCTATACTATCGTCTTTAGTGACTAAACTATTTCTGGATACATCTTGAACTTGTTGTTGTACCCTAGGTTGAATAATAATGGACTGAGGCAGTGGAGGCGGCAGTGGCGGATTTATTGTTTTCAATGGTACCACTTCAACAATCGGTGCAACATCGTCGTAAATCTGATCAATGGACGGTGAATCATTAAGTTTGCTTAACGGTAATTCGTTGGTACACTCATGGTCATAAGTAATAGATTTCTTGCGGTGACATTGAAAATAACAGATTATGAAAATTATAAAAAATACTAATAATAAATGTTGTTAATAATAAAATTGTAATTATATTATAAGGATAGTCAAAGGACTTGTTCAACAGATAAATAAAATTAGAAGCTTTTACGTATGGAAGAAATCCGTTTAAAATAACTAAAATCGCAATGATTTTCATGTTGCTTAGGCAATCAAAACAAACAGTTCTTCAAAGCTAATACGTACTTTAAGCCTGCCTAGTCTAATTAGTAAATATTTTAACTCAACTTTTAATTATTTCTGACTCTAGGCTCAAATTATCTGCGTAATTTATTTATTTAATATAATTTATTTATTCTCTAAATTTATTAGCACTGTTTAACTTATGTTATTTTAAATTTTACTGCAAACTTATCTTATATAATTTCAGGTGTTATTTCTATTCTTAAATACTTAAAATCAATTGAACCGTACTAAGGTACAAGGTAAGGAAAAAAATTGAGACTGATTAACTCCTGACTACCTGAAATAAAATAATTATCATTATTATTTATGCAATCTTTAAATGCATTAAAATACTAACATCACTAAAACTTGAAGAATCTTTAATTCTCTCTACTCATTCTAAAATATGCTTAGCATATTATTGTGGCAAAGTTAGAAACTAAAACCGTTGTGGTTTACTCATAAGCATTCTGCGATGGCAGAATGGATTTCCAGGATTATCGGTTGCTATCCAATATCCGAAGGAAAATACTTGTTAGTGGAGCGCAATAAAATCTTGACGTCGACGTCTACATATTCATATAGTATAAATATTCTCATAACTGGCGCTTAAAAATAAACTTTGCTAATATAATCATATACCTTCTTCTGAAGAGTAACTATAAAATTCTAGTGATGTATTCGCTGAGCTAGTATTGTTACATACTGCAAAAAAAACTTTTGTGCCTAAAGCACATTATTAAATAATAAGTCTGCTTTTAATCTTTAATATTATTAGTACTATTCTATGATAAATTATTATTATTATTATGTCATGCAAGTGAAATGAAAATGTTAAACCTGTTACTTATATGAATTTTCAATTTTAGTGACCATTATCCGTGCGTGAGTCCGCGTTGTCCTCTTGATGATCTTCATCTTCACCTGCCAAATTCTCTTCGCCTTCACCGTCATCTGGCGCATAATATTTTTTGAGTCTCTGGACGGCAATAGAGTCCACTACTGTCTTTCCGCGCTTGTTTTGGAATTCCACCAGGTATATATTCGGATTCTCTTCTCGAATAACTGTGGCTGGGCCTTTATAAATACCTGAAAAGCACCGTGCGGTTCCAATTTTCTGGGTGCTGTCAAAAATTAATACTTGATCGCCTGGTTGAAACTTGATCTGTTTCCTCTTCTGATCATAATATTTCTTCACTTCAACATGTCGTTTTGCTAAGTTATCCGTAGCATTGGTTCTTGCTTTCTCCAATACTCGGAACCGTACATCATTCTCCACATTTTCACAGCTTGGTGTGTGTAATGCAAGCTCCCAGGGCAAAGTAGGTTGGAATCCATGTACTAAAAAGAATGGGCTATACCGCAAATTCTGATTCCTCGTAGTGTTATAACTGAATACACTTGGCTGTAAATATTGGACCCAATCAGTGTGTTTTGAATTAACATAACACTTCATTATACTCTGTAATACCCCGTGGTTACGTTCAGAAAGACCTATAGAATTATGCAAACCGACTGGTGAAAACTTGATGGTGATTCCCAATTTATTGCCAAGTTCCTGGAAAAGCTTAGATTTAAATGCTGATCCGCGATCCGTGTAGATATCCTGTGGGGCTCCGTAGCGTAACACGATCTCTTCATACACAAATTCTGCTGCTGTACTGGCCGTACAATCTGCAACTGGTTTGGCTATTAAATAGCGCGTCCCAAAATCTGTTGCAGCGATTATGTATCGATGACGAAGATTGGATGAAGGAGGATATGGACCTGAAAAATCTAGACAAATCCGCTGGAATGGCTTCTGTGCGGGAAAAGTGCACAATTCTCCTGCTGGTGGACCTGGACGGCGTTTATTCTGCTGGCATGTAATACATTCCCTAATTTTCCTCTGTATAAATAACTTCATATTTGGAAAATAAATTTGTGGTAATGCAACGTTGTAACATTTGGTAAATCCAAGATGAGAACCTCCTATGGGTGAAGCGTGGAGTGTCTCGATCACAGAATCACGTAACGTCATTGGAATGCATAATAATTTCTTGGTAGTAGCTCCTAATTTCTGCTGTCTATATAATAATCCATCTTCCAACACATGATGATAGACCTACCTCTGGATGTATAGAGGTAATGTTCCATCGTCCCTGTCTGGGTCCTCCAAAACTTTAATAATTGGACCAAAAAATGAATCCTGTCTCTGATGTTCCGCGACATCTGTGGTTGCATCAAATAAAGTAAGTGTCCTGGGTTCGGGAATGTCCTCTTCAGTGTTGCCATCCTCTACGTTTTCTCCACATTCTCTGCTGAGGGGATCGGCGATGTTCTCCGTAGTTTTAACATGGATCGGAGTAAATGAAAAATCCTCCAAAAGGTTGCTCCATCGAAGAAGCTTTGAGCTCAAATTACGGGATGTCCTAATGTACGTAATTGCTTTGTTGTCCGTGTATAAATCAAAATGGCGCCCAACAAGATAAAATCTAAATGATTTGAAAGCATATAAAATTGCTGTTAATTCTTGCTCAATAACACTCAATCTTTTTTCAGTGTCGGTCAACGTTCTACTGCAGTACGCACATGGCAAGTACTCTCCTTCTGCATTGGGCTGCATTAATACGCCACTGACCGCATGAGATGAAGCATCGGTGAAAACCTTGGTGTTCTTCGCTGGATCGTACGGTAACAAAACAGGTGCAGTAATTAGAGCTTCCTTTAATTTCTCAAATGCTGATTGTTGTTCAGGACCCCATGTAAATTTCTTGCCCTTACGAATTAAACCCTGTAATGGTGATGCAATATCAGAAAAATTCTTGACATATTTCCTCACGTAGCTGCAAAGACCTAAAAACATTTTAACCTTCTTCGTGGTGGTGGGAACCTTATAATTCTTAATGGATGACAGTATTCTATCACTTATACGATAGCCATATTTGCCCACATTGTGGCCCAAGGCAATTGTCTCATAGTATCCAAATGAACATTTAGGTACAGCCAATTTCAATCCGGCAGATCGTAAACATTGAAACATTTTCTCTAAATTCACCAACATATCCTTAAATGTATTGGCAAAAACAAACATGTCATCGATATAAAAGGCAAAGTTATTGTCATTCATACCCGCTGTAGCGAGCTGAACACATCGGGTCATTGCCGCAGGAGAAGTCACATGTCCCATAGGTGTAAAGTTCATCGCAAATTGTCCCCTGGCTGGTATAGTAAAGGCAGTGTACTGTTTCGATTGTTCTGCTAATGGTATTTCAAAAAATCCTTGTTTCAAATCGGCACTACAGTAGTAGCTCTTACCGGCCATATTGTGCAATATCTCTGAGATGTTTCCTATAGAAACTGCATCGAAAACGGACCTAGCATTAAGTAATCGGAAATCCTGCACCATGCGATAAGCTCCTGATTTCTTCTTGACAAGAAAAACTGGTGAATTGTAGGGTGATGTCGTAGGACTGATGACCCCTGCTTCTAGCAAGTTGTCAATTTGCTGGTTAATTTCCTTACGCAGGTGAACTGGTATAGGGTAAGCTGGGACGTGAAATTCCGAATCGTCCTTTAACTTTATACGATGCGTATAATTAGTGGCACAACCAATGTCCTGCTCGGACCAAGAAAATACATCTACATACTTCTCTAATAATTGTCTAAGTTGCAACTTCTGATCGGGTTCTAATGCTGGATTTATGTCAAATTTAGTAATGTCGTGCACTGGTTTTGTCACGGTGCCAGTCTCCTTGGTCACCATAACGTTAGGTCCTCCGTCATCTGCAGTATGACGCGAAGCTGGTACTGGATTTTGCCATGCCTCTGCGGTACCTAAGCGTGCCCCTTTCCTAATTTTAATTTTGTAAGAATTTGGATTAGTAATCCAAATTAAAAATGACTCCGGATTTACAATGGCTCGAGGCACCATTAAGCCTGTGTCCATTTGAAACTGTAAATCTGGTTCCAAATAAGTTAAACTTTGATTGTTAGAATTTGTCAATTTGACAGGAATACACAAATGAGATCTAGGTTTGATTCTAATTTGTCTGGAAGTTACAAATTCCGGCACATATAAATCCCTGATCAGACTAGCAACTTTTATGGAAACGTCAAAGGTTTTCCTGTGTTCCGTCCTTAACTGATTCCGCGGAGGAGTACCAAATCTCCTCAATGTAAGTCGATTTTGATCAAAATCCAAATTTGCTTTATGAGCTCTTAAAAAATCATTTCCTAGGATTGTCCCATGTTCAAAATTTGGAATCATCCGAAAAGGATGAGTAAAATTGCGGCCGTTTATGGCAAATGTTAATAAGACAATCTCTTTAATTTCAATTTGTTCTTTTGCTACTCCCCTTATGGCCGTATGAATTTTAAAACGTTTGGCGGTTGAAGGAATGCCTCGATCACTGGTGACGGATACTTGGCTTCCGGAATCCACAAGAAACCTCTGACGTTGTCCCCCTAACACTGCGTTAATATAAATTAATTCCTCATAGGGGAAAGTAGAGACTGATATCTGTTTGCCAACGAAATCTGCACATACGTCTCTTCTATGGGCAGTCACTGTTCGTTTAAAGCCTCCGTGTTCTGAAAACAAGTGGCTGCTGTGTGATTAGGGTAGTTACAAATTGAGCAGCGTGGTCTCCCCCGTTGCTCTTTACTGTTTTCCTGGTCTCGCCCTGCTGAAGACGAGGAACCCCGCGAGTTCTGTCCGCGGAAGTTTCCACGTCCTCGCCCTTGTTGGGTATTACCATATCGCCTATTGCGATCTGAATTGTTACCATTATTATTGCGTCCATTCCTGTACCCCCTATTGTATTGTCGTCTATTATTATTACCCCGATAGGAGCCTCTATAATTATTACCTGATTGATAGCTATCCTTATAATAAGGTTCTCTAAATTGTTTTGGAGTAGATGAGTCGGTGCCAGGGTTCTGTTTTTGATCCTCCATGCTATCCAATCTCAAAGTGAGACTGGCTAATCTCGCTTCCAGACCAGTTTCCTGAGCCTGGACTTGAGCTTTGGTATTTTGAGGATTATTAAATAATTTTAATTGCTCAACCTCCTTTTGCAATGCTTTGAATTTTGCCTCAATGTCTGAAGTGGGTCGCGATTGCGCAGACTCAGCAGTAGCCAGATTGTTACTCTGCAGTAAAATCTGCTGCTGTTGCGAAAGTGCTGATGTATTATGCAAAGGAGAGAATAAGCTATCTCTTTGATCTTCGTACATCAGTTCTTTCAGCTTGCGCTGCCTCATCAAGAACTGAAGTTTTTCAAAGGATTTTAAATCCTTAAGTAACCCATGCACGGACTCATACTCTTTATGGTGGATATCTTTCATATAATCCACCTGTAATCCTAATATGATCTGTTTGATCTGTTGTTGAATACTCATTTTGGGGTCTGCCTTGAGTAGAAGTAATTGTTTGTCCCGAACATAATTCGTAACTGGCTCAGTTTCCTTGTGTAATCTATATCGAATTTGTTCCTCGATCTGGAGTTGATCCAAGGACCCTGTAAATTCGTCTTTAAATTTTTGCCGTATCTCCTCGTAAGAAACTTCTTGATTTTCTGTACCATCTTTCCAGGTCTGGTACCATCGTAACGCTGGCCCGGCCAGAAGGGCTGGAAATAATTCCTGCTTACGGGCATTGTTCCATCCATTTAATATGGCAAGGCTATCCACTTTATCTAAGAATTTTGATACATCCTCCCCGGCTATCCCCTGAAATGGGATACCTTCTAAAATAGTTGGGGGAACAAACTGCGACTGAGCCATCGTTGCGAATTGTGTTTGGTCTAAATCTCTAATATCCTGATCTTGTTGCTCTAATTGCTGTTCACATTTCTGTTTTTCTAATAATTCTCGCTGAAGGCGTCTAGTTAAGATTGGGCTACGTTTAAATTTGGGGGTGAAACTTGCAGCTGGACCGCTGACATCTAAATTAAAACTTGTAGTTCCTCGTGCTATATCTAATAATTGATCTAATGTTTCGTCGAGTTCATCAGCAAGGTGAAAGCTCGACATCTATCATGGCACAAGTAAATTCTTCTCCCCCATAAATGCAAAAAGCTTTAAGCCCTATGTATTTTCAAAATTAATTTTGGCAAGGCTATACCAAAAAAGCTAAACAAATGAGCAAAATTTTAGGGTGGGTTTGAATTTAAAACCATGTAACAAAATTTGGGGTGGGGTTGAATTTAAACTGGTTAAAATTTAACTGCAACTCTTTTCATTTTCGAAAAAAAAAATGAAAAGGCCCGCATCTCTACCACGTGTCATTCTATAGAATGAAGGGATCTGAACCAGTTAATTGATGGGGTGATGTAAACTACTCATCATTCATCCTCTTGATGAGACCACTCGTCATTGACATGACGAGTTATTGCTTGGCATGCGAAAGGTACAAATTACACAAAGGAATTAAACTACTGAAAAGACAATGGTCACTCGTTGGATTTTGTGAACCGTTGAACCTGTATCATGGCTGGGTGTAGGATAATTACCTGTCTATCTGAAGTCTGTTAGCTGAATCAAAATAGCGAAGTCCTCTGTAAGCTTCTCTCTTATGCTGACCAAAGCGTGCTTCCACTATCGACCTCCTGTCTTGCTGACCTCCTCTCTCTACCAACTCAATTCCCAAAGTCCAGTCTCCTCCCAGCTTGTCTCACCTCTATATTCCCTGGCCATCGAGCTCTTCCTCGATGCCGAATCGCCGAATCGCCGAATCGTGTGTTTATCATAATTGCTACCATGCAAACCGCTGACACCAAACCCAGAAGTATTACCTGTTTCCTGAATGCTCAGGAGGTTTGCATGGCACAACACAATGCATTGTAAACATGCCTAAGAGGCTTGAGACAGCTGAGAAAAACAAGTGAATGCCCTGGTCAACATGAAGCGTTCAGAGAGACTTAATAAAATAAACATACAATCTTAGGGATTGTTACGCAGTGTCGTTTTTAGCAGTGTTTGAAAGTTACTTTTCAAAAGTAATTGAAATACAGTTACTTGCTTCAAATGCTTCAAAACGTAACTAAGTTACAGGTACAGTTACTAACTTTGAAATTTAATTCAGTTATTGTTACTCCTACTTACTAACTAAGTTACTTTTAGGTGGAAAGTTTCTTGCAAACAACTTACACATAGTCAATTATCGTTAACTGTAATACAGGGATGAGCATAAAATGGCAAAACTAAAACTAACACGTTTCACTAGAGCATATTATGTAAATGTAATAAATTCTACATTTCTTGGAGATTAATCCAAACAACACAGACAATTAATCTTTACACTTCATAGAGATTTATAAAAAGAACACAAGCACACTTGAAAATTGCTCCTTCTGGAAAATAAGTCGAAATATATAATTTGCTATCATCTCTGAAAAGTTAACATCATTAATGTCAAAAATTGTTCATACATTTGATGATTCAGTATTATTATAATCAAATACATGTGTGTGATATAATTCAAGATTAGTGTAAACTTCCTTGGAACACTACTTTAAATATCAGCGGCACCACGTGTTAAAAATTTGTCCATTTCAGTGATAACTGTGCACCGCCCCCTCCCTCAGTATTACAAATTCCTGGCTACGGAATTGTTCGCTCCGTTGAATTGGATTTGTGATGATACATAGTCTATTTGCATTTAAGTTCAATAATTCAATAATAATAATACATTAAATCTATCACTGAATGGTTCCTTACAAGAGAAATCGTGGAATGTGTGGATAACCTCTTTGGCTGGCCAACAAGAAGTCATCGAGTGAAATCATTTGTAATAGGGATGTGCTGAAGCCGATTACAGATGTATAAAAATCGGCAGAAATTGACGTATCGGAATCGGGATCGGCATCGGCAAAAATCCGATATTAAAAACCGGTACAGATTATACTAGAGTTTTACCTTCTAATAAGTTTTATATTCTAGTTTTGTAAGATTTATTGAAAATTAGGTTATGATTCATCATTATTGTAGAGATTTTGTAATAAAATTATTGCAAACTGTCATTCAGATGATCAACCTAACTCAAACAGTACATTGCTGAACCAGGATCTGCTGTTGTATTGGAAATTCAAAAATGAGTATTCAAACCTGAAGCAAGTGCTGAGAAAATACTTGGGCATATCTGCTGCATCAGTATTCAGTGATTGAGTGTTCAGTGTTGCTGAACATATTTGCGATAAGAGAAGAAGTAGGTTACTTCCTGAAGTGCTTCCAAAACTCGTGTTTGTGAAGTTGAATCTGGCAGCAGTAAATTTCCAACATTAAGAACAAGAATTCATTTTGCATTTCAAAGAACTGCTTGTGTACTAATGAAAAATCTCTTGAGAATTCATGTTCTTCTTAAAGGTTCACACCTTTTGTAGATGCAAATGTACATTCGCATCTCTTGAGAATATATATGTATATACATATGATATATATTTGTACATAGCAAATTTATTTTTGTCATGCTGAAAATAACATCCCATTTCTGTTTAATAATCTTATGTATCGGAATCGGTTAAATATCGGCATCGGTATCGGTTCCAAAAAATATCTGTGAGTACATCGGCATCGGTAAATTTTCAGCTTCGTCACATCCCTAATTTGTAACAATTATGTTAACTCTCTGTATCATCTCTCCATTTAGAAACCTGCCATAACAATGTACATTGTTAGATGCAAATAATACAACACATGCTTTTGAAATAAGTATAACGTCGTTGATTTTCAAGATACAAACGTTACATTAACATCAAAACCATCGGCAAGAAATGTGATTTGGATGTGTGTACAGTGATGATTTAAGTATGGAAGATGATGTCGGAAAGATGACGTCATTGGTGCTGTACACACATCCACAGCCTCTCCTCAAGAGACTCGGGATCATCACTATATACCTATCCAAACTGCATTTCTTACCGATGGTTTTGGTGTAAATAAAACGTTTGTATCTTGAAAATGAACGACGTTACACGTATTCCTGAAACATTCGTTCCTTTTTGCGTCACCTTGTGGAACAATTCCATGGTAACAATATTAAGAACACATAAAAGACAACGGATTGTGAAAATTGTTTAATATACTAATGAATTGAATTCGACTGATAAAAGTAATTATTTAGTGCTTCCTAAAGTCAACTCAAGGGCATATCCTTAGTTATTCTGGTAAATAGGAACCAAATAATGCAAGAGGTGATTCAATTTTTGCAATATTATTTCAAACGTTGTATTTGTAAGTGAATTTGGAATGTAATGAATGAAGCATCTTTATTCAGCGATGCTGAATGCTTCACCAAAAAGTCTGATTTATGATAAATTAATAATTAATTTGTGATGAGAAGCTGTCAGTATAACAGCATGGGGTATATTCCATAAATAGCTCGTCCACAGTGGTTGTACTGTAATTAGGCCTGAACAGATACCACTTTGGACCAGTACCCATACTGATACTCTTACCGATAATCAACTGACAGCGATAACGATGCTTGAAAATTGAAATTATTAAACGTTGTTCAAAATATGTATTATTCAAATTATGTGCATACATTTAACAAGATATTTACTTTAAAATATTCCAGAATTACATCAGCATATTAAAATGGAGTTTATGTAATCACAAAATCCACTTTTGTTTGTAAAATTGCTGCAAAATAAAAAGAAAAGAAGTTTGAAACTTTTTATTCCAACCCAGTTAAAGATCACAATGCCGGGAAAGTATCGACTGGTATCGGTAAAAAAATTCACCAATACTTTAGGATACCGATACCACTGGTATCGGCTGATACCGATACTTCGGCATTGCTATCGGCTCAGATCTGGTTCTAATTCCTTTAACCCATCATTTTACACACAATAAGTATCAAAAGAATGAAAAGCTGTGTAACTGATCGCTGATTACTAAACATTAATGTTAGTTTGCAACCTTAACTCACGAAATTCCACATTCTGTTTAAAACTCATTCCTCTTTCAAATCATAAATTGACGGATGTGAACAAACTTTAAAATTTGAAATTCAAGATGAAAACTTGAAACAACGAAATTTTTCCAATTCTTTTAGAAAACGTATTATATATTTTAGAAGTAATCATTAGTCGAAATATATTAATGGTATAATACACCACTTGATATATGCATACCAAAAAACGGTTTGTATAAAACACTGACATAACCAAAGCTCACAAGGAAGTCATCAAACGCATTCGGTACTTCGTGTAACGCAAGACTCCATGTAATGCATATACACCTAGTGCACACGTGGATGTATCAATAAAATTGTACTTGTAATTTTGTCTCAATAAATGAAAAAAATTGAGGCTGTTTCCGATTTTTTTTAATAATTACAATTACTGTATATACAATTCCTTCGACAGGAACTTCCAAAAAAATTGTGAGGAAATAAATAAAAATGGTGTGAGAAAGAAATATTACTGGGGGTGAAAAATTTTAAAAACTATTGTGAGAAAAACTGTATTTGCCATAAAAACGAGAAAAGGTAAACTAAATTACAGATTCTAGCAGAACATGGAAGGCTCTGTATCAGCACAGCTAACAAAACGTTGCACACAAGACTTTCAGTTCACCATAATTAACATCACAGATTCTAGTTGGGAAATCTGAATGTAACAGACCTGTAGGAAGACGAAGCTGGAGGGATAACGCTAAGTTGTACCTAAAGGAAATCGCTACGGATGCAAAAGATTGGATTGATCTTGCCCATGAGAAGAGCAGATGGAAGGGTTGTGTTGCTGCAGCCGGGTTTAAGAAGGCTAGAGATTTAGTTTGACTTATATGTTATTGTTTCAAGTTCAAAACGAAAAGGACTCTCGATAAAGCGAGCGGGTATGTACAATGTATTTAAATACTCTACGAGTATTTAAACAGGATGCCCACTTCCAAAAGGAGGAATAGATTTTTCCCTGTCCGCAGATGGACACGAAATCCCACACATCGAGGTGCATATTTTTTTTTTTTTTTACCCGGGAGCAGATGGACACGAAACCCCTCACGACTAGGTATAGACAGATCTTTTTTCTATGTGCATGTGGGCAAGAAGCCCCAAAACGAGGTATACAGATTTTTCCTGGGCGCGAATGGGCATGAAGCCTCAAAAACAACTAGGTATAGATATTTTTTTCTGGGCGCAGATGGACGGGAAGCCCCGACAAAGAGGTTTATATCCTTTTGTCACGAGCCGGAAATAAAATGCTGTGTAATGAAAAACGTCAGCAGTTCCCAGGTGACGAGAGGTCGCCGGGAGAGGCTTGATCGGGAAAGCGAAGCGCGAAGTGTGTTCCGAGTGACAGTGTTAAGTTGGTACATCTAAAAAGTTTGGGCGAACCCACTGAGGACACCTTCGATGGACCGATACAGTGCCACGTCGTGGCTCAGCCGAGGAACCACGAAGGAAACCAGGTACAATGGTGACACTTTGGGTTTCACATTATCAGTATTTAGATATCTTCCTGGCTCGTGCGTGATCTTCCTCTCTCGTTGTGCGGATTACATTAAATATTGGTAAATGGCAATGAGCGTAATTTATTACATCCCCCATACATACATCCTCTTGCAGCCAAGCAGTTTAAGCCGGCGAAAGCCTAAACTTAACATGGTGGAGATGCGGGGCATAGGCATGCTGGATTAAAATTGGCTCCTAAAAAGGCAAAATTCCTACACCAAACGAGTAATTTGCAAGGTTCGTCTACTTGTGTCTAAAGATGTGGGAAAGCAATGGATCTTTGTGACACTTTTCCTTGACGCAGTAGGAAACGAAGTCCATGTAACGATTTTATGTATCTTTCCCGGGCACATATGAAACGTTAGGTTCTGGTTATACGGTGAAGAGTGAGTGACGACAAACTGTTTTTTATGGTCAAGTAGAGAACATAGCATTTAGGGATCATTGTTCGAATCCTCGGTAAAACTCAAATTTATTTATATCTGTTCGGAAATTTCAAGTGTACTTAAATTATTAAAAAATCGATTCAAAATAATAACATTCAAATTAATTGTAATGTGTTTAAAATTTCGTTCCAAAACATACAAAACACTTTGTGGCTACCAAATTATAACTCGTTCTGTCCTTAATATCATTCTCCCTTCTTCGGTCGTCCGTAATGTCTGGAAATAAAGGAATACGTAAAAATAATAGAACAGGTCTTTTGTAACCTCTTTGATAGAGCTCTTATAATCTCTCTCGTTTCAGAGATACTCCAATGCTGATCGCTTTGAGGAAACGTTAACAACATTTCCGGTACAAACACGTTAATCGGCCAATAAGAAAACAGTATTTCGCCTGATTGCATTTGGGATGCGAAGCCTGGATTTAATTGTTTTGCTTTTGTCGATCGGCGAAAAAAGGAATTTATCCGGCTGTTGGAGAAGCAGTAATTGCAATGACGTAATATGATGGGAAGGTGATTTAAAAATGATAGAACCGTTGTTTTTTGTCCTCTGCAACTGTCATTAAGAACTTAGGCTAGGGGTAACACATAATGCTTGTGGCTTCTCTTACCAGACACCGAAAACATGCATCTTGCACATCCACGTGTTTGATTCGTCTATCAACAACATGAATAAGCAAAATTGTATTGGTTATCTTATACATGTATGCATCCAGTCACTATGAATATTTTGAAAAACAAAATCAGCAACTATAGCAGACAGCAAAAGAGATCTCTCGTCGTTATGAGTGGATTATGAAGTCAAAACTGAAGTTATGATTTAAATTTCTTAGTATATGTGTTTGTGTCGAGTGAAAGGAACAATGTATATGTAATATACATGGTAAAAATGTTGAGCTACAACATTCACAGTGTTTTGTTCTTTGGTTTTGTATTTAAAATCCCAAATCACATTATAATATTTTACTTGTATTCTTTACTAGACGAAGGACGTTTCAGTAAAACACAATAACAACAAAATGATAAAGATGAATTACTTCAAAATTTCTCAAAAACTGTTACATTTGCTTGAAAATTGACAAGAATTAAGATTTAAGTTCCATTTTTGAAATTACATTCTAATAAAAGATCATCAAAATCGGATGGTCTGAAGCGGTTACATATGTACAATACATACATACGTTATATTTATACATATACAGGGTGGTTCAATAGCGCGGAACGGGCCGAATAAAACCGAAATGCATGCGGTTATTGACATTTCCAATGTGTACATGTAGTTTGGGGATGGGGGAAAACGTACCGAACAGCTTTTGAAATATGGTCACCATCTTGAAAGCCGCCATCTTGGATCGAGATCACTTTTTTAAATTGGGAACCTAGGCAAGTGATATGAAATTACATTGGAAAAAGCTCACAAACACGACGGTAGCATTCATTTATGCAAAACATTATTCATGTTCTTGCTAAAGGGTGTTAAAGAAGGGTATTCAACGGTTTCTCTCATTGTTGCAGGTACACTAAGAAATGGAGCTCACACAAGTAGAACGCGTGGAAATCATCCTGATGTGTGGGGAAAGAAGCTCGAAAGTCATCGCCGATGAGTTCAATCAGCGCTATCCAGAACGAGGGACTATCTGAACATCCAGTTTCCCAATCGGTGGATAGGTTTCAGGGAGTCTGTGGAATGGCCATCACGCTCGCCGACCTGACCCCTCGATTATTATCTGTGGAGCCATTTGAAATCACTGGTCTATTTCGTAAAAATTCGTGATATGGAATATTTGAAAGGCAGAATTGTCGAGTGCTGTGCTAGCATCACACCCGATATCTTATCGAAAGTCCATCAGGAATGGGTGAATCGACTCAATATGACACTGGCCAACAAAGATGGACACATTGAGCATATCCTCTAACATCCTACAACAATGAGAGAAACCGTTGAAAATCCTTCTTTAACACCCTGTAGCATGAATATGAATAAAGTTTTGCAAAAATGAATGCTAACGTCGTGTTTGTGAGCTTTTTCCAGTGTAATTTCATGTGTCACATGCCTAGGTTCCCATTCAAAAAAAGTGATCTCGATCCAAGATGGCGGCTTTCAAGATGGCGACCATATTTCAAAAGCTGTTCGGTAGATTTTCCCCCATCCCCAAACTACATGTGCACATATAATTTCAATAATTGCATACATTTCGGTTTTATTCGGCCCGTTCCGCACTTTTGTACCACCCTGTACATACTGTATACATAGAGCGACCAGCATAATGAGGTTGGTGAGACAATAGAAATGTACCGAACCAGAAGTCTTCAGGTGAGAGGAGAAGAGATTATCTGACGCCCTGATACCTCTCAGTGCAGCGTCCGCTGCATTTCCTGAATAGAACCTGTTCGAATGAACACCTCCATTTGCTCGACCAACGTTCCATGGTAGACATTGGGAGCAATGCAGAAGCCTAAGAATGAGAGATTCAAGCGCATATGCGCCTGCATTCGGACAGATTACCAACTGACATTGGTAGATACAACGTACACTACTCTATAATTGTTTATATCTTCCTTTACATTTAGGGATGGACGATATCGGAAATGTGATATCGCGATATTGTCAAGAAAATATCGTCACAAACGATAGGATACGTTCTTTTTTCCGTATCGTGATATTTGGCGATATATCGTCTCCACGATATATATCGCTAAATTATCATGACGATATATTGCCAAATATCGTGACGATATATTGCCGACGCGATAAGATATCGCCAAAATATCCTGACGATATATCTTCTAGTTGATATCGCATAGACGATATATTTTCAATATCGCGATATATCGTCTGAACGATATATCGCCCAGCAGTATTTACATTACATTACATCGAGCTTCGACTTAGAGCAGACAATTAGTTTCAAACTGCAGTATTACAGAATGTTTGATTTCGAATGCATACTTCTGTAAACCAGTAAATGCATCATGCTTTTAGTGTGAGAATGTTCTCGTGCTATATTTTTCATCGATATACTTCCTACTTTTATTCTGAAGATGGGGATGTGATATCCCCGAAATGTTGATAACCCCATGCTGCATGGGCGCCCACAAGGGAGGCTGAAAGGGGAGTCACTTGACACCCCTTGGAAGAAATAAGAATTCCTTCCTTACTTTTATCTGTTGCTTTTGCTTGTCTAGAATCTTCTTTCTAGCTTTCGCTCTTCTTTTCTCAGTTTTAGCACATCCTCGTTCGTATTTAATTTCTCTCTTTTTGATCATTCTTATTCTGATCTCTCCCTCTCATTGTTCCTCCTGTTTCCTCCTTATTCTTTTTCTCCGTCGATCAGCTGCTGTTCCTTTTCCTTCTCTGTCTCTTTCTGAATGTCTTTCTTCTCTATTTCGTTTTCACTTCTCTAATTCCTTCTCCACTCTCTCTATCCACCTAGATTCTATATTTCTTTCTTTCTCTTTCTGTCTCGCTTTTCTATTTCCTTCTTTCTCTTTTCCTTATCGATTCTTTATTTCTCTCTTTTTATTTTTTCTTCATTTCTTGATTCTTGTTACTTAGCGCCGTTTTTCTGCCGCTTTTGTCTAATGATACGATGAGGAATGATATCATGAAATTGATGAGGGGCAAACAAGAAAAACAACCATACCCATGTCGTGATTCAATCCCGGGACCCCTGGCGTAATAGCGTGCTGTTCTAGCCACTCCGTTTCGTAGTTCGGCTCTGTCTTTATCTGACTCTCACTTACATTTTCTATCTCTTTCTCTCACTCTGTCCGTCTTTTCCTTTCTCTCTCTCTGTACACCTGCTTCCGCCTCTCTCTTTTGTTCTACCTCCCGTAAAGCATGACACGTAAACGGATGTCAATATATCAAAGTTAAGGACAGGGCCTGCCCCATGGCGCAGTGGTAGCGTCATTGCCTTGTAATCAAGGGGTCCCGGGTTCGATACCCGGTGGAGGCACAAGTGGTTCGGATCCCACTTTAAACTGTAGGTCCAGTCCCGATTAGCCTTACTGTGCATAAAGTGGACTTAAAACACCAACTCAAACCAAAGTTAAGAACACAATCTCTCGATTTCAAATTCTCATCGACAATTTTCTGTGTACGCCCATCCTTGCAGCCCTTTATATTCATGGTATTTTGCGTTTTATTCCTGTTAGGTCTGCTCACATTTGTAGCAAGATTAAAATATTAGTGTAGTGACGTAAACATATCATATATTCAGATCTTTATGATACCATGCTTCAATTACTAATAAGCTGGGCGGGAGTGATCACGATGGTGTGGAAGGAAAGTATTACCTAGGTAACCTGATTTTCCGCACACTCGACAACACCGAGACAAGGTTAATCATTCACACACAAAAAGTCTTTATGAATGTGCTAAGACATGCTCTCAACACATTTTTCATGATTTCGAAATCGCGAATCATCGCAAATTTTGCATAAAGTAACAATTGTGCCCTATCTCGCGAATTTCAACATATTTCGTGATTAAAAAAATATAAAAAATTCTAAAATTTAACATTTCTGGTGTTTTAGGCTTAAAAATAAAATGTAATATTTATGTGTGGGTAACATTCACTTTTTATATATAATTTTATCTTACCAAAGAAACTAAGGCGCATCAATTGGTACCTGGGGGTAACCCTGGGGGTAACGGCGGTCGGAGCGTGGTGCTGATCACATCCCTCCAAAATGGCCGAGATCGAGAATGTGTGGGGCCCTACCCGAACATCCCCTGACATGTGTCTTCATGGTACGGTGCTGTACTCACGAAAACTTTACTTACACAAATTGCATACAAAAAATATTGACTTTACCGACCTTCTTTTAAACATCCTGACTTTACTGATCATTCCTTTTTAAAATTCTGACATACTACAGACTATGATGAAAAACTTATAACACCGAAATAGCAAGGTCCCTAGTATAATCTGATGAGAAATGAAAAGACATTAAACACCCTAACGAAGAAATGAACAATAGAAGTTTCAAGCTCTACCGCAACAGAAGACGATGTGCGTAGAAAAAAGGGCGACAGGTCGCACAGGAGGCGTTTGTATTTACGAGGAATCATTCCGGTTCCGCATCGCTTCTGGACGATTTCGAGGGATTTCTGCAGGAAATTCACCGTCTCCATGGCAACGTGCGCTCCCCTCCCCGCCAAACAATACTCGGATCCCGCGTACCTCAAGCCACGTGATCCGCGCAAAATAATAATTTTGACGGCTGCATTTGATTAAAGCGACGTTCCCTTCTCGAAATTTTATGGACGCCATACAGCCCATATGGACGTAATTTTTCATGGTTATAAACCTTTCTTCCATCACGCTGACAGAGATTGAATTACTCACACTGAGAGGATACATACAAATGGTGTCCTAGCTTAAAATTATAGTGTGTCCAACAAAAATATGAACCTTTATTTTCGTATACGTACGAATTCTCTGGTAGGGTTCTGCGTGAGAGGTACGTGGCAGATTATTCGAACTGAGAAGATACATAAAAGTAATGTCCTGAGTTCAGTTATACAGAGAGTCCACCAAAAAGATATGCCTACATTTTAATATACAGTGCGTAATTATACGTATCAGCCCTTACCTGGTAAGGGTACGTGGCAATTTACTCGATCTGAGACGATACATACAACTGCTGCCTTACTTACAGTTAACAGATTGTCAAACACAAAATGTATCTATATGTTCATATGCAGTGCAAAATTAAGTGCAATAGTCCTTAATGTTAAGGTTCTGAGTGGGAGGTACGTTACAGATTACTCAAACTGAGAAGATGCATGCACATCGAGTTATACAGAGTGTCCACCAAAAAAGTTTTTACAATTTACTATACAGTAATTAATTACACGGACTAGCCCTTAACTGTTAAGGTTCTGCGTAAGAACAAAGTGATGGCTTAAAAGGTTACATTGTTGATGTTTGTCCGGGAGAAGAATTAGAGGGAAAGAAGTTGTTTTGAGTCTATTTTATCTCAGATAGGCTAATCTGGATTGGAGTTCCAGTTTAAAGTGGAATCTAAACTACTTTACATTGTGTCTCCACAGGGAATGAATCCAGGGCCGTTTTATTTATTCATTCTGGAGAGTCCCCGGCGAGCACCTCCTCTCCCCTCGAAAGCCAAAACTCGAATGACGGGACTACCGCCAAGGGAAGTCAACCAACGCCTCCACGCGGGGGGCCCTGATTGTCTACGGCCCCCG
Source organism: Lepisma saccharinum (assembly GCF_977018435.1). Classification (NCBI taxonomy): domain Eukaryota; kingdom Metazoa; phylum Arthropoda; class Insecta; order Zygentoma; family Lepismatidae; genus Lepisma; species Lepisma saccharinum. Next base: position 35,135,996 of record NC_139247.1, read on the forward strand.
ATGGGTTCGGAGGCCCGCAAAGGGTCATACGCTTTATTATATTGAGGAAATTCAATAGTTGTTACAAAGGTACAAGATTTAAAAACTACATGTGCTAACTCTAACTAATACGCATAATGACAATTTAGGTACGTCTTACATTATACAAGACCATCGAATTGTCTGTATGTACGTTCAAACACAATAACACCAATATGTTTGATTGATTGGATGATTGAGTCATTGTTTTAAGTCCACTTTAGGCGCAGTAAGGCTAATCGGGACTGGACGTACAGTTTAAAGTCGAATCTGAACCACTAGGTGCTTCCACCGGGTATCGAATCCGGGACCCCTTGATTACAAGGCGATTACGATACCACTGCGACATCGGGAAGGGCCCAATACCAATAAAAGTTGTAAAAGCCCACATATTGTTCTGGCAGGTTCAAAACTGAAACATCATTTCTGCATTATCACAGGTGACTGCCATCGCAGACATTGTGGCATCGGTGTACACCTTAACCATGGGAGAGTCCTAGACGGAATGTTGAAGGCTTACTTGGAGAAAGGTTTGGGGTCAGCATAGATATATATCACCAAATATGTGTATGTCATGTATCATTATAACATCTGTGTGTGTAATGTTCAGTGTCACTCAGTTTAATTTGCATATAAGCTTATAATTGTCATCTGTTTCCCATTTTTATTGTCATTCTTCTCATTATTTGTAAGACTTGATTGAATTTGGTTATTTTATGTAGCTTTTCTTTCACTTTTGGATAGTCGCGACGATGAGGTTGAGTGACGATGAAATTGGTGAAGGAAGACTCACAAAACATACTGCGATTCGAACCCGAGACCACAGGCGCCGTACCACGCTGTTAAAATTATTCCACCACTAAGATCGACTGCGAGAATGGCTTCCAAAATTCGCATCGGAACTTTCTGTTGCAAAACTGTATGTCGACCACTCAATCCACACAATCATCGGGGCTTCTTATAAACTGAGAAACAGATAAGAATATACAGGGTGATTCAAAAACAATATACGTATTTTAAAACCAGTATGCTGTCGAAACTACTGATCACTGAACAGCACGACTCTCCCTGGCGGAAGATAACGTTATCCAGTTTCAATCCATTGCCACTATATCGCTCGTGCAGCGCTGTTTGAATACACGGGCGTGTTGAATTTTTCATCTTTAAAAATCCTGATTTGAGGGGTGTTAAAAAGTTGTGGTATGATTAGGTAATTTGAAATATATTTTGGTTACTTGTAAATATTTAGGTCTTGCTTGGTAAATATCTATGTGAAAAGTTCCTACTTTTTAACTTTTTAAAATTTTTCTGTCATTTAAACGTATGGGTTATTCCCAAATTTTCATGAAAACAGATGTTGATAAGTGCCTAAAATTGATTACAAGTTATTGTAGTTCTCTTATATATGTATTGTAGTTATCTGCACTATTAATATTTTACTATTATTATGTTATATTTTGTACTATTAATATTAATATTATACTCCTTTCTTTTTTCCAACAGAGACTGAAGAATTTCCATTTTGAGAGTTGCAATCGGTGTCAACTGTGTCAATGACAGTGTGGTTATGGCGTGACAGATACGGTATGCGATATCTTTTATTCTTTCTACAACCAGTGATAACTGCTTCACTATGACTACAAAGAAGAGAACAAGACAGGGAACATTCATACATATGAGCAACCTTATTGGAAGTGGAAGAGACATGTTGCCTTCTGAATTACCAACTTTGCGAGACGTGTTAAGATATGTACTGTTGCTGAGAGAACAAAGTAGTGAGGATATGAGAAACTATCCAGCTGCCAGTGTTGCAAAATACATATATCCTAAAGTACTTGAAAAATGGGAACGAGCAAAATGTTCTTTTGTTTTCCCTGTTGTGAATTCAAGAGTTACAGTATTAGCAAAGATTCAAGAAAGTTGGGAGCAAGCAAAAGACATAACTCTTGGAAGGGGGCAAGTTAGCTATTAAAGAAGCCTTTGCTTCAAAACTTGACAAGCTCTTTGACATTCTCAATTGCAAATGTAAAATCATTATGTGCTCTGAATTTGGCTGTGCTACAGATTGCACAAAAGAAGCTCACATTAATTGTTCATGCTCTAAAGACAAGAAGATCCAGTGAAAGAACTTGCTTTCATTAAAGGCCAGAGAAACAAGATTGGTTCTATTGGACCACACCAAATTGTTTTGCCAGATTCTCCAGAACATAACAGACTGATAAGGAAGCAAAAGCGAGGAGAAGTTGAGAGAACAAGACTTGCTGAATATAAAAAGGAATGCTTACAGACTTCTTTACTTCCATCACATGAAGAAAGTTCCTCTGGGGTTGGAAATGAGAAAAAGAATCTGATACAGAAGATGGAAGTGAATCAAATTATGATTTAGCAGCTCCTTCAACTTCTAATGAAGAGAAACAGTACAATACATTAGATATACCTAATGTTGCTATGCAGAGCATCAGATACAGTGTTGGTCTTCGTGCAACAGCTGCAATTACCACTGCTGCATTTATTGATATCGGCTTGATCACTGAAGAAAACACGAAATTTGTTGTTGACTACAATAAAGTAAAGAGAGCGCAGGAGAAATTGATGTCATCATTAGACAATGAATTTGAAGAAATTTGTAAGAAGGGTCAAATTCATTGCATATTTTTTGATGGTCGTGAAGATTCAACTAAAGTTATGCTGAAGGCTGAAAATTCAGAGCAGCAGTTTCCCAGTACTATGAAAGAACAACATTATTCAGTTTGTCAGTTTGTAGTGAGCCAGGTGGGAGATACCTTTATCAGTTTACACCAGAGAAAAGCTCAAAGAATGAAAATCCAGCTGAAATAATTGCTGACAATTTACTGAATTTCATGAAAGAGAAAGGTATTGATAAAACAATACAAGCAATTGGAGGTGATTCAACAAATATTAATACCGGCTGGGAAGGTGGCACCATGCACTGGGTAGAAGTCAAACTAGGCCCCAAACTTAACTGGCTAGTTTGTGCTCTTCACACCAAAGAGTTACCTCTTCGCCATTTAATCACAGCCCTTGATGGGTAGACTTTGTCAAACAAGTGGACAGGTGACATTGGTAAAATGTTAGATGCAGCTACAGAGCTTGATATTAATCCTAAATTTCCAAAAAATTCAATTGGAGTACCTGTTATTGAACTCGGTGACAGTATATTGTGAAGGATTTTTCAACCGATCAAGCGTATGGATATAGAATTACACAGGCCATAAGAGCAGGTAAACTTCCCAATAATCTGGCACTTCTAGAAATTGGACCAGTGAGCTATTCAAGGTGGCTTACAACAGCAAACAGACTTTGTTGCTTGTGGGATTCCAAACATGGCCTAAAAGGCAAAAACCTCGAGAAGTTTAAGGCTGATTGTGGAATACATTGTTGGTGTGTACTATCCGTGTTGGTTCAATATCAAAGTAAAACATTTGTGGATAGAAGGCCCACGTCATTTGTTGTTTCAATTGCAACAGCTTAGACTGCAAAACAAGGCTGTAGTAAATGCTGTTTTGCCGACTGTTAAGCGTTCAGCGTGGTATGCATTTAGTGAAATGTTAATTCAGACACTGCTGTGCTCAAATAATAATAAGAAAAGAGAGCTGGAATTCAAAAGATCATTGATTTGAGAGGTGGCAATGATGATACATTTGGAGACCTTTCAGTACGTCCAAGGAAGACACCTTCTATAAACACCTCTGCTTCAAACTTATTGGAGTTGATAGACTGGTTTGATGGAGTTTATGAACCTCCATTAACATGCAAAATGACCTTGACAGAAATAAAGGAATTTATTGACAAGCCTATGAAAGTTCCTCAATGGCCTTGTCATGGTCAGGGGATTTAAAGATGTGTGAAACAAGTCACGGAGGCTGCAGGAAAGGTGTATACACAGGAATAAAAGGGAGGGCTACATCAGAGGCCAAGAAGCAGGTCGTCGGCTTTTGTCAAGAAATGAATCAAAGCAGGACTTGATGAAACTTGTTATTAATTCTAATTAATGTTATTATTTTTTTTACTATAATAGGACGTTATAATATAAAGTAATGATATGTTGTTACAGCTGGAAACAAAATTTCTTTATATTTTCGCTTGTACAAAATGATTAAAAACTTCAACTTCGCTTCAAAATGATAGTTTTTGGCTTTTTTTAGTGCATTTCAAACAAACCTCAATTTACCAAGCTAATCGTCAACCAATCATAAAAATAATTTCAGATTTGGATTCCTCATGTCCAATAACATATTTACAGAACCCCTCATTGAGCAAATTCGCAAAATAAAATTTTCAGTCCTTAAATGACACGCCCTAATACACAATCCCACTACTTCAGTCATTTCACTTTCTTAATAAAATTCTTCCTAACCGTTGGATTGGTCGTCAAGCAGCTAAAGACTTGGCACTTTTCAGCTGACCTCCACGGTCACCGGATTTGTCTCCCTGTGACTTTTTCTTGTGGGGGTAAGTAAAGGAAACCGTTTATGTACCACAACTACCAAATGACCTGGAAGAGATAAAAAAAAATGGATCACTACCGCTGTAGCGTCAGTGACGATGGACATTCTAGCTCGAGTTTGGAATGAATTTGAGTACCGCTGTGATGTTGTTCGTGATGCTTGTGGATGACATATTGAACATCTTTAGATATTCGTAAGTGTCAGAGCTTTCAGAGTTGTACTACTTCTATTTTTTCAAATATACCCGTTTGAAATACGTATATTCTTTTTGAATCATCCTGTATTTTGTACTTTCCAGCGAAGACAGATTGTTAAAACACTATTGAGTTTGATGTTTTCGGAAAACGCATGTGGTGAACCAGAGGAAAGCATTGTTGAACCTCGATGCCGTAACGATGCTACCTGTTCCGATGGATCGGAAATATATTTCGAAGTGCTCCTCTTAGAGAAAGGATTTTGTATAATAAAGTAACTCCAGCACCACGTTAGCCACGTGCATTGCCTGGTTTCACCCTGAATGTGGCAAGTATTCCTTCTGGTATGTTCTGAAACCTGCTCTCTTCTAAAGAAATTTCTACATATATGCATAAGAGAGCCGCGGATGTCCTGTAGATGAGGTGCTTGACTCCCACTCAAGGGATCCGCGTTCGATTTCCCGAATGGTGAATTTTTCCAGCAATATCCCTGCATGTAAAGGCTCTGCGTTCACTCAGCCTCCAATAAATGATTGATTGAGTTGGCGTTTTAAGTCCACTTTATGCACATTAAGGCTAATTGGGACTGAACCTACAGTTTAAAGTGGGATCCGAACCACTATGTGCTTCCACCGGGCATCGAACCCGGGATCCCTTCATTACATCCAATAAATGAGTACCTGGGTGTAACCCTGGTTAGTAAATGTGGTTGGAGCGAGGTGCTGATAACATCACCTCCACAAATGGCACACACACACACATATGGACATAGCAATTCTTTAAGAACGTCAAAGAATAAAAACTTTTCATCCTCAAATGTTTTGTGGTACCAATGGGACTTCAACCTTTGTGTATTCCACTGAATAATTTTCATGACATAATTGCATATAGTTTAGAAAATGTTATACATATACAAACTTTTCCACAGTTTTATACTTATTGCCACAATTCTAGACAAGGACTAGGATTGTAAGCCATGACGTGTTCAGAGAACTCCTTGAAATGACTATTTCAAAAAGTGAGACTCGAATTTCTAACAAATCTGAACTCAACCTTTTTCTGTTATGTTTCTTTGGGTTATAATGTTCTTACTTCCAGCAGGCAGAGCCTCGTTAGTCTCCATTTATTGCATTTCGCAAGCAGATATTGATTGTTTGATTGATTTGCTTTATTTTACTTCGCTTTTTGTGCCACTTTTGGCTAATTTACGAAGATTAGAATGAGTGATGATATTATAAAATTGATGAATGGACACTCACAAACATCCATGCCCAGGCCGGGATTGGAACCCGAGTTCCCTGGCATCGTAGTGCGATGTGCTAACCATTCCGCAAGCAGAGAGGTTGGCGTGCAAGCCGTTTGAGAAAAAGAAACACGCACTGCTAAGCCAAGGAATATATCGAAGAAAGACGAGAGATGCCGACCAAAAGCGATGCACCCGGCTACCAGAATGCTCGCTCTGAGTTTACAGGGAACAATTCAATTTTCCCGCAACCGTTGAATAATGTAAAGCCGCTGCCCCGTGATCATTTGCGAGCGGGAAAGACGCCAAAGCTTTCTGAGAAGCAGCTTTTAACCCTCAACGTCACTCACGCTGAAGAGGAACAAAGCAATATCAACTTTTCCAACTTGAATCTTCGCCCCTTCCCTCTCCTGCAACAGTTCCAAAACTCTGCACCCACTTCGGACCATTTTCACCAATTACATACCATTGAGGCCGAGCAACCGGGTTGCGCCGGATGGCTATGGAGGCAAATTACGTAACAGAGGAAGCCAATTCAGAGAAACGTGACAGTTTCACCCCCACCCCCTTTTCCCTCCACGCACACAAATCCGTCTCCATTCACAGGGAGCTTTTAAGTGGAGATATGAGGGCTAAATCCAGCTCCTCTTGTGGGATGCCCTCTCCCTCCAATGTAAGCCTGCCCTTTAATGTTAATAGCGGGAGCCCTTCCAGCCCTTCCATCCAAGGGATACAATGCCGAAAGGGATGCTTCGATTCTCGTTGTCGACGATTTCAAAAGAGGGTGGGGTAGCTACTAGTCTAAAGGAGAGAGATTTCCACCAACCTAGGTAAATTTCGATAAACCGCTCTTGCCCTTCTATTTGTAATAGCACGTTAACTTTCAACTCTTTCGTCTGATTCTTCTGCTACTGCAACTACTGTCACCATTGATAATTATATTCTTAATACATAACATACAGGGTGTATGACTCGCTCTCGATCCATGATTTTCGCTTATAAAATCAAACTATTTGTCGTAATGTAAGGAAATTTGCTACGTACATACCTTGGTGCATCAGACTGATTGTGACGTCACAGCGAGTGTTGGAAGTGGTCACCATTAGCATCAATGCATGCCTGCACACGCCTCTCCATGTTACAGAACGAAGCTAACAGGAGTCACAGCGTGAATTTTCCGCCGAATTCGTCTTGCAGTTCCATTATAGTCCGTGGCATGTTGCGTTACACCGTCCCTTTTCCAGTACGTGCGAACGATAAACACACGCTGTTTCACTGAGTACCGAGTAATACTGTACTGCTTTGTTACTTTACTGTAATCACGAACCACTGATTGTAGACACGAACTTTCAACCGAAACCGAACAAACACGAACCACTATCAGGCGCGTCACAACAGCAGGGCCAATAACTCAGACTGAAAGCACACGTCCGTAAGCTTGACATTTAACGGCAGAATCGCCCAGACGTAGGCGCATGCCCCCCGCAAGGACTAGAGAGACTGTGATGCCATCTCCAATGACGTCACCATGCTCCTAATTCACCAAGGTATGTCCGTGGAAACGTTTATTACATTTTGACCAATAGTTTGATATTTATAAGCAAAAATCAGGTGCCGAGAGCGAGTGAAACACTCTGTATATTATGTATTAAGAATATAATTATCAACATTGACAGTAATTGGCAGCAGCAGAAGAACCAGACGAAGCACTTGAAAGTTAACTTGCTATTACAAATAGAAGGGCAGGAGTAGTTTATCAAAATTTACTAAAGTGAAACACCCTGTATAGCTTAAATGAAGCAGGTGATAATATTGAGCCGTGTCAAGTGTCTCCCCCCCCTGCACCACCACATGGTACAAACGATTGAAACATGTAATATGATTCTCCTTCGTTTGTGCCGGATTGTGCCGCTTTTACTTTCGATTGTACTATTACGGTTCTCGAGTAATCGTAACTTGAATTTGGGAGGGCCAACTTGACGCAGCTCCCCCCCCCCTCCCCCAGTTTTGTACCGTCACAAAAATAATGGCACTGGAATATTTGACGTTTGTGCAGTTTTGTGCTTATTTTTTTCGTTTGTACAGTAATGGTTTTCGAGAAAATCAAATTCAAATTTGGGGGGGGGGCTCTCCCCCCACTTAAAGCTGTATGACAAAAAAACATATGAAATAGATAGTATTTCGTTTGTGCGGGTTTGTGCTGTTAAAATTTTTGTTTGTACGGTTACAGTTTTCCAGTAATTTGTGTTCAAAGATGGCGGACACCAAATCAAGGAATTTAACTTAAGGGAAACGAAGTACTATGAGATTTAGCATTGTCTTCAAGGTCCAGGAGATGATATTTCTTCATCTTCCGATCACTACCGCCCGCAGGATATTTTATCAGGAGGACAGCAGTGCTTAAAGTGGGTGAAACGTAGAATGATTGAATTATCCCATGCTGATCAGAGAGCTTTGTAATACAATTGCCATCGCTGCGAGGTTCTATCTCTGGAGTGAACTAAATACTTTTCTGTCCAGCGCTTGTGTAGAAGCCACCACAAATCGGTTATGCGTTGTTAGCTCCGCTGGTTGGGTAAAAATCTTCAGGTAGAAGTCTGCTGATAGTTAAAGATTCTTTAGGTCAATTTCCGAGCCCTAATCATAACGGTATACCTACAGGATGATTTTATATATAGCTATATAATTTTTACAATAAGTGTGTTACCATTTTGTTGAATAATCCTCTTCGATTTAAACGATAATTTCCAAATTTCTTCATGACGTGTGCTCCAATGACTGTTTCTTTCTGTGGGTATAGGAATATTGGGCATGAATTTTTTTTCCCAGCAGTCACTCATTCGTCAGCTGTTAGCAACATGTCGATTAAGTGTAGTAGTTTTTTCACAATTAGTAGTTTTTTGGTCGCAAGTCGGAATATGTCACGAAAATCTACAAACTGCAATAAGTCGAAACCCATTGATTTCCGACCCCCGGTGCATAGGGTCAAATTTGTTGCAAATGTGCTCTAGTATTACCCCTTTCCAGGAATAGGTCGAATTACCAATCACCCTGTATATTCCATAGCATGGAGTAAATATCTACAATGATAACAATATGAGCAGAGGCTTAAAAGAAAGGATGCATGCTGGTTATCATAACTAATATACATTGATTGATTTGTTGTATTTTACTTCGCTTTTCTGCCCCAGATGAGGATGAAAAATGAAGAGACGAAATCGGTGAGAGGACAATCACAAACACACGTGGACAGCACACACATCCCATAGAGAATTAAATGGTTTTGTGAGTCCAGACACCAAAGCCTCGTTAGTCTACATAATGCAGTGCAGAGTGAACAAGCAGAAAAGAGGTTTATAATCGGGTGTCTTCAGAAAGGATGATCGCTTACACCCTGATAACAACAAGAGTAGCGATATGAAATTAATGATACACGGTTGGAAATCGTGTCTATAATGACAACCTACACCAATAGAGTACTCAGCTGAGCACAAGACACACAAAACTAAAAGTATATAAAGCATCTATGCTGTTATTTGTTACCTATGGATCAGAACCAGAATGACCTCCTCACTCTGGCAGTTCTAGTCTAATCTTGTCTCGTGTCAATACCTAGGTACTATCCGTACCTATAACAACTATGTACATGTGAGAAAACATGATTAACTGATTGGTTTCTAAAATCATTGTGGCAGCGCTTCGAATTAAGAGTAGGCACACTGCATACTTCATACGCCAAACTTTAAATAGAAAGCCTTAAAATGTAACATGCCCTAAAAATATTAGTATTGTAATAAATACTCTGTGGTTGTTAAGATTCGAATTGAGTTCATTCTCTTCTTCCAGTTCTCATGCTCAAAGACTTCGGTTTAAAAATGCTGTCAATATTTCTTGCTACCAATCCTTTTCAAGATATAACATTTTCAACAGTATTTTTCACTTAAAACATCACGCCTCATTTTGTGTTTGGGTATCCATTTTTTCTTTCTTTTTGGGGATTTTAGGTTATTTGTTATGTACAGAAAGACTAACTAGGGGTGGACCAACACTTTGATGTGGGATCCGTACCACTATGTGCATCCACCTGGTATCGAACCTAGGATCCCTTGATTATAAGGCAATAGCGCTACCACTTCACCATCGGGTAGACCCCATTTATTCTTTCCTCCTCCGAACTTATAAACAAAATTGGCCCTTGAGGAATTCAGATATTGGCAAAAGGATAAATAAAACAGTGTGGCCACTCTACAACCATGATAAAAGTTAAGTATAATTCCCGGTTTTCAAGTAGAACTTTCCAAAATTTCAGGGACACAAATTGATGTTTTCTCCCTTTCAACCTTACGTATTACCGCCTCACACCACACAAACACACACACACACAAATATATATTATATTAACATTATACTTATATCACTTATATTCTGTTATTAGGCTATGTGTATATTAACAATATCAAGGGTGTGTGTGTGATTCCAATGTATCCAAACCATCTAATTCAATTCGATTAAACGGTATATATAATTTTTAAAAAATATGTTAAATTTAAGTTTACAGTCGTCACTTCACATATTCATACTCGCCATACATCTACAAACATAAGTCACAAAGTCACAAAAACACTAAGTTGCTGACCAAAGCAGTTTATTTAATTTTAAAAGCACTTTACATGTAAAGTTTCAACCCTGTATCAGGGTCTTCCTCAGACTAAGAACTTCACTAAAAATCCTTACATGTAAAGTAAGTAAAAATGTTACATGTAAAGTGTTTTTAAACCTAAATAAACTGTCTTGGTCAGGAACTTAGAGTTTTTAATATGGAAACAAGGCTTAATTATATTACAAGTCACAAATGTCACGGTTTATACTAATCTACAAAAAATTGTAAATTGCATAAAACTTTCCAACCGAAATTAACCTAATCAACTTCAGGATATCTTATCTTGAAATAATCTTCCGTCTGTCAGATAGATTGTTCTGCAAAGGCCACTAGCAAAGTAAATGGATTGAGAGAATCTGTTTTATTATCCATCTAGGTTTCTTTTCCTTCCGCGATAAAAATAAATACCTAAACTGTGAAAACATGCGTAAGGACATTTATAAATATGTGTAAATTCAATGGGATTTCGATTAATAAAAGCTGCAATTTTCACATCTACGGAGAAAAATTCACGCTGAATTCCCAAACCCAATAATTCAAGCATAATTCTCGGAATTCTCGGCGAGTAGCCACCCTACCCTATAAAAGCAAGGCATAGAGAGGTTAGTTAATATATGATCGTTTTTGAACGGAGACAGCAGACACACACCTCCATCATCCAGGTACAGTGCCAGACACTTCTTGGTTGTAATTTTCCCATTGAGAGTCAAGGGAATTGTTACAATCTGGAAGTGTCCGGGGCTGTACATATCTGTTTATACACTGTACACTATATGAGCTAACTCCGAAACTCAAACAAGAGCCGAGATCGAATATGCATCCACATACTCGCAGATCGGTTCGGATGCTTAGATATACATATCTAGTACTTGTCAACTCAGATCTAGCTATCCAAGCCAGTACCTTTCCACCTGAAGAGTTTTGATTGGATTCCGTTAAGTTCCACATTCCAAGAGGGGCGGTGCAAGGTACGAAAGAATGTTGCGCACACCTTAATTTTCTTCCGCACACACTTCTGCGGCACATAAACTGATCATCACAGCTAGATAAACACATCTAACTCTTCCAGTATCATATCACGTTATGACGTATTAAAGTGATAAGTCGCATTTACTTCCATGTACAGTCACGGACATTTCTAAGAAGCCCATGAGTGTGAGTGCAATCATTTCAACCCACAAGTGTCCGGGACTGTATAGGTATTTATTGTGGCCGATTGATTTGATCTATTTTACTTCGTTTTTATGCAACTTTTGACTAATCGCAAAGATGAGAATGAGATAAGATACGACATCGATGAAGAAACACTCTCAAAGAAACTCATGCTCAGGCCGGGACTCGAACCCGGGACCCGTGGGGTCGTAGCGCGCTCTACTAGCTACTCCGCCACGGAGGGCAGCTTAATGCGGCCAAAGTAAGTAAACTTAAGCACGACACTACGAATTCTTAATGCTCATTTGCATATTTCCATAAAAGCCTACTAAAAGTTGATTGGTATTTGATGGACATGCATATTTCACATTTTCTATATTTGCAACATTGTATCTATATTCATTCCTAGTCCCTCAGAACTCCTAGATGATGAATCCTGCCTCCGACGCGGAACACTGACGAGAACATATGACCCTCGTTTCGAATCTGCCTTGTAATAATTACCAATCATTCAACATGCCTCCCTGTCAAGAAACGCTATCTCCGATGGTCTCATACCTAGATGAGATCCATTTATTTGATTTATAGATAGATGTTTACATGTTACGTTTATCTAGAATGGAGAAGAGAGAACCTGGAAATGTAACTGATTGACCGTGAGCAACTCTAAAGAAGATAAAACACTTCAACGTTATTGTACAGTATATATATATATATATATATATCATCAATTCTAAACAAATGTAATCATAAAAAATAACCCAAATATTGCCCTAAGATAACATAAAGAAAAGAATTACAGGAAGCCTTTCCATCTTAATTTCAAACATACCGCAATGAAACGAAAATCAAGTTATATCTTGTCTATATTTTTACTGACGGTAGATACGATGTTGTAAGTTTAGATACAAGTTGTTATAAGGTAAATCTGTAAGTATAATTCTTAAAAGCGCTTTTGCCTTACAATCCTTTTGGTACTTTGAGGCCACTATCCATTTGCGTTCACATTAGTAATAGACACTATAATCGTTAATGTTAGATTATGTTATTTTACATGTTAATTAATAGTTATTATTCTCACTCTCATTACTATTACTCATATATTGTATTGATGATAGTGCAATGAGGCATTTTATAATTCGTATTCTTGTGAGGCATTAAAACGTTCTTGCATCTTGAACTCCACACTTGTTCATATTATGCTCCAATTGTTTTTACAAATTTTGAATTATTATTTCATTGTGTATGTTCAGCTTCCTAATTTTACCCTTACTATTGTATTTTTACGAGGAAAATTAAATCTGGACATCCACAATCAAATATTGCAAAAATTGTAACTGGGACCAAACAGTGAAAGAATATTGACTTGAAGATATTAGAAATATAAAATATTACGTTCTTAATAGCATTCCGGGCACTATAGGTGCCTAGTTTGCTCTTAAAGGTTAAATAAAACGGCCATTTTTGTAAATTCTATTCCCAACAATAATTGAATTTCTACCGTTTCCAGTCATGAAGAAAATATGTCCATCCGTTGCAAAGAAATATATAATATCAAGTAAACAACCAAGCTCTCTCTAAAGGATAAATAATTACGCTGAATAATTTAGTGGTACGACAATTTAAGTGTTGAATTCATGTAACTTTCATGCATGCTCAAATCGGCCGTTCTAAATCCTGTGTTAAAACCACGCCCTATGCGAGATGTCACCAGTATGTTTATGACATCACATGGAAATGTTCCGCTTGTTTACCCCGCGAACTCCTCAGTCCACTGACTACATGACGTCACCGCAAACAAAAGACAACAGCGGGCGAGGCTGCTCGTGACGCACTCCACGTCAACAGATGCCTACCAGCATTGTGCTGGAAGTAATGAAGCGTGAGAAGACACGAGCTGCCATCTATCGTCCGAAATGGCGACTAACGCTCGTCTGACGTCCCGTCAAAATTTGATTCCACTTTTGTAAAGCGCCTGATGATATGGAGAATCGTTTGGACTGCCACAGTTGTAGGGCAAGATGTACCCTAGAATTTCTGCGAGGGTTTTTAAAGCTTCGAACATGTGGAGGGCGTAGTTCTTTCAAAGTGAAAAAGGTGCATGCATACTTGTGTGTGCATGTACACTCACATAAAAAACAAAATGTAAAATGATTCAAATTCATTGCTTGCAACAAGTCATGACGGTACATAAGCATATATATTTTATTTGGCTCACGTCGTTTCTCTACCGTTCCGGGTTAACCACGACGATGAGGATGAATAGTGATTTGATTTAAAAAGTGACGGAACAAACAAACCGATGGGGCTATGTCTTACTTAGGATTCGAACCTAGGGCTACATACATTCTGGATATAGACCATAATGTTTAGCATAAACTACAAACTAACAACTAACTCCCTAGCCTTCTTAAACCCGAAGGTTCATGGCTGCAGCAACACAGGCCTTCAATCTGTCCCTATCTTGAGCAAGTTCTATATACTCTTTTCCATACCTACCGATTTTCCTTAGGTCCATCTCAACGTTGTCCCTCCATCTTCGTCTTGGCCTTCCTACAGGTCTCTTACCATCTGGTTTCCCAACAAGAATCCTGTAAACTCCTCTTTCCTCTCCCATTCGTGCCACATGGCCTGCCCACCTAATTCTTCTTGATTTAATTATTCTAATAATATCTAGACATGAATACAAATTACGTAATTCTAAATTATGTAACCTTCTCCACTCACCTGTTTCCTCATCCCTTTTAGGTCAAAATATTTTCCTAAAGATCTTATTTTCAAATACTCTCAATTTATGTTCCTCTTTCAATATAAGGGACCAAGTTTCACATCCATATAATACTACAGGCAAAATTACTGTTTTGTATATTTTAACTTTTAGTTTCTTAGATATTAAACGAGAAGACAAAAGTTTATGAAGAGAGAAGTAACATGCATTTCCTGAATTCAGCCTACTTTTTATTTCCTCTTTAATATAATTTTCATTTGTTAATATTACTCCTAAGTATTTGAATTTGGAAACTGTTTCAAACGATTTGTTATCAATAATTAGATTTTGATTATTACCTAACACTTGGTTTCGGCCTGTAAGCATATATTTAGTTTTCTCTTTGTTAACTTCCAAACCTATCTCTTTAGCAGTTTTGAAAAATATTTTAGCATTATTCTTAATTGTATTCACATCATCCCCCAGTAACTCTACATCATCTGCATATGCTAACAACTGAGTCACACCATTTAATTTTAGTCCTTCTTTAGTTTCTTTTAAATTCCTAACAGCATATTCTAAGGCAAAATTAAAGAGCAATGGAGATAATGCATCTCCTTGTTTCAACCCATCATGAATTGTAAATTTGCCAGACATATTAATACCTACACGAATTTTACTTTCTGTTTCACTGGTGCATATTTTTATCATACTAACAAGCTTCTTAGGTATTCCAAACTCTACTAATATATTATATAATTTATCTCCTTTCACCGAATCATATGCTTTTTTGAAATCAATGAATAGCTGATGACATTTTGATTATATTCCCACTTTTTTTCAAGTGTCTGTCTGATGTGAAAAATTTGATCTGTAGTTGATCTGTTACGTTTAAATCCACATTGATAATCACCTATAATTTCATTAGCATATGGTGTTAGTCTTGTTAAAATAATGTTAGACAATATTTTGTATGTTGTTGAGAGTAGATAAATTCCACGGTAATTTTTGCAGTTCATTTTATCACCTTTTTTAAACACACGAACAATTATGGATTCTTTCCACTGTTGAGGGATTTCTTCTTTATTCCATATTAAACAAATTAATTTATGAATTTGACATATTAATGAATTTCCACCATATTTAATTAACTCAGCTGGTATTAAATCAATGCCAGGTGCTTTGTTATTCTTTAGCCTTTTAATAGCATCCTTAACTTCAATCAAGTTAGGTTCTGGAACTAAAGGTTCTGCTGTGTGGACTTCATTTACTTTTAATTTATCTCCTACATGGACATTTAAAATGTCATTAAATAGTTCTTCCATCTATTTAGAATATCGCTTGGGTCATCTAGAAAATCACCGTCTTTATATTTTATCAAGTTTACTTTAGGTTGCCACCCCTTTCTAAACTCATTTACACCATTATATAGATCTCTGATATTTTTAGTTTTGCTGTTTGTTTCAATTTCGTTAATTTTGCTTTTCAAGTAATCTCTTTTTTTACTTCTAAACGTGCGGTTAACTTCTCGCTTTATTCTATTATAATTGTTTAGATTTGTATCATTAGAGTTATTTAACCACCTAAGTCTAGCCGGATTTCTTATTTCTATTAGATTATGACATTCATTATCAATCCATGGCTTACTTTTTCTTGGTTTATGGTATCCTATACTTTCTTTTGTTGCTGATTCTATTGCATTACGTATGTGCTCCCAATTCTTATTTACGTCTGTTTCATTTATATTTTCATCATCATTTAAATCCTGCAAAACATCAAATCTATTTGACAGTTTAATTTCGTAATCTTTCTCAATTCTTCCATCAGTAAACTTTCCTGTATCAAATTTTAGAACTTTTAGATTTTGTTGCTTATGATTTATCACTTTATCACTGAGAGTCTTTCTCTTAATTTAGCAATTACTAAATAATGGTCACTGGCACAGTCAGCACCTCTATGTGTACGAACGTCAATTATACTAGTATACCTTCTCTTATCAATGAGAATATGATCTATCTGATTATGAGTTTTACCATCTGGAGACAACCAGGTATATTTATGGATATCTTTATGTTTAAAAGTGGTACTTTTCACAATTAAATTCTTTGAGGTTGCAAAAGTAATCAATCTTATACCATTATCATTACTTAATTCATGAAGACTTTCTTTACCAATCGTGGGTTTAAATGTCTCTTCTTTGCCAATCTGTGCATTACAGTCACCTAACAGAATTTTCATATCATACTGAGAAAATTTATCAAAGACCTGTTCTAACTCTGTATAAAAATCATCTTTAGTATTATCATCTTTATCTTCCGTTGGTGCATGTATGTTTATTAAAATAATTTTACACCACCTACCCTGTAAAACTGCATATGATATCCTATCATTAATAAATTCTACTGTTTTAAGAGCCGAGATAATTCTATTATTTATGAAAAAGCCTGTTCCAAAATTATGATTTTCAGTACCACCATAGAAAAAAGTATAATTTTTAGTTTTACTATTCCCTTCTCCTGGCCACCTGACTTCCTGGACAGCTACTACATCTAATTTATACCTAACTATCTCATTAACTGTACACTGAAATGCCCCAGGCCGGTAAAGGCTCAGAACATTCCAGGTGCCTAATTTAATACTCTTATTCCTAATGTAGATCTTGTCCTTAGTCCAGGGACCTCCCAAAGTTGTCCCCACCCGGAGATCCGAACGGGGGACTATTTTACCTCCGGAATATTTTACCTTGGGAACATCCATGGCCTTATATTGCTGTTTCTTGACAGTTTTTTTTTACAGTGAATAGTTGTCAGCTCTACGCCTAACCCCCAATATGAATGGAGGAACTACTACACAAGACAAACACAAACACATTAGACAGCACAATTACTACACAAGACGAACACAAACACATTGGACAGCACAACTACTACACAAGACACACACAAACACATCACAACTATAACACAATATAAACTCAAACACACCACAACTACTACACAATATAAACACAAACAAACTACACACCACAACTACTACACAAGACAAACACAAACAAATTAGACAGCACAACTACTACGCAAGACAAAACAAACATACTAGACAGCACAACTACTACACAAACATACTAGACAGCACAACTACAACACAAGACACATACATACAGATCACCGATATTACACAAGACAAACAGAAATACATTAGACAGCATAACTACTACATAAGATAAACACAAACACACTAGACAGCACAACTACTACACAAGACAATCCCAACCACACTAGACAGCACACCTACTACACAAGACAAACCCACATACATCACACCACAACTACTACACAAGACAAACACAAACACTATACAACACAACTACTACACAAGACACACAAACACATAACAACCACTACACAAGAAAAAAACAAACACACAACTACTACTACACAAGATTATGAATGGATGGAAGTAATCATCTTTTTCATAAGTAAATAATCATGTGTGTAATTAACTTTCTAATTTTACTGTCATTTTTTACCCTCCTACTCTGACATAACCCTCTGGTATTCGGTGTACGGCAAACTCTTCGAGAAGCTATACTGTTGATAACTTTTTTCGTGCTGTGTTTACCAATTTCAGAAGGCTTCACTGAGTCCAATGCAAATTGAATGACATGGCAATTTCACTCGAAAATTGAAGGATGGACATGTTTCTCCGTAGATACAAATAAAGAACACCCTTACAACAATCACAGTTAATATTATTTCCTTTGTTATAACTAGGGCTAGGATTTGTATGACCTACAAATCACCAAAATATGCAAAATAAAATATGCTCTTATGACCAAAAAATTTACAAAATATGCACTATAATTTGAAAAATATGCCCTTATAACTGGACTGTTTCAAACATCAATATCCAAAAGTAGGGATGTGCTTAAACAATTGCCGATGTGTGATTACACTGCTCTGCAGCAAAAATGAGGTTTTCAAATGAATGAGTGTTCCTAAATGGAATTTTCACGCTGAGTTCAACGGTGCAATCCGTTTTTTCCTATCACGTCAGGTTTTCGAGAAAATCGGGAATTTGTGTTTCATAAAAGTCCCGTTTTATACCATAGGAGGGCATGGAGAGTATTTAGTGTTAAATTGTGATTACACCTTTGTATGGGGTCTGGCAACACTAATTTAACTGTTTTTTGTTTCACAGGTGGTCGAGTGTGTTGTATTCCTAGTGCTGAACGGTTGCATGAAGTGACAAATTGTGTATATTCGGACAACAATGTCTTCACGTGGCTGCAAAAACTACCCGAACACTTTCTCTTAAGTATGTGGGAAGTACATGTTGTGTAAACAAAAACTAAAGATAACGCTATTCGTCAAAGAATGTTTAGCATAGTAGACCAATAATAATATACAAATCTATTTTAGGTTCGATCGTCACCATCAGAAAAATGACCAAGAAAAATCGCCCAAAGACGAGAAAAGGGCTCTATTTCGGTAATATGTAGACCAGGACCGCACATAACGGTAGAGAAAAAAGAAAGAGAGGGGGCGGAGCAAAGCAGTGCGCGCTGCTAGAAATGGCTGGTAACTGCAGCCGCGTTCCCCTCCAAGCACTCACTTCCCCTCTCACGCGTTCATTGGTCGAACCGGCTCTAGGCCTAGTCACTAATTGCCTTGTTTTAGGTCTCTTTCTTCAGACATTCCCGAAACGGATTACGTTTTGAGTAGGTAAAAAGTAAATTGTGGATATTTCGTTCATGTTCAGTTAAGATGGCATATAAATGTATATTTCTACTTAGACATGAAACCACCAAATGAACGCATATTTCTCTCAAATAGTGTTGCCCACGGGACAGGCTTTTAAAAATTCGAGACGAGACGAGATTGACCATGTGTCATAAGACAAACGAATATTTTCGAGACGAGACAGCATTTCACAGCATTTCCACGAGACGAGACAGGCCGAAGTCTCGTCTCGTGGGCAACACTACTCTCAAATGAACTGTTCAATTCCACACCTACAGTAAGTTGTAGTAATTTGTTTTATATACAGCCCCTATCTGACATAACGTAACAAATGGATTACTTCTTTGAAACTCTGACATTATTCTTATACCAGTGCTAATCATTATAATATTGAATATTACTTGACTGAGTTGCATTACTTAGTTTATTAACAAGCTTATTAATTGCATTTGAACAATAATAATGTAACATATAAACTGTCACTGAATATTAATTACCAATTTTCATTGTAATATTAATGCATTTTTACGTAACTTGAACACTCATTTAACAATCATATTATAATTGTTCCAAAATAACAAATGACTCTCTCTGCTTATTTGTTCAGTGGGTTTAAATAACAATCCATATTGTACTTTTATTAATTGCGCATCTATTATTAATTATTTCTGTGTGTCGATCCCCCTCCCCCATTTGTCTGAGTTGACGATCACTCGGACCAGAGCTCAACAAGTAAAAATTAATATAATACTTCTACAAAACTATATAAAATAGAGTTCAATAAAATAACTACTAATGTACATAAAGACATCACCAATACATGCATCCAAATCTAATCACTTGTTGAACCCTTCCGTCACGTTAAGTGTCTGGTTAGAATATTTTTAAGAATGTACCAGTTGGAAGTGGAGTGAAGTGCTTGAGAATACCTTACCCAGAGGTTCCCAAATGTTTTCGTTTTACTACGCCCCTAGTGTTTCAAGATTTATCCGCGGCGCCCTAGTCAGAATGTGGGCCTATCTAACACTTGCAACGCTCAGTTAGTGTGTTTAGGTTGCTTGTCTTACTTAAAAATATATACAGTGGAACCTTGATAACTAGTACTTGAGGGAGAAAAGAAAAAAATCGGGGTATTAAGGATTTCGACTTACCAAGGTTCGAGTTATTGAGGGTCAAATCACCGACTTCGAGTTAAAGAGGTCTAGAGTCTGTTATGGTTATGGACTAACCTTAAAACATTTGATTGTGGGTTGTTAGGAGAGAGAGATATTATGAATGTTGATGGATGATACGCACCCACTTATTGTATCATTTTAAGTGTTTAATATGTTAAATGTCTATGATGACGTAATTTGCTTTGTTCAATTGGGTAGTCTGTTATGGTTATGGACTAACCTTAAAACATTTGATTGTGAGTTGTTAGGAGAGAGTTATTATGAAAGTTTCGGGGATGATGGAAGTGATTTTGGAAATGTGAATGTGTTAATATGTGTAGTCAAGAAGTATTATGATCTTAATACAATTTTGTTTGTAATAAGGAGTTTAATTGCGAATGCAAGTGTAATATATTAACATTAACTAACATCTAAATATATTTTTTGTGTGCGAGAGTTAGTAAGGTTTACGTAAACATATCCTTATCTGATTTCCCACTACCTGAGGGCTTCATAGTAGGCTGATAAGTCTCATACTCGCCGTCGAGGAATAAAAGTAAGTTGATCCATTGAGAATAAACCGGTTAACGTAACAAGTGGAATCTTGATAACTAGTAGTTGAAGGGAAAAGAAAAAAATCGAGTTATCAAGGATTTCGACGTACAAGGTTCGAGTTATTGAGGGTCAAAATCGCCGACTTTGAGTTATAGAGGTCTAAAGTTTACTGACCCTTCTGAAAGTCGGCACTACGTATGTCTATAACGTATGTAGCATCATTTTAAATTAATACGCATACTGTACAGTACAACGTACGTAGAAATACATTTTATTGAACAAAACGTTAGATGCACTATGTGCAATGATGATTACATACACGGCAGGGTGGGTGTGGGGGGGAGTTCCAATTCCGGACACGAATGTTGATCACCTAACATTGTACGTACGCACCCTACACTTCGACTTATTGATTTCCGTTCGACTAAATCTTCGAGTTATATACGTGATTAGAATTTAACTTCGGCTCATAGAGGTTATTCACACTCTACCTTCAAGTTATTGTGCTCGAACGGCATCCCATAAACTACAAAAATTCGTCCTATCAAGGTTTTATTCAAGTTGTTGAGGTAAAATTAGTATGGAGTGTTATGGACAATTCAAGGGGATTAGTAAAAAGTCGACTTATCAAGGAATTCGGGATGTTGAGCTTCCACTGTACACATATTTCAAATTCAGAAACATTTTACATGTAAAAAGTACTAAATAAGCAAATATTTGAAACAATATAATCATTTCAGTGAAAATAATAGAACATTTCGCGGCGCCACTGAAACCCAGCCATGGCGTACACTTTTGGGGTGTCTGCCTTATATCAGTGTGGTGGATGACGTAACACCACCACTGCGCGATCTATTAGTCTTTACATAACTAAACCTTTCTTTCGTTCAGCTAGAGGTCAAAATTCTACACAGGGCTATAATTCTGATATAAAAATACCGGCTTATAGCCAGGGCTGGACTTAAAATGTCATTGCCACAATTCTAGTAAGGTGTGGTGGAGTGGCGACGATTATGGGGGGCGTTGGGGGCATTTGCTCTCCCCTACAGTGTTTTTGCAACTTTTGCCCTGTATGAACTTACTAACTTAAAGTAGAAAAAAGTATAGAAAACTGTACTTGGGCATTCGCCTGTTCTGTTCGAAATAAATAAATTATTTGTTAATGAATTTGGACCAGATCTAAATATATTTTATGTGCATGAAAAGTGCTTGCAATAATCTTGCAACACCGTTAACATTGAAGCATTTACTTTTATTTTTAGTACAACCAAATTAAGCATATTTGGAGGTAAAACTGGACATTCAAAAAAATTAAACGAAACTTGCTGGAATATGTATTACTACTTGAGTTGTATTTGCCACAAAAAAGTTAAAAGAATCCCGTTCAGAGTTTCGGAGATATGACGTCATCAATATGTCCGCCGTCAGAATTTGTAGTGCAATCTTTAAACGTGTACAATTTCTCACAGAATAGTGATAAAACCTTCGTTTTTACATCAAACTAAAGGACATCAATTTGACAATTTACAGATTCAAGAATATTACATATGTACTCGACACGTTTCATGGAATATATTAACAAAAATGGAGAAAATTAGATTTTTCATTACCTGTTTTAAACCTTTTTCGTAAATTAATTAATAATTATAAAGTACTATTGATCGACATTATAATTGGACAGAGTTTTAAGTACTTTACAACGGTACCTGGTTCTTTTCTCTACCATTAGCCACAAGGGAGTTATTTGATTTAAAATAGTGGTTGTTTGCAGCTAATATACAGCCCTACTGGTGCGGTTGAAACGTAAGGAAAAATAGTAGATCATTTCACTTCTGGGGGAGAACATGCCCTTTGGGGAGGGCATAGTTCACTCATTCCTGAATTTAAAACGCTCAAAACCACAAGTTTTTAAGTTCTCATTCGCCGGTAATGACGTCATCAAAATGGCGGTCATGAGGTATATTTCAATTCCTGAACCCTGTTACTTCATTATCATTCAAAATTCATGACATCTTATTTTCATTCAAGTTGCAGTTTAAAACTCTATTATGAAAATAAGAAAATAAAAAGGTCCAGATTATCATCTAACATTAAATATGGTGGTCAATGTGGCCGTCATAATATAAAAACTAACATTTCACCTATGTAATCAGGTTTGTAATAATTCCCTGCGTTTTGGAGGTTCCAGGATTCAACGGTGGCGCCAAAATTAGTACCAAACTAAGTCTATGAAATAATAATAGTTGTCTTATGACAATCTCTATACATACAGGGAGATTCAAAAGTTCGACATCACAGATCAACTTCGTTGGAAATATGAGGTATCCGAAGAGACATCTGGAATAATCGACCACTGTCAGATTTTACACAACTCCGGATGCTTACTTGGGTGGGGGGAGAGGCTTTATACACACACAATGCTTTCACTTCAGTGCGTTCAGAGTAACTCGCCACACATGCTGACATTATATCCAGTGGACGGTATGTTCGAAATGGCTCGATTCACGTTGAGGAGCAGAACACGTTTACACCCTGTTAAGGTGTGATGTTTTATTGTACAGAAGAAAAACAAATCACTGAAATGCAAACACAGGGTGGCTACAAACAAGCAGAAATAAAATTCCCTGACTTTTCCAGGTTTTCCAGGACAAAATTTACATTTTTCCCTGACAATTACAAACTAAACTAAATCGATGTTTTTGCAAATGGAAATAATAAACTCATACAGATCCACGTATGGTTTTGTTAAGTACCTATATTATCTTCTATGAAATTGACTTAATTTCTCTATTCTCTATGATTTGAACTCAAACAGCAAAATAGTGAATTTGGAAAATTATTACAATTCACAAGCTAGGGAAGGATTACAGAATTTTGTCATACGCAGTAAGTTTAAAATAAAATACTTTATTATTTTTAAAGTTACGACTAAATGAGATAAGAGTGAAGAGTGATTGATTAAGAAATACATTTTGTAATTTATCAGTCTCCTTATACATTCTCGGTATTATATGTTGATATTTCCAATGAGGTTTGGAACCCTCTGCTTGTAAGAACCATGAGTGCGGACTCATTTTTCAATGCATAAAGCAACTTCTCTTTTCTTTGTAAAGCAAACAACTTAACTCTTGCATATAAGTGAAACAATTGAATCGAACAAAATAAAGTGTCATATTTCCTTACATTATCAATGGGATTTCTGCTTCAGTACAGTATATCCAAGTGAAGTACTGTGAAACTGACAACATGCAGTTATACCTTTATTGCTGACGAAAATGGTATGTAGGTATTAGAAATTTAACGCAAGGATTTTATAGAATTGCATTGTATAGGTACCTGATTTAGCTAACCACACATTAAAACAGGAACACTCTAATAATAAAAGCTTCTGAAAGTTCATATACAAGGGGAATCCTGAAAAAAGCTCCAATGGTGCCTATACGCAGCACTAGTGGTCGGAGAGCGACACACACACATGCAGACAGGAATAAGTGGCATGTAGCTGTAATCTGGTACAGTTGTAATGCAGTAGTTTTAGGACAGTTCTAGGTTAAAGACTGCAACTCTCATACAGTCTCCCACCGACTGCGATGAAGATGTAGCCTACATTGCACGCTCAGAATTTGGCACAGAGCCACCAGCAATCGTGTGAGTGTGCAGACCGGACGTTGTGAGTGATAGTATGGTCAGACGATGGTGCAGACAATTCACGGAAGGCCAATCGAATGTGCACAACCCCATACAGCTGAGTACACACGGGCCCTTTGCATCACTTCAGGTGAGAGATCTTGGACCACTCCCTGTAGAGCCCTGGTCTTGAATGTACAGACTTTCATCTCTTTGTTTAACTGAAGAGGTTTCTGGCAGGGCAAGGATTTGACAGCTACACTGCGGTAGAGATAGTTCCAGTCTTTGCTGTCAGACACATATGCCATGGGCATACAAAATTTAGTGCCATGCTACGATAAATGCCAGAACAATGGTGGTGATTCTGCCGAAAATTAGGTTAGGACTCACTGTTACTAATGCAATAAATTACAACTGATATTCTTGTTATATTTATGCCTAATCGGGAGGGACCTTGATATATTTTTTTAAATTGGTTTATTTTCTTATTTTTTACTAAACGGTGTTATTTTCCCCAAAATTCACATTTTCATTTTAGCAAATTTTCTGGCAAATTTCTGAAATTATACCTTCATGGTGTTTTTAAACTACTGTTTCAAATTGTAACTCACATGGCTTATGCCTCTTCGTGAGAGTTTGATATCTTGAAAGTTCTTTTGGGAAAGTTATTTTCCATACCTCTTTTTTAATTTTAAGGTAAGGATTTTAGATAATGGAATTTTTCCCCTTATATACTGAAGGGTGTATAATGACCATAAGTGGCGACGCACCCAAAAAATTAAAATCAATCAATCTCACGTGACAGATACCGATATATTATGGCACCAAAAATTGGCATTATCTTTTTTTGACTTGTTAGTGTTACGTTTTTCAAAATTCGCGTTTTAGTTTTAGAACATTTATCTGCCAAATATACCGAAACGTAATACTCCATTGTGGTTTTAAACTATTATTTTAAATTGTAGATCACATGGTATTTTTGTGACAGTTTGATATGTTGGAACAGATTTTTGAGGAAGTAAAAGTAAAGTGCTCCCCTGCACTTTTCCATGAAGGTATATAGTAGGGGTGTGGAGTTAGAGCCCCCACACTTTCTTGATCACGGCTGAAGGTAGGGGTGATGTGATCAGCACCATGTTCCTGGCTACCTTTATCCCTCACAGTTTCCTCAAGGTACCAGCTTCATATGATGCTGGATGGGCGCCGGAACAGTTTGAATAGGTGGAAAACATCCTGGTTCTCCCCCACAGGGGATCGACCCCGGGTCTCTCGCATAGTAGTCAGACGCCCTAATGACTGAGCTCCATTATTACTCTCTCGACAAATGCCGATGGTGCGCACTTAGCTTGGTAATTCAAAACATATCTCGTGTGACAAATACGAAGATGTGGCTCCCGTGTGACGGTAGATACGCACTCGATCTCCTGTTAGAACCCTGCCACTTTGCTCTGTGATGCAAATGGTTTTGATAGAAGTTGAAAAAATCGTGGGAAATACATGATTTAATGTGACTGGCGGAATTATTCCATGTACGTATAACTCTATAGTTTACTCTTGAGTAAAATGTTGGAAAACTTGCATGTTCTATGTACACAAACATGGCCTACAAAAGACAAGAATGTTGGATTTCATGGAATTTTTCGTTGTTTTAGGACATTTCTTTAAAAGAAAATCGCTAAAAACGCCAACAATTCGCATTTTATGCCAAATTCGTATTATTTCGAACGGGCAAAAAATTACCATTTTTCACGGTTTTGGCGTTTGCGAAAAATCAATGTCCCTACTAATTGGAAATTACTTTTTGGCCACCCCTCGTATAAATCAGTAGATGGAAAGTGAAAATTTAGCAGGGCTGTCAGAGAAAAGTCAATTCTTGAAGAAAGTGATTTCCTTTTATGATTGAATGATTTGAGTAAATATGATATTAAAATATTTACATATTTATTATTAGTATTTTATTTCATAATATTGGACATTAACCTTACTCAGTGAGAGATTAATGACCATCTCTCATGAGTTTAAACAGACAGGACAGGGAGTGGCGTTAATTTCATTGCAATACTAGTGTTGCAGTAAATTTGAGGTTGGGAGCATGCACTTACCAATTTTTATACCGTTCACCAATGCAGATTTATGTTTCACTTTTTCGTGATATTATTCAATATATATCCCATTTGGTTGGATTCTTCTTGATATCTAAGAATAGTGCCATGTCATTGTGAACGTATGCTAACTTGCGCGAAACCAGTAATACGTCAGGATGATGAAAGAAAACCTTCGTAAGCACTGCTGCATTAAACAAGGTGAAGTGAGCCAGAAGAGTAACAAAATTCGAGCAGCATATTTGCAGTCTAAAGCTCTTCTTGTTTATGCATGCGATTTTTGTTGGATGTTGCAGTCCATACAATTTCTGTCGCATGTTGTAGTGAGATACTTTGTCGGGTGGCGATATTCGACAAAAATCGTATGTATCAATGGAAGCTATTTGTTTCTATGTTCCTTTAGTTTGCCCAACAAAATGCCTTACTATGACGTCCGACAACTATCGGACGGCACCACCCGCTCTTATCCCCTCCATCTGTTGACAAGTCCCCTTACTACTCCCATACGGACAAGAAACAATGATAATTCAATGCATTTTCCAAGTAATATTTAGAGGCTTAACCTTTACTTCCCCAATGATACCATATGGTATAATCAGAGTAAGGTCGTACTGGTGCCGATTTCGAAATGAATGTGCATTTTGGACCTTCATACTCTTATGTTTGGGTGGAAACTCTGACACAGGTCTGGAGCAAGCCTGGAAAATTCATACTGATGACCAACCTCTCCCCCTTCTCCGCAACATATCCATGCCACATTTCCGAACAGAGTTTCACATTTTGGCTCATTATTCAACTTGTATGGCACCCAGGAACATGAAACATGTTTCAATCTCTTTGAAATTCGTTGAAATTCGGGGGTTGTGCCCCCAAACCCCCTTTCCTCGGTCCGGCGTTCTGAATTATACACGGTTGCATGCTATGATGTCTTAGCTGAAAAACAAAACTGATCCGAAGTAGATTGCTCCCATAGTGTCCGATTTATAACAATTTTCCTCCAAAAATGCAAATTACCTATTTTTCGTAAAAATCACATTTTGGCTTATTATTCAACTTGTATGGCACCCAAGAACATGAAACATGTTTCACTCTCTTGAGAAATATCCATTCTTTGAAAAGAATACTAAAGTTCGCGGCTTCTCCCCAAAATAGCGGGAGAAGAGGGGGCAAACTCCAGATTTTTGTTTTTTCATTGAAATTCGGTTGTCGCGCCCCCAAACCCCCCTTCCTTGGTTCGGCATTCTGAATTGTACACGGTTGCATGCTATGATGTTTTAGATGAAAAACAAAAGTTATCCGAAGTAGATTGCTCCCATACTGCCAGTTATAACAATTTTCCTACAAAGAGTGTTCGTATTTAAAATTCCCGCCGAGAAGCCAGGACGAGAGAAATTTCTCTCTCTGTCCTCCTGCCATCACTGGTTGTGTTGCGCATAAAAGTTGCCTAAAAGCTGAGGCCGAATCTTACGAACGAGATTTCCTGTTCCCGTGCAGAGTTCCATAACGATATCTTTAAATAAATAAATAAATATATAAAAATTAAAAAGTCAATGAAGACGAAATTCCCTGACATTTCCCTGACTTTTTTTGACACCTCAAATTCCCTGACTTTTCCCGGTTTTCCAGGTCTGTCGCCACCCTGAAACATAAGGAACTCGTCGTCTGGCCACTTCTGTAAACAACTGTCCAAGAGCACTGTCGATACAATCGAAGACATTCCACACTTTCCAAGCTCCAATTTTACTTTACCGCTGAATGCAGAAACCGTATCGATGTGATTCAATGAAAGACTGGAAGATTGCTACGAATCTCAGGCGTTACTTGGTGTTTTCTGTTATCAAAATTAATCGAGAGCTCCTGAATATGTCCTCCGTTTAAAAAGGAGTCATGACAACGATATATGAATTCCTGACGTGTGCTGTTGTAGCCATGACCGTTATCAGCTACATGTTTCATGAAGAGGAGAAGGCTCCGTGCGCTTCTTCATGTCGCAAGGGTCAAACACTACATCAGGAGAAATAACTTTGTCTCCAAATGTGCACGCAATCGTCTTTCCTCAATACTGTCCACAAAACAGAAATTATCAGATGAGATCTGTACATAATGTTTATCACTTGAGAAGCTTGTCCACAGAGTCGAAATATGATCTCAACAAAGTTGGAACATTTGAACTTAATTGTACAAATCTCACACAAAAGGCAAGACAAGCACCTCCAACTGTCACTTGAAATCACAATGGCGTCTATTCCCTCCAATTTCCTGATGTGGAGTGAACAGTGATGCAGTCTATGGATTCTTATAGTAACCTTTAACCGGTGTCCATGCAGTGGAAAGTTCCCCGCGGGACATTATATTTTGATTTATCACTCATCTAAGATCTTTTTAAAATATTTTTTTTATGTTCTTAGTGCGTTTTAAGGTGATTATGAAATTAATCACAGTATATTAAGACTTAACTTTTGTAAAGGAAAGGAAGTCATAATAGTCTATATTCATAAATTTTTTATGCGGACAATCCACGGAGTTGAAAATCTACATATTCTGTGTAAAATTCTGAAAAGAGGAAAACATTTTTCTGGAAGAAATAATGCTGATGAATCTTGTAACTAATGAATTAACTCCTGCTAAAATGAGGAGTAAATATTTTTAAAAACATTTTTTTATGACCTCCGGACAAGGTTTCTACCTCTTTTTTTGAGAAGGCTACTGATTCAGTATATAGATGATAGAATTGTAGCATATTTATCAGTAGTTAAATTATTTGATCAGAACTATATATTCATTTGTTCTTGTACCAAATTACTTCAAGAAGTAAAAACGTCTTTCCAGATAAAATTCAATATATTCGTAGAACAGTAAAAAATAATGGATTTTAATCAAAAACAAACTATTCATCTATCACTTGTCCCTTAATGTCTCAGTAATGGCGGATTGCAGGTGCGGAGGCAGCGCCATCCATCATGCATTTCTGGAAACTAAAACCTCTCTCATTGGAGAGCGTTTTTTTCCCCCGAAAACTCTGAGAAAGAAAAGCCCAGGGAGACAGACCTCCTCTAATAAACAGCTGAATGTCGGTGTAGAGAGAGATCTCGTTAATCACAGAAGTTTCATCGACCAGTACCTGTTTCTAATGAAATTCTCTTTATCGCAACGTTTCTTTTCCTCCCCTTTCCTCCTTTTTCTGCTTAGATCAGACGACCAGCAGTGTTGCCAGCATATGGGATTTGTTTGTGGCTGTGTAGAGTGAGGTTATTTTCGTAGTGTCCTTGGGATTTATGCATTGGGAGCGAATCGCAACTCCCGTCTCCACCAATCAACAAGCGATCGGCTGACGTCATCTCAACGAAGCACCTATAACTGACTCTCTTGTTCAAACTCTAGTGTGTTGGTATGCTCATTAGTTAGGGCCGGCCCCAGTGGTGGAGTGGTTAGCACATCGCGCTACAACGCAAGGGGTCCCGAGTTCAAATCCTGGCCTGGGCATGTATGATTGTGAGTGTCCATTCATCAATTTCATACTATCATCACTCATCCCCATCTTCGCAAATTAGCCAAAAGTGGCACAAAAAGCGAAGTAAAATAAAGGAAATCAATCAATCAAAACATTAGTTAGGCTCGCAATGTTAGAGATATTACGAAAATAATCTGGCTCTACTAATGTTTTATTTGTAAGTTTTTAGAATTGTACATCGCTTTCCTGCCTCTTTAGGCTAATCACGATGTTAAAAGTAATGATTAGATGAAATAGAGAAAGAAGTGCTGACAGAGAATATATCACGCCAATCAGTGGTGATAAGTACGTAAATGGATGACTGTACGGTTTATAATGACTGAGAAAATGGAGAGCTGTTTTGTTTTATAATACGAAGTTTGCTATAAATGTTTAATAGCACTTTATGTTGTGATACATGTTTTTTTGCCGTTAACGCGACACCATCGAGTTTAATCTGTGACGTGTGTTTCGACACACAGTTTCAAGCAAACTGGGCCAATGCATGGTTATTATTCCCAAGAATTGAACTCCTACGCCACGCCACTGCCCTTAAGCCATGCAAGTAGTATAAAATACAATATTATAAGGGCGATAAAGTATGAGCCCCCCTCAGGCAGATTTGGCTACACTTAAAACAAGCTCAACATGCCCATATGAGCTTTTTGCTCAAGTGTGGAACTCTGTCTAATCCAAGATTTTTGTAAAAATGCCCTCGGGAATTTCCCGTGAAAGTATGACCCCCCTCAGATTGATTTGCCTACACTTATAAGAGGCACTTCTGTGAGATTGTTGTCTATATTCCTGTCAAAAATATGCCCCTCTTGATATTTTTTTTGGCTACACTTAAAACTAGGCCAAGATACACCCACCCACACCCACCCACACCCACACCCACACCCACACACACACACACACACACACACACACACACATACCTACCCACACCTATACATATTTACTTCCGGTCCACTTCTGGTTTAAGTTCAATTGGACACCAGGCCCAACTTGCATATCTAGTACTAAGACAATGTATTGTGCAGAAATCTTCTAGAATTGCTCTGTGACTCTCTCATTTCTTACATCATAAACATATGATTTTTCACCTATGAGAATAACACTACATATGGTGTCATCAGGGAGTGTATCGTGGAATTCACAGATAATTTTAATATTTGTCCTGTCATTAACCACAACTTGTTTCCTTTTTGAAGTGTTGATGACAAACAAGGGTCTCTGTGCTTTGAATTCATCTGGTGTGTAATACATGTCAGTATTGCATGTAGTGACCCTTTTGTATGCTGTAAATGCTTCACATAATTTAAGGAAATCATCCTTGGACATGTCTAAATTATAATTTTCTCTAGGAAATACCTCATTTCTGCCATTTTTAAGATAAATGTTCTTGATGTTGCAGTTATCAAATTTACTTGAATTTTTTTCCTGATTATTGTGTCTTCCAGTCTGAAACAGTACCACCACAAAATCCGGCATGTCATATTGTATACTGGAGAATGAATTTGTAGCATCAAACTCATAATAGGTACCAGATGCAGGCTTCTGTACACATTGATATGTATAAAATTGTAGAGGAA
Source organism: Lepisma saccharinum (assembly GCF_977018435.1). Classification (NCBI taxonomy): domain Eukaryota; kingdom Metazoa; phylum Arthropoda; class Insecta; order Zygentoma; family Lepismatidae; genus Lepisma; species Lepisma saccharinum. The sequence goes on from NC_139247.1 coordinate 35,167,704, forward strand.
TCTGTGGATTTTTTAGGATATCTGCTTTGTATTTAAGAGCATAACTGGCCTCATATTCAACAACTGGCATTCTTAGCTCCATAGTCTGAATAAGGCACTTGCCCTCATCAGGTAGAGTATTAGGCAGAGCTTCCCCTGTAGAGTTTAATGCACTGTACCTCATCAAAGCATTATTATCATTGGCAGCTCTTCTAAATGTGATTCTTAAACCACCCTTCCACATAATATCTTTGTAATCTGAGAAGAATCCTGGCAACAGGCGCATGGGGAACAGCACTGTGTGGTTTTTAGATAATATTTTATCACCAGCCTCAAATCCACCTATTTTGTAGTAAGAAGCCTCGGTTTTGGATAATTTTAGTGTGGCCAAAGCTGTGGAGGTAATACCCGGATAATCTACTCTGTTTATAACAACACCATGTTTTCTGATCTCAATTTCAGAGAACAGATGTGGCACAAAATTGTCCACCAATCTTATATTTGAATTTGCCGGATAATCTGTACCATCGAGCTTTACAACATCAAATTTGATGTATAGATCTGCTCTGTGGGGGTGTATAGAGCCATCCCCTACATCAAGATCAACCTCAATCTCTGTGTTGGGTTGATTTAAATTTGCAAATGTCCTCCTGTTTGGGGGGAATGATTGTAGCTCATAACTCTCAATATTTTCCATTTTTTTCTTGTATGTATTTTTATTTAAATATTAATCTCTATGATAGCAGTTGTTGTGGCTCCAGCAAAATCAACTAATTCTTCTTTTTCATTAGTGACCATCAATTCAATGTAGTCTATTCTGTTATGACACACAGGAAAATATAATGTTGGTGATGGATTGTAGATGGTGGGCTCCATAAATTCAGAGTTAGGTTTAAATGTTGCAATGATGCCAGTTTGTTTGTGAGTGCCTATGCCATTTGATTTGGTGATCATACCCTCGGCCACATTACAGTGAATATTCAGAGTCTCTATGGCTAAGAGTTTAGGTATATTAATAGCAGTGTGTTTGATGGCTGGTTCAAGTTTTGTGTTGTTCTCAAAGCCTAACAGCTCTCCTATAGTACCCAGATCCACTGTCTCTGTAGCAGATGCAATCTCTACTCTGTGAGTGACAGAATTTTGACTTAACACTACACCTCTGGGTAATTGAGCATTTAAAGTGGACAGATTATATTGCCCTGGAGTGATGACAATTTTTTTATCCCCTACTGCAATTGTGTTGTTGTGGTGTGTAATATTAGGGATCAAGTACATGCCATAAAATGCTCTGAGAGCTATTGTTTTGGGATACACTATGTCATCATGTAATTTGAGTTTCAATATTGAATTTTGGCTGGTGAGATGGAATACCCCCATGATGTTTTAAATACCACAAGGCTTTTTGAAAATCTTCAATTGATGGTTTATTTATTTGAGACATATATCTAAGAACAGTTAAACACAAATGTCCACAATTAACATCTTTGAAATTTTGAACACGGGCATTATTGTAATAAAGATTAGTTGATTTTAGATATTTTACTAAATTTTCAGGTGGAACACCTCCAAATGAATCAAACACAAATGCCTCATCTTTTAAATATTTAAGATAACAGATCCAGTGAGTGCCCTGATTTTTGTACTTATCCAAATTAACTATGCCACACTCTTTGTTGAGTGGTTGTTCTGGTAAAGAATCAGACATGTACACACCTCTAAACTTTTTGATGCCCAGTGGCTTGATTAAAGCTTCAATATCTTGGTTTGTAAGCGGCTCTTGTTTTTTTTAAACTTATTCATGGCTCTCTTAAGACCTTTGCCTTTTGTTTCCATGGCCAGGTTATGGCGCCTCTGCTCATCTAATTCTGCCTTATTTTTTTTGGCATCTATTACTCTTTTTGCTATGGCGGCTGATCCCCCGGCCAAGCTCCCCACAGCCCCAAGTGCTGCTAAGATGGCAGGGATAGTAAATATAAATCCACCCACATGTGATTTTTTTCTAGATTGTTGTAATTTTTTTAATTGGGGGGTACTAAGTAACAATTTCATACCATGGCCCTTGGCAAGACAAGAATTTTTTTTCTTGCTCTGCTTTTTGGTTAAAAGACTATCAATAGTTTTAAGAGATTTGAGACCTGCATAAAGTATCTGATACATAACACCCTTGGCCTTCATCGTAGGTTTATTATATACATATTCACAACCCCCACCCCAATTTTTGTTTGGTATTCATAGCTATGGTGGTCCCCAATGCTGCTATTTTTTCACTTAAACAAGCATCTTTGCTTACAAATCTACCAAATGCAGCCTCTTCTAATTTCTTGTCTGCAACATGTCTCTTGTCAAGATCAGAATGTGTGTTGTATGCTATGTCATGGTCTCTACAAGCAGCATCTAGGGGATTAACACCAGGATCACCTCTGTTTAATCTATGGTCCAATTTTGTGCCTGGACCACAATACTGATAGCCTGGAATGTGTAGTTCAAATGGCAGCTTGTTTATAATGTCATGAACCAACCCCCGACCCTCAGAACTATTCCAAAATTTAGGTGGTAGAGTATTAATAATTTTTATAAGATATCCAATCCCCTTAGTGTCATTCACTATAAAATTAGACAATTTTGTGCTTATCATGTCCATAATTCCAACCTTTTCATTGTAAAAATTGTGGTTGCCAGCATTTTCCTCCCCAGCTATCACCAGCAACCTATCTACAAGTTTCCTGATATCATCAACCCACACAAATTCTTTAGGCAGGGTGTTGTATTGTTTGATTCCACTGCCAGTCTTGATCTGTGACCATATGGGCTTGATTAACTTGTTGTATTTTGCTCCACTGCTAGACTTGACTCTTTTTTGTGTGGGATCATTGTTCTGGTATAGAGCATCTGATTTTATTAATATTTCTTTGTAATACTCATAATCTTGATCTGTATAGCTGCCAGGTCTCTTCCTAGTCATCAGTTCCCACAATCCAGGTGTGCCGGGATACTTAACAAAAGCACCTTTTTCTCCAAGACGAGATTCTGAATATACAATCAGATCATCTCCCATAAATGTTACTCTGAAATTACCAATTCTATGTATGATGCTACCATCACGCTCTGTGTCGGCATATAAGCCAAAAACCTCATCTTTGTTGTCTTTAGGTGTGCTTAAATATTTTTGAGCAAGAAGACCCAATTCAATAGGATCCTGAGTAGCTTCAATTCTTCGAGGACCAACAGGACTAGGTGTATGAATACTAGAAAGTGGGGTGAATGGATAATCTAATATGTTTCTTGCAGCTACAGGTACAAGCTCTGTGAGCAAATTTTGATTTTGCTCTGTAACAGTTTTGATATTTTTACCTAATTCACCAATACCATCAATAATAAGCTGTTCTGTGCGCTTGTGTTGCTCATAAAAACCTCGGTTCTCTGATTTCCATCCCTTAAATCTTTTTACAAGATAATCTCTTAATTTAAGATCATCAATTATTGGCCTTTTCATGTTTATTTATATATGTTTCAATGTCTAGAAAATTGTTGATTTTATTTCTATATTTACCACTATTGGGTTTTCTTGTCATATCAATTGTGACAAACCCATAGCTGTCCTGGTTCCAGCACCTACTGCAAATCTTGGAAAAATCATTGTAGCTCAGGTCCCCACCTACATATTCATCATGTATGTGTTTGAGGTTGGTATGGTCTTGATGAAACACACATATAAAATTGCTGTTGTCTCGGATCAGTTGCTTCGGTATTTTTGAAAAAGTCTGTGCCAGGTAGAAACAATCTATGTTTTTGTGCCGGCCCTGTGTAAAGAAGTTTCTAACCTTGTTTTGATTATCCAGTATAATGTCATCAAACACAACAACAGAATTATCGAGACATTCATGAGTGGCTTAACATCTGGTTCAAAAGTGGCTATATCCAATCCATCATATAGCTTCATCAGCTGTTGATATTTTAATTGTTCCAAGCTCTTAGAGAAGACATACAAGTGCCTGTTTTTCCAGTCTAACCAGTTGGGTGCCAATAAAAAATTATCAACCATTAGTGTAGTTTTACCACAAGCAGATGGCCCAACAATAAGACATCTAATATTATCAGGCAGCAATTTTCCATTTCTCTTATTCTGCTGTTCAGGTTCTGGCAGCCTCTTTATAACATCCCAGGTGTTCATATTATTATTTTGTCTGCATCGATCCAGCTGTGTTCTGGAAGTCCTAGCCATTTGACAAGTAACTTGTTGCCTTTTCTGCGGTTGATTTTTTCTATGAGATATGTGTCAGGCTGTTTAGTTTTGCTGAGCTCTTCTTCATAAAACCTGCCTTTGAGAATTTCTCCTCGGTGGTCTTTTATTATATATGTGTTAAGGGTCCCAGGTTTAATTTGAACCACTGTAAATAATTCAGTGCTCCAGTTTCTTGTAAAACCTCTTTTGAATAAGTGCTTATATTTACTGATTCTTACTTGATCACCCACCCTGTATTTGGCTTTTCTTGTTGTTGGCTGGTATCTAGGATAATAAACAGTGCTGATCAATTTTTGCTCATCAGATGAAGTTACTTCAGAGGGTTTCATGTTGATTGTAGAATGGACAGAGTTGTTATATTTATGTAGAAGTTCTGGAAGAATATTAATCCATTTATAATTACCTTGAAGTGTAAATTGTTTATACATATGATTTTTTAGGGTTCTGTTGAATCTCTCTACAATTGAGGCCTTGAGATCACTGTAACTCGAGTAATGTTGTATTGCCTGGCTTTCAATAAATTGTTGGAACACAGAATTATAAAATTCTTTGCCATTATCTGTTTGCAAATAGCGCGGTGATCTTCCACTCTGAGTGATGATTGTCCTGAAGGCTTCTGTAACACATGCTCCAGTCTTGGATTTGAGTGGCACAGCCCAGGCAAATTTTGAAAATGTATCTATGACAGTGAGTAGATACTTGTAGCCCTTGTTGATCTTGTCTAAGTTTTTCAGCTGTCCACTTGCCATCTCAATCAAGTCGCTCTGCCATAAATCATCTATGCCTTTTGTGACTACTGGCAGTCTCTTATAATTATGTCTGGCTTGTCTGTGTAATTCATCAACAATAATTTGTCTAGACATAATATGTAAACAAGAATATTGCAACTATAGGGTGTTCAGCAGCTGATACTACAGGATTTTCTAAATACAGTTTGTCTCCTATTTGTATTTTAAATTCCAGAGAGCCATCATCTTCAACATAGGCTGTTTCTAATGTATTGGGATCTGTAAAATCTTCTAACTCTACACTGGTGATTTTTGCTTTGTTATCAGCATTTGTTATTGATAAGGTAGGGTAGTGGTGTGCCTGTGGTTGAAGCCAATATTTGATCTTGATTGGTCTAAGTGTGCCCCCAACAAAAAACTGGTAATAAAATTGTGCAGGGGCAGCATATATATTTTGCCACCTGGTGTAAATGGTGAATCATATTCTTTGTTGGGGATGCTGTACAATTCAAGAATTACTGTATGTTTAGAATTTTCAATTATGCCTGTCATTTCTTTTTCTGCTGTAAGCAATCTACTTGTTACAGATTCAAGATGCTCATTGATAGTCGTAACAACATCATCATGGCCTGGCTTGATTTTTATGTCCACAACAAGTTTCTTGTATTGTTGCACAATTTCTTGTAGCTGGGTGGCAAAAACAGACAAAGCATTTGCTTGATTGGATTCCATGGTCCCTAGCTGTTGCTTGATATTAGCAACAATTTGCTGTAAATTTTCAACAACTGCCAATTTTTAATTTTGAGCTGTAAGATCATGGACCTGTCTTCTGATATCCTCAAACAGGGCATGCAGTTCATTAATATGTTGATTGGTTGGTAGAGTGGCCACTGTCTGAGTGAGTTGTTTGATCTCTGTCTGGATATTCTTGATATCTTCTGATTTCAATATGCGATTCACAGCTCTCTTAATATTTTTAAGTTCCTGTGATGTAGGCAGATTTGATACAGTATTTTGCAAAGATTCAAGTGCCAATTTCACATTGTTTAATTCAGAAGCATCAGCCACATTTTGCATAGCATCTTGGAGCAGGGCTATATCTGCCTGAGAGGGTGTTGATTGTTGTAAAATTTCAAGCTTTGTTTGGATATCATCGATCAAGTGATGAAAATGAGATAGCTCAGATTCAGTGTTGAGGTTTTCAAGTTTTGTGATCTGTTGCTTGACACTAACAAGGGTATCTACAATACCGGGCAGGCGGAATTCTAGAGTTTCTTGTACATTTGTCAAATCACTTTGCACTGCTGCTATTGTACCCTCAAGATGGGTTATGGTACTTTGAATTTTTCCAAAATCTTCATATGTTTCAAGTTGCAGCTTAATGTTGGCAACACTCCGAGTTATTGCACTCAAAGCATCAGAAGATGGCAAGTTGTTCATAAAATTTTCAAGTGTCTCAATTTTTTCTTTAACCTCGGCTATGGCATTGTTCAGAGGGTCCAGATTAGGTATCTCCAGTGACTGAATATGTTCCTTTAGAGTGGAAATCACTAGATCAAAATCTTCTTGTGATTTTATGCTTTTGACAATTGTTTGGAGCTGTGCCTGGACATTATTAATCTGTTCTCCAAATTGTTGTTTCAATTGCTCAGAGTTGTTAGCCTGGGTCTTAAATTTGGCTTGAAGAGCTGCTACAGCTCCTTCTAAATTTTGAAAATTATCCAAAGTGGCCAAATCAGTATATTTCTGAAGCAGCAATTTGAGTTCAGAATCAATTTTAAGAAGAGGGTCCATGCATTGTGATTGTAAATTTGTAATTTCTAGTTGAAGACTGGCATTGAGTGTGGTTTGTAAAGCTTGTAAATCACTTCTTAATTTCTTGACTCTGACATCAAGCATCAGAATCTCATCACTGTGATCTTCATGTCTTGTATGGCCAAATATATCATTAGGCATTTTTGTTTTAGTGGTTATTTATTATTGAATATCTAATTCTTAATTCTATAAAAAAAAGGTACAAGCTTGTCATATGATCCCGGGACCTCAATATATAAGCAGTCACCAGCAGAAACAGTATAAACAGTGCCAGAAATCATGTTTGAGTGCTTAATTCTATAAATATTTCTCCCTACTGAAATTTTGACATCACCCTCAGGGGTTGTAATAAATTGTAATTGGGTAATGATTTAAATTATTGTTAAATATGTATAATGTTTTACCTGTTTTATCATCAACATCTGTAAGTATGCTGTTCAGATGAATAATTAACAAACCACTTAGTTTAGATATTATATCAGGAGAGGGTGCTGGTGTTGGCAGGTCCATAATAGCCTGTTTTTTGATCCCAAATAAGTTCAGAGGCATGTTTATTTATATCAAAACATGCTCTGAAATTGGGCATTGATTGCCATTTTTCAAATCACAATGACCCCATGGTAGAGTATGTATGCCACATGACAAAATACATCTCTTATCATCATGTGGGTCCAGAGCCACTTTTCTTACAATATTGCTAGTCAACAAGTGATCCACACTCTGAATTCTGGATTCTGATTTTCTGATTGTGCTGCATGATTTGACACAATCTTCATAATCTTCAAATTGGAGCTCTTTGTCAACAATTACTCTGCCAATGCCCTTGGCCTTTTTGGCAACAGCACCACTACATGTTTCAAAGCTGTACATCTTGGCCCTTAACCCAGCAAATGCCACAATAACATCACCAAGTGTCTCATCTTTTAACTTGCCACGCACCTTTTTGTTGTGGGGTTGAATCCTTGTATGTTCACTGGTATCAAAATATTTAAACAATTCAGGCTGGGACATATCTTGATAAACATCTTCTGTTTGAATATCAAGAACAAAACTATCTGTGTCCATGTACATCAATTTTACACAATCACCATAAAAAGATTTCAACACATTATAATAGAGCTCCATGTGTAATTTGGCCAATTCCAATATCACAGCCCCTACATAAATAGGCTTATCAAACTTAATCTTTGTTTTTTCATGTTGAAAAGTGCCATATATTCATCATAAATTCTTCTGTAATTGAAGTTGGGCTTTGCTATCAATTTTTTGCTCCGGCTGGGGTCAGTAATTAATTTTACATCAGTATGTTTTCTGACATTTTCAATTGTTTTGCCATACACTGAATTTACCATCAATTTAAACAAGGTCTTATCAAATTGGCTCATTGCAGATGTTCGAAGCTCTGTGTTTGTATCAATATATGGCTTCAACCATCTTGAGTGCCTGAACCTCAAAACTTTGCCAACTTTGGTCACTTGAACACCATGATTCATCAGGAACTGGAGGTTTTTGTAATATATGACATAACCCTGTTTTGGCTCCAGAGTCATCATCAATTTCTTCTGTTTAGAGCCAGATGAGCACTCAACCTCAGGAATTGGGGGCAGATCAGAAAATGTATTGTGTAAATTATCTGGAATTGTCAGATCAACCTCTAAGAACAGGCCATAGTTACTGTCATCAAAATCCTTAAGATCTTCAATATTGAAATCTTCAACCCACTCAAGCCCTGCATATGGCAGTTTATCCATCATAGCATAACCATACAGGCTATTGGCATCCACATACAGTATATAATTTGATGGCAGTGCAGGATCATAATCGGAATATATTTGTTATTAGCTCTGGCATATCTCTGAGAGCATTGCACCATGCCTTCTCTTATATATTGTTCCATAAACAGATACATGTCCTGATCCTGGATCAGATCCAATTGCATTTTAGTGTTTAAAAACATTGCAGCCCATGCTAGGCCCGGCGCACTGTAAAAATATATTGGATCCAGCTTATAATTTTGCATGGAAGATTTTCTGAATGCTTGAAGTATATCAGCTAAGAGGGTCACATCAAGTTTTAAATATGCCTTGTGATAATCACCAAATGTCTGGCATTTTAAATTGTTCCACATCAACTGGGCATGGTGATAATCATCATCAGTAATTCCAGATCCTCTGATTTTGCTGTAAAACTCTTGTTGTGGTGGCAGAGAACACTCATCAAATTTAGAAAAATCTGTAACATAATCATATGGATATACACCCTTCCGCCTAATTAATTTCAGGTCTTGATTTGGAAACAAAGCACATGTGATTTTGAATTGATCATCAGATAATTGACTGGCCAGTGTGGCAAGGCTAGCCGATAAAATTCTGTATGAATCAAGAAATCTTAAGTGAATAGGAACACCATTAACTTTAATTATTTTGCTAATAGCAATATATTTCTCATCATTTTCTGCTAAAATATTTAAATTCTGCTTCTCAAACCCCTCGTACCTGATCAGATGATGAAAATCATAATTGGATGCACCATGGCAAAATATCGGGACAAATTTTGGTCTCTGGATCTTAATATTACAGCTATTACACAGGGCCATTAAGAATTTACCATCTGTATGAGAATGGTGTTTCACCTTGATATTTGTATCTGAAAATTCAGAATCACATACCGGGCATTTTTCTGCAATGTTGAAATCTTCAATCTGTTTCTCTGTTAAAGGCAACATGGGTTTTGATTTTAATAAGATATTAGATGCTATGTCATGGCACTCATTTTCTATTCTATGTGCAAATTTTTTGATGGCATTTGGTTTCATGTATAAGTGTGGTTCACTAGCTACACCATCCCGTATAATTATATAACAAAAGCTAGAAGGTTCATGTAACTGGTATGGTGTAATTGAAGATTCATCAGGATCTGGATTGCAGAATGCAAGAGGTTTGAGATTTGATTCAAAATCACAGACTATATACGCTGGGTGTTCCAACAAGGCTTCAAACTTTTTGAATTTGGCATTTTCACTTGGCATTGGCATCACCATATGAACAGGTTTATGGTTGCCACAATATTTTAAATGTTCAATTAACTTGTTTTTAGCAATTTCTGCATTCACTTCACGAACCCCATTTATTATTTTTTGACCATCAAATACAGTTAAACATCTTCTGCACAACTTGAATATTGTATTGGATTTGTCTAGTTGTGTTCTGACTAAAGCTTCAAGATTATGTATCAGAGTATAATGGTGTGTGTCTTCCCCTTCAATTAAGAGCAGATCAATCGGAACAGTAGAATCATCATCAAATGTACTGATTCTGAGAGGTGCTATCAAGCAATTGCCACGGCCAGTAGAACAAATAAAAACATTAATAGATAATTGTTTGCCATTGATATCCCTGGCCTTTTTTTCAAATTTATCAATATTCTGAACAGACATTGGATATTCTAAGCCCTTCATTGCTTCATTAAAAATGTGTTCATGCTGTTTATAATAACTTATTCTTTCAGGATTCCTTAAAACTGGAAACAAAGCAGCTAAAATACACCACAAAAAGCATTTCTCATCATTATTTTCAATATTGACCACGGCTCTTTTGTTTTTAATATTGTCAGGTAATAGCAGATATGTAGAACCTTGTAATGGGCTGAATTCAGAAATATTAACATATAACTTGTGTGGAGATCCGCATAGGCTCCATCCTGACTCTTTTCCAGCAAATTCAGAGTGTTTAATATTCAATTGATCTATCAAACTGCTTATTATTTTGTCAGAATTTGTATTTGAATATTCAGGTACAGTTTCTGTTATGTGGGGCTGTGTAAATTTTGTGCCATTTGATTTCTTATATTGTGTAAACAATTTGAGGGACAGCTTATAAGAGCCATTTTATGCATTTAGAATTGCCTGCACATCAGGATTTGCACTGTTCAAAAAAATCTTAATACCACATTTTTGCTCTGATACAAACCGGTAATCCCAAAGTTGGCCAGCAAAACTGCTATGGATGGGTTCATAGCGTGGCTGCTTTGCTGTTCTAGCATTAACAGGTGCTTCATGCTTCCTTTTCAGACCAGATGTAGATGGTTGTGGGGGCAATGTTGATGACTGTGCAGAACAAGTACCTTTATGTTTATATGTGAAATATTCCAGACTATATTTTGTATGGCATTTAGGGCATATTTTTGTGGGAGTTCTGTATTTGTCTGGATTACAAATTCTTTGATGCTTAGCCCAATTGGGGCTGGATATATTTTTTTGCATTGATTACAATGTTTTTGATTTGGCATTTTTGTTGTTGTTTATTATATAAAATTTCTTGGGTTTCAAATCAAGATTCTATGCTTAATAATAAATATCAGTTGGGTTCAGTAGTGTGATTTGTGTGTATGTATGTGTGTGTGTGTTTGTGTGTGTGTGTGTGTGTGTGTGTGTGTGTGTGTGTGTGTGTGTGTGTGTGTGTTAATATTTTTGGCTTTGGTATTTATATAAAATTTCTTGGGGTTCAAATCAAAACTCTATACTTAATAAAGCTATGACAGGTTGTCAAAAATTCTGTATATTAAATCAAATAGATTTGTATTTCAATTTATACAAATCTGCAATATTTTTGTGTTTAAAAAATATGAGCAGCACTGCAACAACACACCCTTTCTCTTCAACAACTCTCACAATACTGGCTGATATGCAATACAAAATCTCTTTATATAGCCTAAACACGGACCGCATTGAAAACATCTGAAACAATAAGCCAATCAGAATATAACACATCATCACATTATGTCATAACCAACCAATCAGAAAACAACACATCCCTAATAATTTATTGCATAATATTAGGTAATAATTTGTTGCAAAACATAATGCAACAGAAATAAAGCAGAAATAGGCCACAAGTGGACCGGAAGTAAATATGTGTGGGTGGGTGTGGGTGGGTGTGGGTGTGTATGGGTATGTATAAGGGTAGGTGTGGGTGGGTGTAGGTGTGTATGTGGGTGGGTGTGGGTGGGTGTAGGTGTGTATGTGGGTGGCTGTGGTCAACGTCAACGTCAAGGTCAGGGGTGTGGTCAAGGTCAGGGTCAAGGTCAGGGTCAAAGTCAAGGTCAAGATCAATATGTGTGTGTGTGTGTGTGTGTGTGTATGTGTGTAGGTGTGTGGGTATGGGTGGGTGTGGGTGTGGGTGGGTGTGGGTGGGTGTATCTTGGCCTAGTTTTAAGTGTAGCCAAAAAAAATATCAAGAGGGGCATATTTTTGACAGGATTATAGACAACAATCTCACAGAAGTGCCTCTTATAAGTGTAGGCAAATCAATCTGAGGGGGTCATACTTTCAGGGGAAATTCCCGAGGGCATTTTTACAAAAATCTTGGATTATACAGGGTTCCACACTTGAGCAAAAAGCTCATATGGGCATGTTGAGCTTGTTTTAAGTGTAGCCAAATCTGCCTGAGGGGAGCTCATACTTTATCGCCCTTATAATATTGTATTTTATACTACTCATGCAGCGATTTCGTTACAAGCCATTACACTTTACTGATTATCTTTTTCGGAAACAAAATTTTCATTGTAATCTTTGATTTATACCATTTAGATCGAATACTAACAGGATGATCATAAAATATATTGAGCGTTTGCTCTGTCAATAGATGGTGCAACGGAAAGACATATACTCAAAATGATTCCTCTACACTATAAAAGTTAATTTGCAAGACAACCAAGCCATCTATACACATGAAATATCATTTGTAAACAGTAGCAATCATGTAACAAATATTAACAATAAAGAGGAAGTAAAATGTTCTTTTGCATGGACTCTTACGAATTTGATACAACAAAATTCATATAACAAACAACTACCAAGCGACGAGTTGAAACGTAGGCCCTTTATAGGTATTACCAATTTCAATACTATACAATCGGTGATAATGTATCTTCTTGTACTCTCTACAACTAACACTGTATATTTTTATGCCATGCAATTTATGATAATATGGCAACTGGAGAACTTATACATGATTGTTTTGGTTTATTTTACTTACTTTTCTGTCACTTTTGGCTAATTGAGAAGATGATGAATGATAAAATGATGAATGAACACACACAGACATCCATGCTCAGGCCAAGATTCGAACCAGGAACCCCTGGGGTTGTAGCGCGATGTGCGGCAACTGGAGAACTGTTTCTTCATGTACTCTGAACAAGTAACGCTTCCTATTTAAATAGCACACAATACAATTTCTGATAATTTGACAACGAATCCTTCCTGTATTAACTGTACGGAGAGACTTTCCGATATCGTCGTAAGCACAACAATCTTCAGTCTTCAATTGTGGATTATTTATTATTAGATCGATTTAATTAAATGTTAAACATAAAGGTTCATAACGATTACGAAGATGCCTCAAAATTGAAAGGATAAAAGAAAATTAACCCCATAAAATTAATGACAAATATGATTATCTAGAACTCTGCACCAAAAATTAACTAAAAAAATGCAAGTTTCAAAAACTATAAATAAAATATAGAAGAAGTGTCATAATAAAACGGCATTCAACTTAAAAAGTTGATTTGAAATTTATTATTTATTTGTTGAGAAAAATCAAGATGCAGAACAAACGCTAAAATCGTCAAAATTGTGTACAACAAACGTAACAAAAATTTGATTTGATTTGATTTAGCGCCATTTTCCTGACACGTTTGGCTGATCGCGACGATGAGGATGAGTGTTGATATGATGAAATTGAATAATAGACACTTACAGAGAACAAGAAAACCCAGGTCGGGATTCGAACCCTGGAGCAAAAGTCAAAGATTACACTTTTTGATATCATTCAACAGCATTTTCTCTAACGAAAGGAATATTCCGATGAAAATTTATCAACATTTAAAGTAATGTCGTTAAATTACTGGGAAGTTTGTGGAATAGTATTTCCATTCTAGGCTTTTCTGTGTAAAATGCATTTATTCTATATATTATGCGCAGAGGCACTTAAATGTGGAATTTCGGAAGAAATGTATTGCAGCGAGGTTTCCCATTAACGATTTTGTACATATAAGATCATTCAACAAGCAGCGCTGATGGATGGTCCCAAAATGTAGAAAGACCAAGTGATGATATGTTAAAAAATGCGAAAACTATTCTCGTTGTAGATGCTAGATCAGATCTTCTATAACCCACATGTATTGAAATGACAGCTGTCTAAAGGTGGCGGCACAACTGGAAGTTTGCATGACGTAAGAACATCAGTCAAGCATCAGTTTCCTTACAAGTGAAATCTGAAAACCATGTACAACTACCATGAAGGAAGGCACAATATGATAGCGCCTGTACACCACAGCAAATGTATGACTGACGCGTAAGCTTTAAGGAGGCAACACAAGTGATGAACTTGCCACAGGCTGGTCGACAGCACCGTGTGGTACACACAAAACCGAAAACGTATCAAATTACACAAATATGTTAACTACAATAACACAATAAATGCATAAACTGATAATGATGTATTTGTGTGCATCAAAATACACATGGGATGCACAAAATAATACTTTTATCAGCCGTTGTTCAGTATCAAGCAGTAAAAATGCACCAATTGAGAATATCAGGCACTATCATTTGATAGAAACCACAATTTCATGTTTAACTGTATGAATTGATGCAGCAAGGGTGCATATGCAATTCGAGTTCTCGCTTATTCGTCAAAAGAGACGCAGCTCCAAAATGCAAAAGTGTCCGCCAGATGGGTTCCCAGATATTTAACACATAAAGTGAAGGAAAGGAGTGTCGATGCGTGTTTATTTATTTATTTATTTATTGCGTCTTGTTTATCATGGCGAAGTTAAGGCTTTGTAGCCTTTTCTACCACTTAACCATGTTTACAACAACATTTAAACCATTACATAGAAAGGTAAATTTTAAAATATAAAAAGAGAAATATAAAATTACAAAGAAAAAATTACAGAAAAAAATTATAAGGAAAAAAAATACATACGGGAATAAAAACCTAACCTATACACACGAACATACAACAAAACACACACATACACACACACACACACAATCAGATATTCATGACAGTAGTCAGGGATTTGAAATATTAAGGTGAATAAGGATTTTCAGTGTTGTTCTGCGCTTAACTGTATGCAATTTATCACTAAAATATAATGTGCTAACTATTTGTGCCCAGTAAAAAATGTTTTAATTGCGTCTTAAAGACATATACTGAAGATGAGTTTCGGATTTCGAGGGGCAGTGAGTTCCAAAGACGAGAAGTAGAAACGGTGAAAGATTTTGAATAAAAATTTGAGTTATGAAGGGGGATGAGTAGTTGAGTTCTCCCTCGCGATCTGGTGTCAAGGCTGTGTGATTCGGAAAGCATTGAGAATCTGCTCGAGAGATAAGCCGGTTCCTTTGAACTGATTGCCCTATAGAGAAGGGTGAGGTTGTGTACCTTTCGTCGATCAATTAATTTGAGCCAATTTAGCTTTGTAAAGAAAACGGATAAATGGTCCCTATATTTCAGATCGAAAATAAAGCGGACGCAGGTGTTTTGTACTCGTTGAAGACGTTGAGCGAGATCATCTGGTAATTCGGAATAGACAGAATCGCAGTAATCGAAGTGTGGAAAAACAAGTGCTTGCACCAGTTTGATTTTAATGCTGACGGGTAGAAAATGTTTAAGCCGAACAAGAGCGTGTAATGCAGCGAAGGCTCTTTTACTAGTTAAATTTACGTGATCTGACCATGAGAGATGCTGATTAAACATTACGCCCAGATTTTTGGCTGTTTTACTTAATTCAATAGCTTTCCCTAAGACCATTATGGGCGGGAGGGAAGAAATTTCAAATGCGGAAAGCATTATTTGTGAACCTATAATAATAGTTTGGGTTTTCGAAGGATTAATTTGTAGCCCATGATTAGCTGACCAAGTACTGATTTTGTTCAGATCATAATTTATATCGCGAATTGAATTTTCAATATTCTTTGGAGGAAATGACAAATACAGCTGAACATCATCTGCATAGATGTGATATTTACAGTGTTCGAGTGCGTCAGGAATATGGTTAATGTACAGAGAGAAGAGGAGTGGACCGAGGACGGTTCCCTGGGGGACACCGGCGCTGATTGATCGCCACGACGATTTCTCACCAGAGTTGAAAACGCATTGTTGGCGTTCATTAATATACGAACGGAACCAAGCTACGGTTGGGTCAGAGAAGTTGTACAGGAAGGATAGCTTTGATAGCAGGATGTCGTGGTCAATAGTCTGAAAAGCTTTACTAAAGTCCAGAAGTACAAGAATAGTTACTTCTTTAATGTCCATGGCGTGTCTTATGTCGTCCGTCACGTTGATGAGCGCCGTGCAGGTGCTATGGTTGCGCCGGAATCCCGATTGGAGGGGATTCATTAGATTGTTTCGTGATAAGAAATTACGCGTTTGGTTACCGACAACGTGTTCGAGAGCTTTGGACAGAGCCGGAAGAATACTTATCGGCCGGTGGTCGCCGAGGCTGAGAACTTTGTTTGTTTTCGGCAGAGGGCGAACCTTAGCCAGTTTCCAAATCGACGGGAATATGCCGAAGGACAGGGAGAAATTAAAAATGCCTGATATAGGAACGAGAACGTACGGGAGAATTTTTTTAATCATTAGAACAGAGATTTCGTCTATTCCCACAGCGGTGGATTTTATTTTATTGAGAGCTGACTGAACGTGTTCTGGCCGAATGGGCGAGAAGAAAAATTTTGGTGCGGTGCCGTGAACGGTGGTCGAAATCGTTCGTATTGTTTCTTCCCTTACATTATTGTCCAGTGTTTGAACTTCGCTGAAATATTCGTTCAACATTTCTATGGAGAAGTTTAATTGATCGTTCCTTTTTTGTTTACCAATCCCTAAAGTTTTCAGTTTTTTCCAAATAACATCCGACTTTTTCTCATAATTCAGAAGATCGTTCGCGAATCGACGCTTTGCTTTCCTGACCTCTTGGTTACAACGATTTCGTAATATTCTGAAACTTTCGAAACTGCCACTTGCCGACTGGCCGCGCTTTACGTCCCTCCGATGTTTGCCGTAGGCGCGATCCCTGGCTGCCATGAGCTGCCGCAGGTCGTCCGTCAACCACGGACAAGGGGGGCGAGAGACGCGTTTCTTTTTCACCGGGGCGTGCTTGTCGTACAGCTGGAGAATGAAAGTGTTAAGGAGATTCACCTGTTGGTCGAGAGTGGGCAACGTGCTGATTACGTGCCATGGGAGAAGGGCGGCGTCGGCAGATAATTGCGCATCGTTTATGTTTTTAATGTCTCTGTAACATACAAGTTTGGCTTTGTACTTGGGAACGCGCAGCTCATAAGATAAAAATATCATGTCATGGTAAGAGATTCCGGGTACAGGGGTTTGTCCGTGACTTACTACGCGTGATGGGCTGGAAACAAGAATTAAGTCGATCCACGATTCAGAGGTTGGAGTGTGGTGAGTTGGGTCGAGAGGACAGATGGAAAGGTTCAGAGCAGACACCGTGTCCCGGAACGACGTGACTTCTTTCTTTGTGCAGCAGAGATCGATATTAAAGTCCCCCAAAATTATCGAATGTTCATAGTTGGGCAAGAAATTCCCGATTTCATTTTCGAAGTTGACGAGGGAAGTGCAAGGAGGTCGGTACACTACGGACAAAAGAACCTTTTGTTGTCTTAGGGTGACTTCGAGTATGAGGAATTCGGAAGAATAGTTATATTCTCCGTGAGATTCTCCTATTACTTTTGCGTTAATGTCTTCCCTTAGATATATTGCTACTCCCCCGCCCCTTTTTCCGATCCTGTCTCTCCTAAAGAGTTTAAATCCCGCCACATGCACCAGATCGCTCGAGAGGGACTCTTGCAGCCACGTTTCGGAGATTAAAAGAGCATCCATATGTTCGAGCGTGGAAAATATATTTTGGATCTCGAGGATGTGTTTGAGGGCGCTCTGGGCATTTATGTGCGCTACATTGAGGTTGCCGGCGGCGAAAGTTGACCTGGGTTTGGGAAAAAAGTTTACAATCGTCTGCCGTGAAGGGGGTGGGGAGGGGTCGGTCACACTTCCTGGGGAGAGGGACAAGTCTCCGAGTTCCGCAAATGGGCTGGATGGGGGCGTTGCCAAATTTACAGTGACCAAATTACCGGTTCCAGCCATCGCAGAGAGTTGAATTTGAATTTATTGGATGATCCAGAAAGGCATGCTATGTAAGGAATTATAAGTCTACTTACCAAGGCGGCAGAAGAGATGATGTTTGCAGAACACTGAAAACCCTTTGCAACACACTTAAGCACACACACACGCAGATAAACATATACACTAACACGGAAACACAAAAAACAATAACAAATATATGTAGAAAAGAAACTTGCACAATGTATGTACAACACAGTTTTAAAATGGACGCTGAGCTTTTTTATGTCCATGTCTCAGGGTGTCCTTTCCCCTCCACGTTCACTCGATTTTTTGTAAGTCCTCCATCGTCGTGACCGAGATCTTATGCCCGTTGCTACGAAGTATAATGATCCTTCCATCCTGGGTCCAGACGTTCCTGGGGCCGTGTTGGTCCTTAGCCCTCTGCAGCACCTGATGTCGAGCGGCCGTCAGGGATTCTGTAAGAAGGAATCTTGATCCCTTCAGAGCTTTCTTTCTCTTCCATATAGAATCTCTCGTACGGTAACTGCAGAGGCGGAAGATGATGGGCCTCTTCCCGGACTTCACTGCGTCCGCCACTGTTCTCCTCTGGGGACCGATGCGGTGGGAACGTTCAATGTGATCGATGCTGATGTCCTGCATATTCAGGTTCTTCCGGATCACTTGAAGAACGAGCTCGTCCGTGTTCTCGCCGGTCGTTTCCGGAATGCCGTGCAACAGGAGACAGTTTCTCCTGGAGTACATCTCCAGATCGTCGATCTTCCGGGCGTTCTCGTTCGAAGATCTCTTGAGAGCCTCGATGTCCAACTTTACGGATTTCAGCGTTTCTGCGGCCTCCTTTTTGAAATCCAGGAAGGCCGCGCTCAGATCTTGCAACGCCGGCTGGACTCCGGTGTCGGCGCAACCAAGGGGTGTCTGCTGTCCGGCGATGTCCCGCAGGCGGTTCTCAAACTCCCGAAGTCGCTCCTCCACGCTTTCCACACGGTTAGACACCACATCAGTTCTCAGAAATTACGAAGAACGGGAGGAAATTTTGAGCCGCATGATCACTGGTGGTAAAAGCCATGTGCATTTATTTCAACTCGAAACGACAAAATCAAGCCAAGAATGGCCTCACACTTTGTCACCAAAACCGAATAAGTATCGAAGTCAACTAGTGCAGAAATAGTTTGATCATTCATCACCAGGGCACTATTTCCGAACATTATACTCCTAGGGGAGAAACAGGAACAGCGAAACATATTCTGATGTCCTACTTACGCATTTGAAGCCTGCCATGTAAACTAAACGTCGTGTAATGCTCACGAGAGTGTACTGTTCCAACATGAGAACGCACTCCCGCATACGCCATTTGAGGGCGTTTCACATCCACCATATATGACAGATATTTCGTTGTAGGACTTCAACATCTTTTGCCGTGTTAAAAAGATTCTTGACGGTCTGAAATTTGGTTGTCAAAGAAGCGGTCCATGAATGGTTACACACCAGTCCAAAATACTTATCTGTAGAAATCCAGGCGTTTTCCAAAAGATGGCACACCTGCATGGACGTCCGGGAGGGGGGATAGGTGGACCACAAACCAGCTTGGAAATTAAATGTTGGTCTACAATTATATATTTCACACATATAATTTAATTTCAATCACAGATATTTATGTTAATTATTGTAAGGGGGTTGCAGACACATTTTAACTTCAAACTGAGGACTGTTCTTGAGGGGCCAACGCTATTGTGGGGAAACTATGAATCCTTTGCTCTCCTGGAAAAAAATATACTTTGCTTGCCTCTCCCTGAAAAAAAAAATGCGGAACTCCACACACACACATGCATTGAGAGGCAGGGAAAATAGTACATAAATGATATCCTATTTTGCAGAATAACATGTATGGATAACTGTTAAAATTATTTAAAGTTTCTTATTGAAACACCATCGCATATTTGAAAAATAAAAGTCAACTGAGACGATAATAACAATGATGAGAAATATTCGTTGAAAAAGTTTTAAGAAACATATGTTGGAAACGCTAATAAATAATACGTTAGGTAGTAGCATTATGGGAAGAAAGTGGTGAAGCGTTTTTCAGAATGCAGCGGGAAACAATAAAAAAAATGCGGGAAATGAGGACGAAAGCTCTCACAAGATGTCGCTTCCGTCAGAATTTGATTCGCAAAACCTATTTTGTCTCTGACATGCGATCGGCCTCGGTAACGCTTTTGAAAGTTTGATTGCCTTGAAATATGTCCGGCACTTCAATTCACCCCTGCAAGAGCGCCTCATGGTCCCTCCTGTTCTCTGTGCTACAGCAATTAATGAAACGAGCTTTTGATTGGCAATTGTGGGTGATTGCAAAACGGGCTTGACAATGGGGATGTAATGAATGCTCTGGTAAAAGCAAAAACGAGCGATAAAGTACAAAAAGCATATTACATAGTTGTACATCAGGAGATGTGATGTGAGATGACGCCATATTGGTTAGTGGATTTTGAAAACGTAAGTACACGTGGATCAGCGTCATTGATTATTATGAGATTTTAGTTATGTTCCAAAGCGTACTGAATAAAACAATCTCTTACATGACAAACATTCTTCCTTATATTAGTGATACGATTGTTTAGAGGAATTTGGGCTTATGCGTTACCATGGCTTATACAGGGTGAGTATAAAGTCTTGATCTGATTACAAACTTTTATTGCTAAACAACTATACTAGATACAGATATGCAGTTTATTGGAAATGGTAGCTTAACTCATAATGTTTTGTTATCAGTACACTTCACTACACTTCGACATGTGCTAACTTTTATTGCCCTTAGAACGTCTAGGCGATACCCAATTTCTCTCAATGTCTTTGCCAACATCTCTTCCGTCACCGTCTCAATAGAATCCCGTATTCGTGTCTGAAGATTTTGCATATCAGGAACTGGTGAACTAAACACTGTGTTCTTAACTTAATCCCATAAAAAAGTCAAGAGGGGTTATGTCCGGCGAACGCGGTGCCCATGATATGGGACCGTCTATACCGATTCTTCTGTCTGGAAATGTGTCATGCAAGAACTGGCGAACAGTTAACTACCAGTGTGGCGGTGCACCATTTTGTTGAAACACTACCCATGGTTGAAATTCCTGTAACTGAGACGCAACGTAACAAAATCCTAATCAGGGAAAGACTTTATGCTCACCCTATATAATTAATAACAAAATGAAGTACGTAAAGACATGACATAATTCAACGCATAGTGGAAAACAAGAATACTAAATATACTTGTAAACATTTTAAAAAGCAAATAATAAATATATTAAGCAAACATCCATCCTTGGACGTTACTTTTACGTACGCGTGCGATCAGGCACGCGTACGTCAACAACATTACCAACCTTATATGGAAAAACATAGAATTTACATATCAGAAAATATACTCCTAATACCATCTAGTGAATATAGCTCACGGAGTCCAAAAGAAAATACGATTTTACTATTTTTTTTAAACCTTATTGCGAATTTTCTTGTTGAAAATGTGGACCTCATTACGAACAATTACAAATTTTCCCACGAAAACAGTGCGAACATATATCGTATAATAAGTCACTTTTCTTGCGAATTTTAGGCTTTAGCCGTCTCAGCAGGAAAGTCGAGTGGCCGAATTAAGATCCAAATATTCCATTTTGATTTGATTTTTGTTATTTGGTATCTCATTTCTATCACTTTTGGCAAATCGCGACGATGAGGATGAGTAATATGATGAAATTCATGAAGGGACGCTCACAAAAAACACCCAGGCCGGAATTCGAACCCTGACGTCGTAGCGCGTTGTCTTAACCACTCCACTGCAGAGGTCGGTCGAATGTTCCGGGTACAATTCCTATTCTTCTTGAATGCCATGAATCACTCTTGGTCTTCATCGCCACGATTAAAAAAAAGTGACAGAAAAGTCACACTTTATAGGAAAATATGTCGATCAAGGAATCAGTGAGACAAAAAGAGTCTTATGCTTTATCTAGAGTTAGGATCTTATATATCACGCGCATCAATCGGACTTTTATGACCTTGGACCAGACTTGCAGGAACTTCTTTCCACGCTCTGAACGTGACGCTTCAGAAATCCACGGAGGCGAGAAAGGGAAGTATTGTATACGTTAACGAAGAACAAGTTTTCATAGTCCATAAACGAAACTCCACTCAGACGTGAGTTCGTAACACTGCTCCCTCCGTTCCCTACCCGCTTTGATGTGGTCTTTAGAAGATCCAACGCCGGTATCGAACAGGAATCTCTTACATAGCCATAAAAAGCAGTCCCGAAAGGCTTCATCCCGGTTCCTTGAAAATTTCCTGAGGGAAACTATCTGCTGCGCTCCTGTAAGATCTCCGGGGCAAAAAATATGGTATGCAAAATTGATCGGTGAACGGAAGAGAGGAAGGAAGTATATTTTGCCGTGAGAGAACTTTAGAGAATGCCTGCACGTTCAAGTTCAGGATAGAGAGAGCTAGCTGGAATTCGCAGTGTAATTATATTGAATGTTGATACGCACCCACTTATTGTATCATTTTAGGTGTTTAATATGTTAAAATGTTAATTGTCTATTATGACGTAATTTGTTTTGTTCAATTGGGTAGTCTTTTATGGTTATGAACTAACCTTAAAACATTTGATTGTGAGTTGTGAGGTGAAAGATATTATGGAGGTTGCTGGAATAATGGAAGTGATTTTGGAAATGTGAATGTTTGAATTTGTGTAGTGAAGAAGTATTATGATCTAAATACACTTTTCTTTGTAATAAGAAGTTTAATTGTGGGTTCTAGTGTAATATATTAACATTAACTGACTTCTAAATATATTTTTG
The DNA here is from genome assembly GCF_977018435.1 of Lepisma saccharinum. Lineage (NCBI taxonomy): Eukaryota > Metazoa > Arthropoda > Insecta > Zygentoma > Lepismatidae > Lepisma > Lepisma saccharinum. Next base: position 35,190,463 of record NC_139247.1, read on the forward strand.
TGTGCGAGAGTTAGTAAAGTTTACGTAAGCATATCCTTATCTGATTTCCAACAACCTGAGGGCTTCATAGTAGGCTGATAAGTCTCAGGCTCGCCGTTGAGGAATAAACGTAAGTAGTTCCATTGAAAATAATCCGGGGAACGTAACAATGTGTTAAGTAAATTTCGCTGCATAATGTTTTGTCCATTGAAGATTATTATATAGCTACAATTATTCACAAAGAGCTTGTTACGAAGACGAGATTCAAACTGGCGGAAACTGATAAGAAACACGAACTTCATCTTCGAGGTCAAAATGATATTTTAGGATTTTCTAAATCATGAAAAGACAAGAACGGGCTTTGCTATTTAAGAGCTAGGAAAATTGTGACGAGTTTCAATATCAAAGTTTATACCAACTGGTGGATAATGTTCTCACTGTCTGTCTCCAACGGTGGCACGAATCAATTTTGTAACATGTCAAGATACCCGTATTCTGAATGGTTGTTCGCTGAAGAACAAGCTGCTGTAAACTCTAAATTTTTAAATTGCAAAAAAAGCATTGAGTTCCGGAAAGTAACGAATATTCTCAACGGCGCCACGGCGAACAGAAAACTCCCATAACTTGTAATGAGTCACAAAACTTGTTGAGTTTCTCTACAAAACTGCAAAGTTACTTCGTGATACATTCAGTAATACATCATGAAACAGATATCAATTATTTGTAGACACCCTGTACTTTCCGCTACTTAGACTTCAGTTCATAATCAAGATAAAGGAATGTGATAGCTGATCTTCGTTCTGTGAATTTGTCCTTTCATCAAGTTATGAGCACATAATATCCGCTGTCTACATTTTCACTTGTCACTACAAACAAATTATAGGCCTACAATAGTTTTACCTAATGACCGGGTGCTAACGACAACGGAGGGGGAGATGACGACAATGCCAGCGGGCTTGAGCCCTCCCCCCCCCCCGGCCCCTGTCTGGATACGGGCCTGCCTAGACCAGAGGCGAAACCACTTTTTTTTGTATGGGGGGGCAAGTACCAGGATAAATGTACCAATAATGACAATAATAACAAAAACATTAATAAAGGGGTTGTTATTACTATTATTTCTACTACTAGTAGTGATAGTAGTAGTATCAAATACGCCATCCTCATAAATTACGCAAAAAGGGGGTAGAAGTCGGTGGTAAAGCATTTGTTTGGAACAAACGATTTGAAGTATTTTTTCAACACCGTCAATTTCACATTAGCCAATAATGGAAAACAAGTACACAAACTGTTTTCTTTTCTTGTTTTTTTTTGAATGGCAGAAAATGAATGATAAAGGCATTCCGAATATAATTATTTTTTACACATGACATTTATAACTTTCATGTACAGCATAAGCCGCCCCCCGTGGCGGAGTGGCTAGCATATCGCGCTGCGACGCCAGGGGTCCAGGGTTCAAATCCTGGCTTTGGTATGGACGTTTGTGATGTCTATTCATCAATTTCATCATATCATCACTCATCCCCATCTTCACAAATTAGCCAAAAGAGCCACAAGAAGCGAAGTAAAATAAATCAAATAAAAAAATCATGTACAGCATATGTTTTATACCTACATATGCAACATAGAGCGACATAAAATAAGAAAACACATATGCAACATGCTAACAGTAGATTGTATACGTATTCTAAGTTAATTCAATACATATATACAAAACATATTATTTAAATACAATACAGAAAACAAACACATTACGAGCGAAGCGAGCAAGAAAATTTTTAAATCAAACTTTTTCAATTGAAAGCAATATTGATTTAATAGTGTGCCAATAATTTCACTGGACTCTATGGCATTCTCACTTTCACAACTTTTATTTTTCATTTAGATCATTCGGCGCCCATGGCCGACTCACACCGCCCCCTACCTACGGCTCTGAACTTGACAAGACTAAAAAAGCAAGTATTGCGAGTGAAGCGAGAAAATTTTACGAAATGTATTTTTATTTGCATAAAATTTGAAATCGAAGGGTGAAATTGCTTCTTTCTTCCGTACGGGTGCCCTCGGCCGTCAATGTTTGCCTCCCTGGACCTCTCCTATTTGTCCCTAATAGAGTGCAAATAATATCACGGGGCGCCATGGCATTATCTGTCTGTCTCACAACTTCTTTTCATTTAGATCATTCAGTACCCATGACCGAAGCCCACCGCCTCCTACCGACGGCTCTGAACTTAACGAAAATGAGAAAAGCAGGTATTGCGAGCGAAGCGAGGAAGAAAATTTTACGAAATGTATTTATTTTTATTTGCATAAAATTTTAAATCGAAAGGGGTAATTGCTCCTCTGTCCCCCTGCTACAGATGCCCTTTGCCGTCAATGTCTGCCCCCTTGCCCCCCAAGAATTGACTTCCGTCAAAGGTTGGGGGGTGACTATTCCCCCTGCCCCCCCCCCCCTGTGGTTGCGCCACTGACCAAGACCTATAAGTACAGGGTGTCCCACGAACGGCGCAACTGGGAATTAAGAGTGGCGTTACTTTGTATCCGAAACCTGTACATACATAAGTCATACACCAAATGTTAGCCCTGTCCAAGTAGATATTTTTAAACATAGAAACAACAAACGGGGTGCAGTGTTGTTCATGCAGTGTTGCCAAATGTAAGTGAAAGTGTAAATTTATTTTTCCACAAAGCATGGAAAATTGCATGTCAAACATTCGTACGGAATTTTGGACGTCAATTTCCACCTTGGGTAGGTGGACTATTTCGCCATCTATAGTTCAGAGAAGAAAACCGATCGTTTTCGCGTATAGCCAATACTGAAATGCCTCGTAAAGGCGTACCGGTCCAAATGGGTGTTTTAAAAAAAATATGAGGTACAGTGGCAACACTGTTGATGTTTGAAGGTAACAAAAGGTGTGTTTAGTGATGGTCTATGACATGGAAATACTGGAAACAGGAAAAAAGGAAAATTTTCATTTTCTTTTTTTCCTGTTTCCAGTATTTCCATGTCATAGACCATCACTAAATTTTCATTTTCTTTTTTTCCTGTTTCCAGTATTTCCATGTCATAGACCATCACTAAACACACCTTTTGTTACCTTCAAACATCAACAGTGTTGCCACTGTACCTCATATTTTTTTAAAAACACCCATTAGGACCGGTACGCCTTTACGAGGCATTTCAGTATTGGCTATACGCGAAAGCGATCGGTTTTCTTCTCTGAACTATAGATGGCGAAATAGTCCACCTACCCAAGGTGGAAATTGACGTCCAAATTTCCGTACGAATGTTTGACATGCTATTTTCCATGCTTTGTGGAAAAATAAATTTACACTTTCACTTACATTTGGCAACACTGCATGAACAACACTGCACCCCGTTTGTAGTTTCTATGTTTAAAAATATCTACTTGGACAGGGCTAACATTTGGTGTATGACTTATGTATGTACAGGTTTCGGTTACAAAGTAACGTCACTCTTAATTCCCAGTTGCGCCGTTCGTGGGACACCCGTTATTAGTATGACCTTTCTATAGATCTCAAAAAGGCTTCTCAAACATTACACACATTGAATGTATTGATAGTCTCGTTAGGACTTGAATTCACAACCCCTTCTCAGCACCCTTGGTTACAACACGAACTCCACTTATCATCAAATTTCCAAGCGATAAAAAAAATGAGAAACGTTTTTCTCCTCACCTTCTTTAACATCCGTTGCAGGGGTGCCCACAGGGGGTTATTATGGCGCAGGTTGACACATCGAGATTTTTGGGGGGATTTTTTTCCCTTCAAATAATATAAAATTCAACATTTATATCTTTTTCCAAAATATATGTATACATTTTACACCTTAAATTCACCATATTTAATCCATTAGATGAAGAAAGGAAGTGCTTAAAGGTATTATCGAAAGGGGGGAGGGAGAAATATCAGACTCTTACATATTGGGTTCTAGGAGCCAACTCTAGGTCTTAAATTATGGCGGTATTTTACTTAGAGGGGGATTGAGCATTAAATTGACGGGGGTTTCCAATTCTTGTGTATTACTTATTGTCTTAGACATTTGCGGAATTTCTGGTGAGAATTAATGTTTTGGAGGAGATCGACTCTTCAATATCAACAGTAAATCTAAAATTGGCATGGAGATGATATGATCCACATTGTTATGTGACGTCATCAGTAGAAGATATGTCACTAATGTATTTATTTTTGTAAAAGAAAGCGTAATTTCTTTGTTATTAAAGGTAATAATGCACCTTGTTTGTAATATATATATCTTTTGTTTAATGTTTATTGTATTTTATGCTCTGTTATGAGTAATTTAATGTATCTTTGTTTGCAAGAGTGCTCTATACGAATTTGTATTTCTAAAGATGTATAGATGTCAGTCTTGTTGATAGTATCCTTTTGTAGATAGTGAGTGATTCATCTGTACTTTAATCTGTGTTCTCGAAAATAGTATAAAAGCGAGGATGTCGCGTAAGAATCAACACACTTTCGCCACGGATCGACGAAGCTTTTAAACTTAAAAAGAACTCCTCGGTGTTGTGCATACATCCTGGTATGGTAGTTCGGGGCGCAAGCTAGGCCTATGTGAACATAGGTACGCCGATAGCCATGCATTGATGATATGCACAATACTGCAACCATTCCACATCAAATAATAAAGTTAGCCTAAAGATTAATCTAGAAATAAAAGGTTAAAGAGTAAATATTGGCTCAGTTATCATTGCATATCTCTTGGTGTGGTAGTTCGGGGCGCAAGCTAGGTCTATGCAATCATAGGCTTGCCGATAGCCACGCATTGAGTTTTATGCGTTTTAATTGAGTCAATTCATCGACAAAGCGAAATCCTCGCCTTCGTCTCAATTATAGTTGCATTATAATTGCATTAAATAAAAATAAAACTTTTCAATTTATATATACGGCAGTAATGTGGTTTTATTTCTCTGTGCTGTGAATATGGTCTTTGCCTAACACTATCCCTGTACCTGAGAGGAGTCTGTGTACTTCACCGAGTCTCATCGTTCACCGCTGAGTATTATTAAGTTAATATTAATAGTAAAATAATACGACGCCTGAGGTAATTCGGCAGACCTTTAATAGAACGTATCAAATGGCAGCTCAACGTGTTGGCTCGATTCTGTAGTGTACAAGGGCAAGACAATTGTTTAAAGTTGAAATTCATTGTGCAAGAGCACTAAACTTTTATATTTGTAGAAAAGCACAGAACTACTTTGTTGAAATGGAAAGAAAACATTTGCGTAGCGCAAATAAAAATCTTGCTTCTAGTTCAGAGCTCAATGTTCCCGATTGTTGTCGGAACGTTGATAAAGATAAACCCACATTTGTGTGCAAGAAATGTACAAAGTTTCTACATTATGAATGTTGTGGCTTAGATGTTCGATCTGAAAGCCACGAAGCTACCGATTTCGTTTGTAAAGAATGTGAATCATTGTCTACAACTATTACCTCTGATCCATTAAATATGTTTGAAGCTTTAAAAGCCATGATTGAAGGAATTAGCAAGCAGCAAGTTGAAAGTATGGAAACATTACAGGCTGATATTAGCAAACAGTCTGAAGCACTGAAAGCTGATATGTGCAAACAGTCTGAAACATTGCAGGCTGACATTAAACAGCAAGCTGATTCCATTAATAACTTGAAGGCTGATATTAGCAAACAGTCTGAAACATTGCAGGCTGACATTAAACAGCAAGCTGATTCCATTAATAACTTGAAGGCTGATATTAGCAAACAGTCTGAAACATTGCAGGCTGACATTAAACAGCAAGCTGATTCCATTAATAACTTGAAGGCTGATATTAGCAAACAGTCTGAAGCACTGAAAGCTGATATCTGTAGACAATGTGCGCTATTAAAGGATGATATCGGTAAGCAGCACGATGAATCTATGAAAGCTTTAAGAGCTGAAATAGGCGAGATGGCCTGTGAAATACAACAACTAAAGTCTGAGAACGAGAATACTAGGGCTCGATTCTCTGAAGAAATTCGGCAGGCTAGAGAGATGGACTTTGATGAGTTCCGGCGTAGCTTGGCAGCCGATGTTAATAAAGCCACGGAAAGTGTTCGCATCGATGTAGAGGATATTAATTCGAGATTTACTGAGGAGTGCAATAAGATTATTGAAAAACAGCTGACGATGGAACAGATATTGGCCGAGGCCGAGACTGACAAAATACAGTTCCGGGCTGAGGTCCAAGAAAATATTAGTCAGATTTCCGTCGTTGTGTCTCAAAGAAGCAAGGATGTTGAGGAAATAAAGACTCAGGTAGAACAACTTACGAATCAGTTAGAGACTATGCACGTTTCCCGGCAAACGGAAACAGAAACTGGATCTCGAACAGCTGGTCACCCGTCTGCGGTTGCTGAGAGTGCAGTGTTACCAACCATTAACATTGAACAAAATGAAGCAATGGACAGAACAGGTGGAGAGAGAACTAGAAAAGACAAACAAGTATGTCGCCCACGAGTTACTGCTGATTCAAGAGCTAATGAAGTGGCCTCTGCAGTTCCACCTACCTTTAGTCTCTCGGGCGATGATAGAGGTTACAGAGAGCGCGAATCTCCCAGGGCACGGCATCGTCGTTTTGAAGAAGGGGCAAAGAGGAAACGTCTAGCAAGGAAGAAAGATCGCAGTTCCTCCTCTTCCAGCACCAGCTCGGACTCTCAGGATCAAGCGAATATCAGAAAGCGAACACGAAGGCATGGAAATGTGAGAAGCGGGTCAGATGAGTCACCACCGCGAACTCAGCGATCAACGACGACAGGAACCCTAAGGATGGCAGACCTTAATTCCTTGTCCAAGTTCAAGGGAGACCTGGAAGCCCAGAATGCTGAACAGTATTTAAAAGAACTCAATATCAACTTTGATTTAATGCAAGTTCCATACGAATATCGATTGGAAATTATTCCACGGTTATTCAAAGGCCAGGCTGAGCATTGGTTTCGAGCAAACCAGTTAGAGTTCAAGTCCTATTCTGATTTCTGCCGTCGTTTTCGCAAACAATATGCTTCAGAAGAGGCCAAAGAAAGGCAGCTGACAGCAGTGAGATCTCGTCGATATTCAAAGCAGTTTGGTATGAGTATGGAAGAATACGCATGGTCCATTTACTCAGCCTACCGCAATCTGTCTGCCCGTTATGTAGAACCAGAGATAGTGAACTTAATTATCTCTCAGCTTCCATATAGAGCCCGCAGTCTGAGTTTGGCTAATTCTCCTCGAACTGTACGACAGCTTGCTGATTTTTTGAAAAGATTCGAGGTGCTTGAAGAGCAGGACAGTTGGAAACCTGTGTGGAATAGGGAAGGTGCAGGCCAGGGAAATGCTCCCAGACAAAATAGAATTGGAAACCAACAACCCAGAGTCAGACAAGTTATGCAGAACCAGAGGAATGGATATTCCAATTACAACAGACGACGTAATCCTCCGAGAAGGGATGGCACGAACAACTACGCACGTGGGCCGCGTCGTTCCAGATCTGATCCAGAAGACCATTCCCGTGACTCTTCACGTAACGCCTCTGAACCCAGTAATTTCAGATCGACGGCGCCTCCGTTTGAACCTTCTGCTTCATGTTTGACGAACGAGCAACGTCAAAGCGTCGACATGACAAGAGACTTTTGTTGGGCACCATCGACTAGTGCTAATCCGAGTGGTATGCAGTCGGATTTAGCCAGTCGCCCAACGTGAATTCTTCGTTCCCGATCACGGTTGGGCTAAAATCTTGGACTTCTCTGGGAACCGATGACAGCGTTATAGATAGTGAAGATAATCATCTTTTTGTTGTGCTGACTCTCAATGAAGGAGAACAAAGTTTAGAGAGAGCACTACAACAGGCAGTTGGAAAGGAAAAACTACCCAGGGCTCCGTTAATTAAAGCAACTGTAACAGGCGTCGATTTTATTTGTGTTCTGGACACTGGCAGCGAATGTAATCTCATGAGCTACGCCATTTGGAAGAAGATTAAAGAGAAGCTGCCGTCATTGCAGTTACAAACTTGTCCGGATGTTAGGCTGACTGATTTCACTGGGAGAAACAAAACTAGAGTTGTGGGATGTAGACAAGTATATCTGGAGATTGCTGGAAGAAATTTATTGGAGGACATGTTTGTCTTGAAGGGTCTCGAAGCTGACTTTATTTTGGGCTACCCATTCCTCAGGAAATATGAAGCAGGAATTGACCTACAGCGCGAGAAGTTATCCCTCACCGTAGACGGAGTTCCGGTAGAGCAGGACCTCGTGAATAATGGATCTTCGAAAGGGACGTATGTAAGAAAGGTCCGTGAAGATTCCCATGTCGATCAGTGGACGGCTAGTCCTGACGACATTCTGCAGAAGGTCAATGCGAATGAGATTTTATGCGAAAGGGGTAAAAACCAATTGAAAGAAGTCTTATTGAAGCATAGAGATGTATTTTCCGAGAGACCAGGTACTATTAAAAACTTCCAGTGTGAGATTGAACTCACCACCACAGAACCTGTGTATCGATCTCCATATCCCATACCTATAGCAAAAAGGAAAATCCTGAAGGAAGAATTAGAAAAGTGGAGACAATGGGGTGTTATAATGCCTTGTAATTCCCCTTACTTGAACCCTTTAATTGTAGTCGACAAGCCTGACGGTACAGTACGCCCATGCATTGACTTCAGAAATTTGAATAAAATTGTACGTGTTCCACGAAATTCAGTTGAGCCCATTTCGGATGCCTTACAAAAATTTAAAGGTGCTCGTTATTTTACAAATCTGGATCTGGCTTCTGGATATTTACAGATCCCTGTAAAAACTGACTGCCAACCATGTACTGCCTTCTCCTATAAAAGACGTCAGTGGATGTTTGCTCGAATGCCTTTTGGTATCTCTAGTGCTGTGTCAATTTTCATAGCTGCCATGCATGCTGTATTTGGTCCTGAAACCGAAGAATATCTAACTCAATATATGGATGACTTGCTGATTTTCGACAAAGAACTCTCCAAGCATCTCAAACATCTAGACGAAGTGTTGCAGCGACTCCAAGAAGTGGACATGACTGTAAAACTGCGAAAGTGTGAATTTGTCAAAAAGGAAATCACCTACTTGGGTCACGTTGTTTCTGGAGATGCGATCAAAATCCAACCAGACAAAAATTCAGCCGTTAAGTTATTTCCTAAATCTAAAACTAGAAAGGATGTTCGGAAATTTCTTGGCCTCGCCAATTGGAGGCGGAAGTTCATTAAAAATTTTGCAGCTAAACCTGAACCGCTCACCAAGCTGTTAGGTAAAAATCAACGTTGGATTTGGGGAGACGAGGAAGAACAAAGTTTCCAGCTACTGAAGAATGAACTTGTAAGAGATGCTGAATTAGCACAGCCTGATTTTGAACAGGAATTCTGTATCCAATGCGATGCTTCTGGGAAAGGATTGAGTAGTATTCTTTTCCAAATGGATGGTGAAGAGAGAAAGGTCATTCAGTATGCAAGCCGAAAACTGAAGGAGAACGAACGCCATTACTCCATCCATGAGTTAGAATGTTTGGCCATAATCTTTGGAGTTGAGAAGTATGCTGTTTATTTGAAAGGTAGGCCCTTCACTATCTACAGTGATCATAAAGGGTTGGTATGGTTACAAGACGCCCGTAACTGGAACAGTCGTTTGACTCGCTGGTCTTTAAAACTCCAACAGTACCAGTATAAAATAGTATACGTCTCTGGTCGCCAAAACGATCTGGCAGATATTTTATCTCGGTATCCTGCTGATGATATACCACAAATTCATCCTGAAAATAGCCAGCAGACATTCAGAATAAACTACCTGCGGGCCCAAAGAGGAGAAATAGATGACGTCGACAAGTGGAGAGAGGCACAATCTGAAGATGAATTCTGCAAAAATTTACTCCAATCTTTAAATTCTCAGGAACCTAACCTCAGATTGCATCGTTCCTATCGCATTCAAGAAGGAATTTTATTTAAGAGAGGATCAGACAATCAGTCCCTTTGGAAATTGTGTGTTCCGGTGGTAATCAAGCAACCTCTCTTGAAAGTAATTCATGATGAAGCTGGGCATTTTGGAGTATCCAAGACATTGAAGCGACTGCAGTACGATACTTCTGGAAAGGCATGAAGGTTGACGTGATACAGTACATCCGAGACTGTGAAATTTGTGCCCAAAGTAAACCAGACAAATTGGGGATACTCAAAGAGACCCTTCATATCAGTCCCAAGCAACCTCATGAGATGCTTTCTCTGGACTTGATTGGGAAGCTTCCTCGATCTAATGGATACCAGTACATCTTGAGCCTTATTGATGTGGGTACACGTTTTGTCTCCGCATATGCTTTACGGACTGCCAGCACCACAGAAATTATAAACACGCTTCAGAGAGGATATTTTGCTCACTATCCAAACGTTACGTTTACCCTGAGCGACAGAGGAGCTCAGTTTACCTCTAAGCAGTGGCACGAATTTACCAAAAAGCTTGGTATCCATCACGTTTGCACCACAGCTTACAATCCAAAGGGGAACATGGTAGAACGAGCAAATCAAGAGATAGTCAGATTACTTCGTCTATTTTGTTATCGAGAACATCAGACTTGGTCTCGATACATATCAAAAGTTGTTTGGTTAATTAATTATTCCGTTTCTGAGACTACTGGATATTCACCTGCTGAACTATTCTTCAACCATCCCATACCCAGAGAGATCCTAACCCATTTCAATTGGCCCGAACGGGAAGAAGCCCAACCGGATTGGAAGTCCAAATTATTCTTAGCCCAAGTCAGGGAGAAGAAGAAGCTGTCGAAGGATTTAAAACAGAATGGAAACGCCAAGACAGTGACAGTTGGAGACTTCGTGATGGTTAAAAACCATTCCTTAAGCTCCTCATTAGATAGGACCATTCAAAAGTTATTTATGTTGTGGATAGGACCTTATCTAGTGGACAAAGTGGAAAATAATGTTGTGACATTGCTAATTCCAAGGACTAAAGAATTATATGGTAAGGTTAACTTGGATAACGTAAAACTGGTGCGTTTTTCGGAGGATAAAAAGAAAGAATTTGTAATTTAAAACTAAGTTTCCTCCAGGTAGATAACTTCCTTCCTGAAACTTAGTTTCAAAAAGGAAGGGGCAGATGATATGATCCACATTGTTATGTGACGTCATCAGTAGAAGATATGTCACTAATGTATTTATTTTTGTAAAAGAAAGCGTAATTTCTTTGTTATTAAAGGTAATAATGCACCTTGTTTGTAATATATATATATCTTTTGTTTAATGTTTATTGTATTTTATGCTCTGTTATGAGTAATTTAATGTATCTTTGTTTGCAAGAGTGCTCTATACGAATTTGTATTTCTAAAGATGTATAGATGTCAGTCTTGTTGATAGTATCCTTTTGTAGATAGTGAGTTTATTTGGACCGATGCCGTATTTGAGCAGACATTCAAACACATGTTCAGCTAAAGCCGCTGCAGACCTATCTCCACTCACATCCGTAAAGCCCAAGAAACGTTCTTCAACCTTGCCATTGTTCGTCACATAGCGCATCATTAATAATTTCCACAAATCTAGCGGACGTCATGAAAAGAGTCAGAGCCATCTGCATGCCATTACTGCATTAAAAACATTTGGATTCACAAGAATTGATACGCAACTCGATGAGCAACGACGTCATGATGTAGCCATCCATAATGAAAATTTAAAAAAGAATAGGCAGGTGTTGGAACGTTTGATAAATGTCACTTGTTTTTTTATCAAAACAGGAATTGGCATTCAGAGGTCACGATGAAAGCAATACTTCGCTTAATAAAGGGAATTACATCGAACTAATAAATTTGATTGCGGAATACGATGAAAGGCTTTCAAACCACTTGTCTACCGCAAAGACATTCACAGGAATGTCCAACAGAATTCAGAACGATATGATTAATTCTGTAGCGGAAGTTATGTTTAATGAAATAAAAAGGGAAATTACCTAAACTCCATTTGTTGCGATATTAATTGATGAAACTACGGACATTGCAAGCAAGTCTCAACTTTCAACAATGATGCGCTATGTGACGAACAATGGCAAGGTTGAAGAACGTTTCTTGGGCTTTACGGATGTGAGTGGAGATAGGTCTGCAGCGGCTTTAGCTGAACATGTGTTTGAATGTCTGCTCAAATACGGCATCGGTCCAAATAAACTGGTAGCCCAGACTTACGATGGAGCTGCAGTAATGTCTGGAGAATTAAGCGGCTTGCAATCGCGTGTGAGACAGAATTATCCAGATGCTCTCTTTGTACATTGTTTTGCGCACAGACTTAATCTGGTTCTTTCACAAGCCATAAACAATTCCAAGGACTGTAAGATATTTTTCAAAACAATAACTGGGTTCTCAGCATTTTTTTCAAAATCTTCGAAAAGATCGCATTCTTTAGATAGAGAGGTAAAAAACGACTTCCCAAAGTTGCACCCACAAGATGGAATTTCAATTCTAGAATCGTTCAAACAGTTTTCGAGCATCAATTATCATTGGAAAATTTCTTTCAAAACATTATTGACAATCCTGATGAATGGGACACTGAAACATATCTTACTTCTTTGGGGTTTCTGGCTTCACTTCAAGATTTCGATTTCTTATTTCTCTTAGAAATTTTCAATGAACTCTTCTCTATCACTGACACTCTTTGAGATTCTGCAAAAGAAAGCAATGGATATCAATTACTGCTTGCACAAAATATCTGAATTTAAAGTTATTATTAATGGAAAGAGGGCAGATTTCGACATGTTTTGGGAGAAGATACGAGATAGTCATGAACTACCACCAAAAAGAAGGAGAACAAGCGATCTTGATGTGAAAACAAGTTATGTAAGGCTATATAACGAAATAGTAGATAACATTGCACATCAAATCTCTGAAAGATTTCGAGAATTAGGAAAACTTCAGTTTCTAGAACTTGTTGACCCAAGCAAATGGAGCGAACATAAAAAATGTTTTCCTGAAAGTGCATTCCATTCTTTAAAGGAGACATATGGCCAGCATTTTGATTTTTCCCGCTTGCATAGTGAACTTATTGCATCCTACAATATAGAAGACTTCAGTGGGAAAAGTGTGTCGGAAGCAACTACTTTCTTGAAAACAACTGAGCTGAGTGAAGATGGTTTTCCAGAACTTTTCAAATTGTGTTGCCTCATTTTGACTATTCCCGCGTTTAGTGCTTGTGTTGAACGGTCCTTTTCCACTTTAAAAAGAGTGAAAACTTACGCTAGGAATACCCAAAGCGAAGAAAGACTATCAAATTTGTCCTTTATTTCGATAGAGAAAGACTTAATGAATCATCTGAAAAACTCACATGGCTTCTACGATGTAGTTATCGACAAGTTCTTAACAAAAGAAAGAAGAATGGACTTGATGTACAAATAAAAAGATGACACAGGTATGTTCGACAAAACATTTATTTCTTTGATCAATAAGTTTTACATTATTATTTTTTGCTTCTTGTTCATCAATGAAGTATTTTGTTTTGAATGTTTTCTTTACATTTTCATATTTACTTTATTATTATAATGGCCAAATGTAAAATAAATGTGTCTAATATGTGTCACTTCTGGTAAAAAGGTAAAGTGCTCCCCTGCGCTTAGCACCACGCCATGAAGGCGTATAGGGGGTGTGGGGGTAACGCCCCACACTTTCTTGATCCCGTCATGAGTGGGTGTGATGTGATCAGCATCACGACCCTGACCGCCTTTACCCCCCAGGTACCCATGTTTTTCGACGCTGGGTGGGCGCCGGGGCCGCTTCCAACATTAGAAAAGTTCCCGGATTTGAACCGGCCGGGGATCGAACCCGGGACGCGTTACCGACTGAGCCACCGTGGCCTCTGACAATATGTAATATATGCATCATATAGTATTCGTTATTTGATTTATTTGCAATAATTGTTGAATTTTACGGGTTATGCTGCTTTATATTAACGGACACACATACCTATACATATATGGGGGGTGAGGGTGCAAGTGAGGTGACCTGTTCCCCTGCCTGATCTAGCACCGCACGCCACTGTTGCCAACTGATAAGAATCCAGGTTGCCAACTCATAAGAATTCAGGTTACAAACCCCTAACAATTCAAGTTGCCAACTCCTAACAATTCAGGTTGCGAACTCCTAACAATTCAGGTTGTGAACTCCTAACAATTCAGGTTGCCAACTTCAGAATCGACAAAAAAAAGAGTAAATTTATTCACAGTTTCTAAGGTTTATAATATATTTTTCTTCCGTATTTTATTCTCTAGGCTTAAGGCTTCGCAGAAAGCCTAGCCTAGAATATAGGCTCCTGTGTCGAATTATAATAGCTTACATGTACAACAGCTCATTATGAAGAGACGTAAGAATATTTGTGTCGACATCACAGGAATATGATTGTTCTCCAATCAGTAAAGAAGCAATTAAAATATGTAGGGAAAAAATCAGGGAAGGGATCTTTTTCAGGCGAGTCTCATTTAATAAACCCCGGGTTTGAATCCCGGCGTGGTCACGGGTGTTCTATGTAAGTGTCCCTTCATCAATTTCATCATATCATCAATCATCCTCATCTTCGCGATTAGCCAAAAAGTGGCACAAATGAGAAGTAAAATAAACCAAATCAAATCAATCCATCAATAATTTAATACACTATAAAATACCATTAAAGGCATATATTCTTGTTTAGGCCCTGCCCCCTTAACACAGTCACCATTTCCTATCTACCCTTTCAAGTAGAACCCTCAACTCGGGTTGGTAGACAGACTACCAGTGGCGTAGCGTTATAGTACGCCCGTACGCCCGGCGTTCCCAGATTTAAAATTTCAAAAATGCTTAAATGCTGTGATTATAAAGTAAAACGTGACTAATTTCATATATGTTTGACCTTCATGGCATTATAATGGCTATTTTTCGCGATCCGCTTGCAACGCTCCACTCTCAACACTCGTTCTAGCATCTCTTTTCAATGCCTTTCCCGGCCGGACGCCGAGCAGGTTCGGCGTACAGGACTCCTATATTCCTTGCTGCCTTTATGGAGGGAAAGCTTCCATTTCTACAGCACGCGCGTAAATGGGCTCTCTTACGCCAGCTTACGAGAGGTCTACCGTGATTGGTTCATGTGACCCTTCCTGCCTTCTGAAGCACACGACAGCGGCAGAATTCCTACCCGGTTCTTCGCTCTTCGCGCTCATGCAACTCGTGCTGTGTGATGCTACAATACGCAATATTGACTGACGTAACTTTACCAATCTCAAATATACTGCTTCTTAATGGCCACTGCATTGTATAATTTATCGCACGAACAGCGATGTGTATTAGAAACTAAAATATCAACACAGTTTTTGTCAAATAAGTTGGTGAAGTCCTCGTGATAGATATTCAGCCTGTGGCTGCTTTACCACTTAACCCGCAAAACTATTATTTTTTTATTGTATTTTTTCGTTATTATCTAACTACTTAATATTGTGTGAATGGAAATGTTTAGCATTCATTTGAAAACTCTGAACATCGAATGGTCTCTGGAGAAAATTATTTTAAAATGTTTATCAGCATTCTCAAGATGTAATAAACAGTGGTCTGAATTACTAATCGGCACTGTTACGTCAGTAGAGTGTACGATATTTGGATCATCCACTCTGCTTTTCACAGTGCGCCAAGACGACAGAGGTCCCTGGTTCGAATCCCGGCGTGAGCACGGGTGTTCTTTGTCAGTGTCCCTTCATCAATATCATCACTCATATTCATATTCGCAATTAACCAAAAGTGGTAGAAAAGCGAAGTAAAATAAACCAAATCAATCAGTAGTTGGATCATCCACAACAATAACGTCTACTGTTGTGCAGAGGCGCTTTGATTCAGGTAGGTTTTTAATTACTTGCGTCATGCAGAAAGATATAAAAAAAGGTATAGAACACCAGACTTGAAAACATCTGTGGCATAGTGAGGCATCTAATTTTCTAGCTAAAACATGCAATGATGATGTTTTATTGAAAACCCCGCTTACTTCAGGCAAATAATACCTGTGGCGACTAATACCATAAGTAAATTATTAAGCAAGAAAGGGCCGACTCTTCCTTCGGACTTGGCGTTCCCACCCGAAATGTCCATGCTACGCCACTGCAGAGTACCTAGGTTTAAACAATTCAGATAATTCTCTCAGAGATAAGACAAGTGTAAGAAGTAAGAGTGACATTTACACTACGTCATTTCCAGTAATATTCTATCCAATATAATGATTATAAAAGTTTCACATTTTCAGAAAAAAACAACTATAAAAAATAATCATTTTGATATTTTTCATTAGTCAATACGTGGTCCACAAAAAATAATAAAAGCAAGGATTTCTAATTTGTATAAATGTTCACAAATGCTTGATTCGTAACTAAACTCGCCAGATGTCAGGAAAGTATATTGCTAGTTATCTTTAAACTAACGAGCAAATTTCTAATTCAAAATCAAAAGCTATACCAGAAAAAATAAACATTTAACAATAAATAAATAATGTTAAACACCTAAGTTCTTTATTGAACAAACTTCTGAAATAATTAATTATAAACTACAATACGTGCAATACAATTATTCACCAAAATCTACTACACCAAAGTACGATAATAAATTTCAATAAAAACTCATACTGCTTGGTTCGATTCTAATTATCACTTTATAATACTTGTATATTTAAAATAGGTATACACAAAATGAAAATATAATACAATATACAATTTTTACATCAAATTATGTAAAATAAAATAAATTTTTGTGATAGCGTACAACGAGAAATTTTCGTGATATTCCGTTGGTTTGTTGATAAGTGAGATACTTTCTAACTTGGAAGTTCCTTTTCCAGCGTTTACGGATTGTTCCGATTCTAACTTGGAAGTCTTTCCACTTTCAGCGTTTACGGTTTGTTCCAATTCTAACTGGAAGTTCTCCCTCCTCCTGCGTTTACGGATTGTTCCGATTCTAACTTGGAAGTCCTTCTTCTTCCAGCGTTTACGGTTTGTTCCGATTCTAACTTGGAAGTCCTTCTTCTTCCACCGTTTACGGTTTGTTCCGATTCTAACTTGGAAGTCCTTCTTCTTCCAGCGTTTACGGTTTGTTCCGATTCTAACTTGGAAGTCCTTCTTCTTCCACCGTTTACGGTTTCTTCCGATTCTAACTTGGAAGTCCTTCTTCTTCCACCGTTTACGGTTTGTTCCGATTCTAACTTGGAAGTCCTTCTTCTTCCACCGATTACGGTTTGTTCCGATTCTAACTTGGAAGTCCTTCTTCTTCCAGCGTTTACCGTTTGTTCCGATTCTAACTTGGAAGTCCTTCTTCTTCCAGCGTTTACGGTTTGTTCCGATTCTAACTTGGAAGTCCTTCTTCTTCCAGAGTTTACGGTTTCTTCCGATTCTAACTTGGAAGTCCTTCTTCGTACACCGTTTACGGTTTGTTCCGATTCTAACTTGGAAGTCCTTCTTCTTCCACCGTTTAC
Organism: Lepisma saccharinum; assembly: GCF_977018435.1. Taxonomy (NCBI): domain Eukaryota; kingdom Metazoa; phylum Arthropoda; class Insecta; order Zygentoma; family Lepismatidae; genus Lepisma; species Lepisma saccharinum. The sequence goes on from NC_139247.1 coordinate 35,207,913, forward strand.
GGTTTGTTCCGATTCTAACTTGGAAGTCCTTCTTCTTCCAGCGTTTACCGTTTGTTCCGATTCTAACTTGGAAGTCCTTCTTCTTCCAGCGTTTACGGTTTGTTCCGATTCTAACTTGGAAGTCCTTCTTCTTCCAGCGTTTACGGCTTGTTCCGATTCTAACTTGGAAGTCCTTCTTCTTCCAGCGTTTACCGTTTGTTCCGATTCTAACTTGGAAGTCCTTCTTCTTCCAGCGTTTACGGTTTGTTCCGATTCTAACTTGGAAGTCCTTCTTCTTCCAGCGTTTACGGTTTGTTCCGATTCTAACTTGGAAGTCCTTCTTCTTCCACCGTTTACCGTTTGTTCCGATTCTAACTTGGAAGTCCTTCTTCTTCCAGCGTTTACCGTTTGTTCCGATTCTAACTTGGAAGTCCTTCTTCTTCCACCGATTACGGTTTGTTCCGATTCTAACTTGGAAGTCCTTCTTCTTCCAGCGTTTACCGTTTGTTCCGATTCTAACTTGGAAGTCCTTCTTCTTCCAGCGTTTACGGTTTGTTCCGATTCTAACTTGGAAGTCCTTCTTCTTCCAGCGTTTACGGTTTGTTCCGATTCTAACTTGGAAGTCCTTCTTCTTCCACCGTTTACGGTTTGTTCCGATTCTAACTTGGAAGTCCTTCTTCGTACACCGTTTACGGTTTGTTCCGATTCTAACTTGGAAGTCCTTCTTCTTCCAGCGTTTACGGCTTGTTCCGATTCTAACTTGGAAGTCCTTCTTCTTGCAGCGTTTACGGCTTGTTCCGATTCTAACTTGGAAGTCCTTCTTCTTCCAGCGTTTACGGTTTGTTCCGATTCTAGCTTGGAAGTCCTTCTTCTTCCACCGTTTACGGTTTGTTCCGATTCTAACTTGGAAGTCCTTCTTCTTCCAGCGTTTACGGTTTGTTCCGATTCTAACTTGGAAGTCCTTCTTCTTCCAGCGTTTACGGTGTGTTCCGATTCTAACTTGGAAGTCCTTCTTCTTCCAGCGTTTACGGTTTGTTCCGATTCTAACTTGGAAGTCCTTCTTCTTCCAGCGTTTACGGCTTGTTCCGATTCTAACTTGGAAGTCCTTCTTCTTCCAGCGTTTACGGTTTGTTCCGATTCTAACTTGGAAGTCCTTCTTCTTCCACCGTTTACGGTTTGTTCCGATTCTAACTTGGAAGTCCTTCTTCTTCCAGCGTTTACGGTTTGTTCCGATTCTAACTTGGAAGTCCTTCTTCTTCCAGCGTTTACGGTGTGTTCCGATTCTAACTTGGAAGTCCTTCTTCTTCCAGCGTTTACGGTTTGTTCCTATTCTAACTTGGAAGTCCTTCTTCTTCCACCGTTTACGGTTTGTTCCGATTCTAACTTGGAAGTCCTTCTTCTTCCAGCGTTTACGGCTTGTTCCGATTCTAACTTGGAAGTCCTTCTTCTTCCAGCGTTTACGGCTTGTTCCGATTCTAACTTGGAAGTCCTTCTTCTTCCAGCGTTTACGGTTTGTTCCGATTCTAACTTGGAAGTCCTTCTTCTTCCACCGTTTGCGGTTTGTTCCGATTCTAACTTAGAAGTCTTCTTCTTCCACCGTTTACGGTTTGTTCCGATTCTAACTTGGAAGTCCTTCTTCTTCCAGCGTTTACGGTTTGTTCCGATTCTAACTTGGAAGTCCTTCTTCTTCCAGCGTTTACGGCTTGTTTCGATTCTAATTTGGAAGTCCTTCTTCTTCCAGCGTTTACGGTTTGTTCCAATTCTAACTTGGAAGTTCATCCTTAACAAAATATTATTAAAATATTGATAACCATACTTCTGTATTTTCTCTCACGAATTTTAGGAAATAGTTCACTGTTCTCTATTCATGTGTTTATAATGATTATGGTGTTGGGCTACACATTTTTTGTTTTTCTTACAATGAACATTTGTAATAATCTTTTTCTTTGAACTATCGAAATCAGCTTTCTTATGCAAAGATTTTAGATGAGGGTAAGTAAAATAGAACCTTTGAATGCTTTAAATTATCTAGTCCTTACCCAAATACATTGTAAACTTCATTTATAGTGAACACTGAGACTGAAATGTCCATGAAAAATTATCATTGTTAGCTTCATGAGTAGAGTTAAGAACAAACTTTTTATCAACTTGAAGAGTCGGTGTTTCTGCTTGTTTTGGTTTTGGTAGCAGGCAGAGTATGACGCTGGGGGGGGGGGGGGGGGGGTTGTGACTCGTGAGTTTGAAGCGAGTTTGCCTGTATGTAACTCTCTACGTCGTCAGTTTTCTCTGTCACCTCGATAGAGAATAAGCAGGGACTCAATACGTGTACAAAATTTAAAAAGTGGATGCCAATGGAATCCGAAGCTATGGTAGATTTAGGTTAAGTTAGGTTAAAGCAGGGGTTCCCAGACTTTTTCGTTTGACGGCACCCTTAGTGTTTCAAAATTTTTCCGCGGCGCCCAAGTTAGAATGTTGGCCTGTCTAACACTTGCAACGCCCAGTTAGTGTGGTTAGGTTGCTTGCCTTAAGTTAAATTTAATTAACACATATTTCAAATTCAGAAACATTTTATATGTAAAAAGTACTAAACAAGCACATATTTGGAACAATCATGTTCATAACAATCACTGTCATTTCAGCGAAAATATTGGAACATACCGCGGCGCCTCTGTAAGCCAGCCACGCAGGGCCGGATTAACCTATGGGCAACTGGGGCAATTTGCCCCAAGGGCCCCAGCAAAAGGAAGTTGTGAAAGGCCTCCACCAAAAAAATCTTTTAAGCAGCTGGCTATGCTTGTTAAAAATTACATAAGAAGTTCTATTTAAAAGTAAAAAAAACTTCGATATTGTCGTATGTCTACACTCTTCTGGATCCAATTGTAGCACAGCTCTCAGTCGATCTGTTTGTAGATATCTGAAGCTCAGTATACTTTATACCATGGATTGATTTGGCTGTGGTGTGGAAATAAGGCACACATATTCAAACAATCAATTCTCAGATACGATTAAGATAATAAATAATCATACGAAGTACATAACTTTCTTTCGTTAATAACATCGTATTACTAGAACTGCGAGTTCCCAAGCAGTAGCAATGTCAAACATCAGGAAGACATCCCAATGGAACTGTCTATGTATGGACCCGTTTCGCAGTACATTTCTCAATGTCAAAATTCTCTTTAGAATGTATGGTAACAGTTTCATACATCGGAGACACATTTCTTCAATTTTACACAAGAAACTACTTACGGAAATGAGTTTCTCCAAGGTTTACAACGTTCGTCGAGGTATTTTCTTTCATCGTGGAATATATTTGACCGGGAAAGCATGTATTTTTCAAGAAAAATATCTCACCGACGCACAATTGCCATTGCCTTCATTTGCTTGCCCTACGTCAACCGGATGCTGCATACATTTAATGACGTAAGCACCCGTCAGTGTTTCTAATCCCATTTTTTTTACTATGCTTGCCCAACGTAACCAAACCTAACCTAACCTTATCGGAAATGGTTCGTGGGCTATCCGTGAATGGTTCGTGGGGCTATCCTTGAATGGTTCGTGGGGCTATCGGTCAGCTACCATGCATAATGGTTCGTGGGGCTATCCGTGAATGGTTCGTGGGGCTATCCGTGTATGGTTCGTGGGGTTATCCGTCAGCTACCCGTGCATAATGTATAATTTCCACCGGTGACGAATACGATAGTATGTAGCTATTTTTCGGTGAAGAAGGTTGAAACACTGCATACCCATAACTTGAGTCAACATGTGCCCGCCATATTGTGTGTTCCGGAAGCGAAGAAAGGAATAAAAAAAGCACTCAGAATGTGAAAAATTGCGTTTGTTTTCGTGTAAAAAGCATAATAGCACCTTGAACTATGTTCCGCAATACACAATTGGTAAGTACAAACCATGCGAAACACAAAATATGCGATTTTAATGTGTCTCCGATCTATGAAACTGGTACCGAATCTATTTGATCTTAATGATAACAAACTGCAGCTGAGAAAGATCTTTCTCAAAAATGAAATTAATGAAAAACAGGCTTAGTGCTGCCATGGGACAGGATCGCTTATCCAATCTTTGTTTATTAAGCATTGAAAAATGAACGTCTTCGTGAATTGGACTTCGATGATACAGAAGATGAATTTTCGGCGAAAAAGGCAAGAAAAGTGTGTCTACTGTAAGTGTTAAGCTTTTGGGAATTTGCTTGACGAAAGTGTAGTTACTACAATTTCCACAATGAACCTGTCGGTAATTGTTCAGTAGATGGACCGTACATATGTAGTGACATATTTACTTTTAATTGTAAATAATATAATTTATAATAAATTATGTAGCTACGTAAATACAGTCTACTGCTCAGTTCTCTGTTTCCCTCTCAACCCCCTTAATATAATTTACTACATATTGTAGTTACGGTGTTCACTCTTCATAATATACTGAGACATTTAGAGGCAGAATCTTAATGCTGCTATAGCGCTACAATTTTAGTCCTATAACTTCACTTTACTTCGCTATTCTCCCTGTAAACCTATCTGCTATATGTTCGATTCTGAATAACTACTGATCCTAAAATCAGGTCTACCATTTCAACTGCTGAAAATTGGTGGTTAACATATTGAGCTAATAAAGCTCCTAGTAAAAAATAATAAAAAAATGGGGAGCCCCCACAAACATTTTGCCCAGTGGCCTCCACAAACCTTGATACGGCCCTGCAGCCACGGCGCCCACTTTGGAAACCACGGTATTAGGGTGTATCGATTTGTATATGGGGATGTACGCCGTATACCTTCTGGTTGGCTTTACTAATTCTACTTTCGTTTCGTTTGCATTCATGTAATTTGGGCATAATTCCAGTGAGCTTAGAGACTTGAGGATTCTAATTATCGAGCAAGTCTGATGCGAAAGTCTCAAGAATGTTTGTCTCTCATTTCTACAACAATTGGCGGCAAACTATAAAGGCTCTAAATCGTTAAACGCGACAATTGAGGCATGTTGTATGTATCACAGTTTTAAACACCAGAGAACTAAAAAAAAGTAATAAATGTTGCTTTTTCTATTCATTTCCTCGGTTTCTTACGTAGTATTTTTTAACTTTTAGTGCAATTAGCAATATTATTAAAGTTATTAAAAGTATATAGATCACAAAAGCAATATTAACAAGGAAATAAAATACAATAACATGCTACAGTCGAATGCGCTAGCTTCGTTAACGACCGGCTGGCTTTGGAGTCCACGGAGCACGCCCAGCAGCTGCAACATTCTCATACAACGCATAGTGTTGCCACATCTATTCTCCAGCGCTCCGCACTAGAACCTTCCCACGGTCTCCACATTGAAGTTGCAAAGTACGGCAACAGCGTATCCGCAGTCATGTGACTGAGACTCCACGTGGAGTTGACGAGCAGAATGACAGCTGCGTCCATTGGCTGAAGGTTGAGTGTGATTGGACGAAAACAACTCGCCCGCTGTTTATCCCCACCCACGTTCGTGGCGGCGGCTTTCTTCAGTTCTTGGACGTTAACGAAGTAAACGCGTGGACTATAAGCGTTTCGCATTCTTTATTTTAAAAATGCCTTCTCTATTGTAACATGACTATTTTATGGGTAGCTATATCATAATCATCGTCATCCATCAATATTCTACAATGTAAAACATTTTTGCACAAGTTAAATGTTTTCATCCATATATTTAATGGAAACATAATAAAAAGTTAATGTAAACATGGTCCCCACTTAACGTTTCACTAAACTTAGATTATACCATTGAAAAGTTTAGGACTACAACACTGAGAATAAAGGAAAGTGTTACAAGAGGCAAATTTAAACCTTAAAAGTCCAATGAAAATTGTAGGACAGACTATATACAACTCAAATTTACATGACATATCAGCTGTTATTTACAAAACTACCTCAAGACTGCAACACTAATCAAGTCAGCTTCAAAACATCATTTTAAAGATATACAGGCACTAACTCAAAGTTGAATATATATGTAGATCAGCAATAGGTCTGTGCTAAAATGCAGGACACTTGTGCAACCCTACATGGAGAAATCTACTATATAAGAAACAAAACAAATAAAGGTTTTCGTTTATCCTTGCTTTGTATTTTAGTTTTAGCGGACTTCGGATATAGTGGACCAATTGTTTAAATCCATAAGCACAGTGGCTACTCTAGGACCATGATAACATTCAATATAATTCCCGGTTTTAAAGGAAAACTTCATAAAAATTCAAGGTTACAAGTAGATGTTTTCTGCATTTCAACCTTACGCATTACCACCTCTTGCCACCCGCATACAAATATATTAACAATATAAAAGGTGTGTGTGTGATTCCAATGTATTCAATATATATATATATATATATATATATATATATATATATATATATATATATATATAATATATTAATTTAAGGTGCGAAATTTACATTTGCCATTTCACATACTCAGACTCGAAAAACATGTGCAAACACGTCACAAATGTTACGAGATATACTAAGCTACGAAAAATGGTTAATTGTATTAAAAATTCAAATTCAAATTTACCTAATCAACTTCAATCTTTCGTCTGTCAGATAGATTGTTCTGGAAAAGACACTAACGAAGTAAACGGATTGAGAGAATTCTGTTTTGTTTTCCACACAGCTATCTTTTCCTTCCTCGATAAAAGTAAAAGCTAAACTGTGAAAACTTGCCTCAGGGCATTTATAAATATGCATAAATTCACGTACGAATTCACGTAGAATTCACGCATAATTCCCGGAGCCAATAATTCACGCACAATTTACGGAATTCAAGGAATTCCCGGTGAGTATCCACCCTGAAAGAGTTCATTATAAGCGTAGTTGATCGTACTTTATTATAAAAAGTTGTAATATTGTACAATAAGAACATTTGATTTTGTTTTCTGTCACTCTACCACCCTCACTGAAGACCAGGCAAATATATGAAATACGAGTACTTTACTTAACCAGCAAGATTTGACGTGCTGATAAAACAACTAAGGTATATAATATGCAAGACAAACCAACTTATTGGTTAAAAATAAAAGCATGTATATATTTTCGATGAGCCTAAAATAATTTAGAACAACATTGTCAGTACATTGTAAAATACGTCCCACAAATCAGTGAAATCTAAATTGTATTGCTACATGTATAAACTCAAATCACATATACATAATTACAAGCGAAAAGCGTTCAGTTTAATATGTTAATGATAATGCATTTGTTGAATTTAATTGTGTTCTACTCTTCATTATTTTGATTTGTTTAAAGTTTAATAATATCTTTACTAATTACTAATTTTCAGAAACTAGTTGTTGTACACGGTTTGAAACAAAGTTTTAAATCATCCATTAATAAGCATGGACTCCCGGAATGGGGGCAAGGGGGGCCATGGCTCCCCCTGGAATATAATTTCATTTCAGCCACAATCATATGTGTTAATTATTGCATGAATATGATAAATACAAATTTAAGCTATGTTTTTTGAGGGAATAACACTATTATTGGGGAAAATGTGCCTTTTTTGCCAACCTGGAAAAAATATCATCCTTGCCCCTCCCTGGAAAAAATCCTGCGGACGTCCATGTTAATAAGGTGACTTTTAGAACGATGTTATTGGGCAGTTGTTTGTTATATTCATAATAATTAATAAATTACACTAGCCAACAAATTTTAACTTTTGTTCTGTACAAATCACGTCGATGGGTATCCTGAAACAATTTTAACCCATTTAATCCAAAAACCAGGTCAAAAAATGTGTCACGTCACATTTTTGTCTGCAGGGTGTTCATGGATTTTTTTCTTCAAACAAAATGCTGTGCTGAACACAAAATTCAGTACATAAAAGTTTATTGCATCAAGATTGTCAGTTTCCCTTGTACAGGGTGATTAAAGAGTCTAAATAACAATGTATATGAAATTGTAAAAGTACAAATATTTTTCACTCCTCACAATATTTGGAGAAGAATATATTAAGGAATAATGTAGTTTATAGCCGAAAAATAAGCAGATGTTGCCTGATTTTAGTTTTTCCTTGAACAGGGTGCTCTAAAACACACAGTAGCAAATTGAATGAAAATTTCAATTACACTTCAAGTTGAAAATTGCACAATAGCTTTCAGGCTATTGTTCTTGCTACTACAAATGCAGTTATTCTCAGAAATTTTAAGGAAGCTTGAATAGCATTATGTAAATGACTAATAGATATGTAGCTACAAATAACAAAAAAATCATCATCGGAAGACTCTGAAGTACACTTGACTGGTGATGCTGTCATCTCTTCATCAAGTACATGCATCATTGATGCACTTGGAACAGCTATAGTGTCGATATGTGTCACAGGCCTCATGGCAGGTGAACAAATTGGTACACAATTTTCCTTATTCTGGAATTCCCAGACATATCTGCCGTACAAAAAACAGTCAGTATAGTGGTTGGTTTGTTCTTGCCAAATTGGGGCCTCCCCGATGTTGCAGTGGTTGCATGGTCGCCTTGTAATCAAGGGGTCCCGTGTTCGATACCCGGTGGAGGCACATAGTGATTCGGATCCCACTTTAAACTGTATATCCAGTCCCAATTAGCCTTGCTGTGCATAAAGTGGTCTTGAAACGCCAAATCAATCAATCTTGCCAAATTGTAGGTACAGCAAATGTCACACTATTCTTTACCATGCAACCACTTTGATAAATTGACTTTACATGACTTACAGAATACGTGGTATCGCCAGTCTTTTTCCTGATTGCTAACCCCACAATCAAAGTATAGCTTGCATGCTGTTCTCAGTGTTTATCCAATAACTCCTTTCTGTGACTGAAAAAATATTCACATACATGACAACAACTGCCACGCCAATTTTTACAACTTCGAATCCTCGACTTTACCAGTCGAGGAAATAACTCAATCAGAGGAAGAAAACTAGCAGCCTATATATATATATATTATGTATACAATAAAATATAAACATAATTAATTATTAATACTTACTGTTAGTATGATTTTTTTAAAAAATGTATTTACGAATCAATTTGTTTGGACCGGACCACGGTCTTGCAAATGTTGAGAACCACTGACCTAGAGTTTAAAGTGGAAATCGAACAACTTGTGCTTTCAGTGGGTATTGAACCTGGGATCCCTTGATTACAATGCGACGCTGTTACCACTACGCCATCGGAGAAGCCCTTCTTTTCTGGAATGACAGGGCCGACCTCCGTGACGGGATGGTTATCACAGCGTACTACGACGGCATGGTTTTCGGGTTCGCATCCCGGCATGAGCATGGATGTTTGTGAGTGTCCATTCATCAATTTCACCATATCATCATTCATCCCCATCTTCGCAATTAGCCAAAACTGGGATAATGGCAACGTAAAATTACCAAATTAGTCACTTAATGTACTGTCGGTAGAGGCGTAGACTTATAGAGGATTATATATTATATTATAGCTGTTCCATTGCCCCAAGTTGCTGTCGACACTTCATCGACCTTACAAATGAAATATTCTGACTTTGAATCACTCGATACAACAATTAAATATTCATGTTATCATTCGACTCTTCTCAACACATTGATGCTAACCTTATAGCAAATCCTTAATTTTCTTTGTCCATATCCTTCTGTTTCTTGTTGCTATATATTACATGCAGCACGAATTATGTTGCATTGTTAGTTGTATCTTTTTCTATGTCCATTAAAGGCAGTAATAGAAACTAGGGCAACAAAAGTTAAGGCATTGTTGAGAAAAAGGAATTAAATTATTGAGCAATTCCAGAAGTGACACTTTAAAAGTAATTTTATTTACATTGTTTTCCTTGTAATTTCCTTGAAATTCCCCCCACTTTTCGCTACTTTTGCCCCTGCACTATACTAAACCTTATATACAAAGGGAAATACGAGGGGTATCAACAAGTTTTGCCTGTTGAGTTATAATTTGTTTAATAATGGAAAGATTGAAACAATGAACATACATATAGTTTGACTGTAGTGTCCTCTACTCAGAGTTACCCTTCCACACAGTTGCCATCACGATCGATACATTTGAGCCAGCGTTTTATCCAGCCCTCAAAACCAGTTTGGAAAAATTCCACAGAACACTCCGTGCCCCACTGTTCAGAGCTGTTTAAACCTCCTGTAGGTCATCGAATCTCATGCCACGAAGCATGGATTTAGCTCAGACATTATGGTATCTCAAACTCTCAATCGTTGCATGTGCTGACCCATAGGACATGTGCACTGCATCAGAAATTTACTGGATGGTGATCCGTCGATCCTCTCGAATGAGCTCATCATCCCTGTGGCGGTTGTCGTCGGTCAACGACGTTGATGACTTGCCACTCCTTGTCATGTCCACACTTTCGGGTTCTCTCACTTTGAACTTTACTACTTAAGTCTGAGCTAAGTCTGTGCTTCGTGGCATGAGATTCGATGATTTACAGGAGGTTAAAACAGCTCTGAGGGAGTGTTGTCTGGAATTTTTCCAAACTGGTTTTGAGGGCTGGTTAAAACGCTGGCACAAATGCATCGAACGTAATGGCAACTGCGTGGAAGGGTATGTTCATTGTTTCAATCTTTCCATTATCAGACAAATTATACCCCAACAGGCAAAACTTTTTGATACCTCCTCGTATACTGTTTACCCCCACACAGTTTTGGCACCTTGCCCCCCCCCCCCCCCGGATTTGGATCCCAATCGGTGCCACTGCTTATGTAAGTTGTTGTGTAAAGTCTGGTGTTATGTATCTATTATTAATATAAAGGTACAGTATAAGAAGTTAAAATCAGAGTAATCGTTTTGGGACACGTTGTATTGTTATTGGGAGTTAATTTCCATCCATACAAGATAAAATTACATGTATTACCAAGAATAGTTGGTTCTATTGGGAAGAGGGTCCCTATTGCCAACATTTAAATACCACCCAACAACCATGCCTATGGAAATTAGGGTTTCTGTTTATTCCATCATGTCCCAATGAGTCCAATAGTGCAGAGGACTTCTGAATGAAGATGTCGTGTCATACTACAATCTGTGGTGTCATGCATTCACCTTCAGAAACATGGCATACAGTACTAATGTTGTCATTTGTGGCTATTTTGGAACCACATCTGGACCTATTCCACTCTTGGTGGGTTCCTAAAATCGTGTAATGTTCCAATGAGCTCTTTGGATCAACAACCGTTGGTTCATTTGGATTGTTTTATTTCGTATTTTGCCACTTTTGACTAATCGCGAAGATGAGGATGAGTGATGATATGATGAAACTGATGAAGGGACACTCAATTGAACACCTATGTCCAGATCGAGATTCGCACCCGGGACCCCTGGCGTCGTAGCGCGCTGTGATATCCACTCCGCCACGTAGGTCGGCAGTTCAACGAAGGAAAATACAGTAAAACCTCGTTAATCCGGACTAATGGGGACATAAGTTGAGCGGGTTAAAGAAAGTCCGGATTAACTGAAATAACCTAAAAGAACAGTAGAAAGTGCATTGAAACTCCGTTTATAGCATAAAAACACGTTTATTATGGTGTATTTAAAGGGTATAGGCCTAAATACATTATACAGTACAGTACAAAGTCTGCGGGAAACAGAATTTCATCAGTGGTTCACTGCCTTTTATTTGGAAAGTTCTCTTGTTGACTTCTAGCCACATTTAAAACCTTGCATTCTTTATTTTTTTTTATTTTTGCCTTTTGCCTTTCCGGATTAAGCGAAGTCCGGCTTATCGGGGCACGGATAAACAAGTTTCTTTTTTACTATAGTATCAAACCTGGCACCTTTTTTATTCCAGAGAGTCCTTCAGGAAATTCGAATCTTGTGTATGAAAATGTTAGTAAACTACAAGGCTAAGCCCACGAAGATCACCGAGGCGTGGCCTGATGAGTTTCTTTGGCAGCGTGGGAGAGTGTCCAGGTGCTGGATGAGGATACGAAACACAAGAGTCGCCAAGCACTTTCGCAAAGTCTGCGCGAATCAATTAAGGCAGGCTTCATAACTGTCACACTAATAAAGTCCTTCATCTACGGCCCGGTCTACTCGTATATGCATGCAAAATGTAATATGTTCAAGACACGGCAGTCGGTGTTGCATTAATGTTGTATGGGAGTTATTAGGTATTAGCAAAGTTTACAATAAGAAATCTCGAAGCCGTTTACATTAAATAGTTCTCAAGTTGGAATCGGTGCAAATCGTAGGCGTAAACATTACATGCTACACCCCAATGTTAACTCATATATATATGCATGTGTACATACATATATGCATATATATGCATATATATATATATATATATATATATATATATATATATATATATATATATATATATATATATATATAGGGTGATTCTAAAGGTAGGGTACAAACGAAAACCACAGATAGCTCCCATGAAATAGAGACGAAAGTGCCCCTTCCACTTTGCCGAGAGATGCCTCCGTGAGGAGCTAGACAACGCCGAAAACCTGTGAAAATGAACTCCACACCTCTGTACAGCCAGTACCAGTGAAGATAGAAAGGCGGAACAAAAGAAGTCAAAAGGAACACCAAAGTCGCCCATCCGAAAAACACTAGGCGGCAGCTGCGCAACGCATGCGCATGGGGTTCCACAAAGGAAATAGGAGTGTCCCGCAAGACAAGTGAAGGGAAAGGGTAGCGATCGACAACGGTAGGGACAAAAGAAGCTATGAAGCATGAAGTAACAATTGCACAGCGGGAAACAAACACATGCAGCGCGTGGGGAGTCCCCAAACACAGTGGGGAGACACCGCAGCAAGAACAAAGCACGGTGCAACAAAAGAGAAAGAGGACCGGACGGGGAATGGTACCTGTCAAGGAGACAACAAATGCGGGACGAGGGATTCCCCGTAGCAGCACCGAGGGGATGTCACGCAGAGGTCGTGCGCCAGCAGGACAAACACAGCAACTACGGGCAAGGGGGGTTTATTGCCACGCAAAGGTGCACGTACAGATAGGAATAGTACGTAGTACGTAGTCGTACCCCGGACTGACGTTGTTACAAAAGTTGCTCAAATTGACGACCACCACATTAAATGCAGGCATTGCAGCGTCGCAGGAAATTCTGGAGAACCCTGTCTAAAATCCCTGGCATGGTACACACCTCGGCCGATGGTGCAAGTATCCGCGCTACCAATGTTTCCTTCTCAGGCACCGGGGTGTCGTAGACGAGTGTTTTCACATAGCCCCAAAAGAAGAAATCCATTGGTGTGAGGTCAAGCGAACTGGCGAGCCAGGGGACGTTGCCCGCTCTGCCGATCCACTGTTGTGGGTAGGTAGGGTGCAAAAGGATTCGCACTGTGCCATCAAAATCTGCAGGCGCTCCATCCAATTGAAACCACATGAGATGTCGCACGTTGAGGGGTACAACTTCTAGCAGCTCTGGAAGGACTGATGCAAGAAAGGTGCGATAGAGGCGGCCATTTAAACGTGGTGGCAGCAGGTATGGACCGATATCTGTTCATCGATGATACCTGCCCAGATATTCACTGCACGCTGGGTCTGATGGTGCACCTCGACTGCTGCATGTGGATTTTCATAATCCCACACATGGCTGTTTCGCAATTGAAGATGCCCTCACGGGTGAATGATGACTCGTCCGTGACAAGTACAAAACTGCAAAAGTCGTTGACAGAATTCCACACGTCGTGGGTAATCCCCAGTCAGCAACACGTGGACTCGCTGTGGATGATAGGCATACAGCAGATCATCATGAAGGACACGCGACACGGTCGACTGTGATACTCCCACTGCACGTGCAATGCTACGGGTGCTAGTGGACGGTGTGTCGTCCACGCGAGCAAGTACGTCCTCCTCGACCTGAGCGGTGCGCACATGTCTTGGGTGACCGACATGATGGCCTGCACGTAACACACCCGATTCACCAAGGGTACGGTGCACGATCGAAAACAACCTGCTTTCTGGGTGTCGCCTGTCCGGATACCGTTCCGGATACAGGCGTGCAGCTGCTCGACCATTGCCATCTGCAAGGCCGTAGACAAAATGCATGTCCCTCAGTTCTACAAATGTGTAGCGTTCCATGGTACAGTAAGGACAGTGCCCATTATGGAAAACTGTACTCCAGTGCACAGGTGGCACACACACACACACATTGGTCACAACGGCTTCGAAACAACGTACCCAACTGTCGTACGTCAAGCACACCACCACCGCACCGGCTCTTTCACTGACACGCTCCCTGTTGCTGCACTTCCAATCTGGCACTGTGTACGCAGAACAGACACATGCAGTCCACACGTCCGCACGGCGCTGTGGTACAATCAATTGACGTTCCCGAGCCACCGTGCCTGTGCTCTTCACTACCTGACCACTGCCGTCAGGTGGAGTCATGTACTCTGGGGACTTGTCATCGCGGAATACATGTAGCGTCCTTCATTCTTGCCCCATTCACCCACAACACGTACTTCGTCCGTCTTGCTCGAGCCGACGGGGAGCACTACGTACGATCGTGTGGTGTTTGTGTACACCAATGTGGGGTGACCCAGCAGTTGAACAGACGTGCATACCCCCACGTAGCTTCATTCCACGGCTGTCCCACGCAGTTTGTCAGTCCAGCCTCGCTCGGCCCGATCTCACACCCACGCGGCAGTGTGCTGCTGCGGTGGTGTGAGGCCAAGGTTGGTTTCGGAGCGGAAGGCTGCGGCCGAGGAGGGACTCGAGTTGTTCGGCTGGGGTTGGGTTCGGTAGAAAGCAGCAGCGTCAGGTCTGGGGACGGTGGACCTGGAGATCGGGCTGGACACTTTCCGACCTCGTCCACTGGTGTCGTCCACCGTACGGAGTGGTGGGGTCCGTACGACACTTCAGCAGCCTTTCGACTCCTCCCACCCAGCGATGTACCTGCGGATTCGTTTCTCAGATGCTGATTGGACCCCATCACGACGTTTGTAACAACGTCAGTACGGGGTACGTGGTCCTATCTGTACGTGCACCTTTCATTAGCAATAACCTCCTGTGCCCGTAGTTGCTGTGTTTGTCCTGCTGGCGCACGACCTCTGTGTGAATCTGGGGAACCCCTCGTCCCGCATTTGTTGTCTCCTTGGCAGGTACTATTCCCCGTCCTGTCCTCTTTCTCTTTTGTTGCACCGTGCTTTGTTCTTGATGATGTGTCTCCCCACTGTGTTTGGGGACTCCCGATGCGCTGCACCGTTAGCGCCGCCATTTCTGCCCCGAACCATGTACGCGTCTGTTGCCTGTCGAGTGTCACGGACCACTTTGCTTGCATTCTCGGTGTGTTTCTTCGTCCTACGTCGTCCTCCCGTGGTTCTGCAACCCCGCACTACTTTTATCGATTGCACTGCTTCAGTCATGGTGTTTGTTTCCCGCTGTGCAATTGTTACTTCATGCTTCATTGCTTCTTTTGTCCCTACCGTTGTCGATCGCTACCCTTTCCCTTCACTTGTCTTGCAGGACACTCCTATTTCCTTTGTGGAACCTCATGCGCATGCGTTGCGCAGCTGCCGCCTGGTGTTTTTCGGATGGGCGACTTTGGTGTTCCTTTTGACTTCGTTTGTTCCGCCTTTCTATCTTCACTGGTACTGGCTGTACAGAGGTGTGAAGTTCATTTTCACAGGTTTTCGGCGTTGTCTAGCTCCTCACGGAGGCATCTCTCGGCAAAGTGGAAGGGGCACTTTCGTCTCTATTTCATGGGAGGTATCTGTGGTTTTCGTTTGTACCCTACCTTTAGAATCACCCTGTATATATCTATATATATCTATATATATATATATATATATATATATATATATATATATTTATATATATATATATATATATATATATATATATATATATATATTGTAGTTTTGTTATTTAGAGTCCTTCTCTTCTACTCTGGCTAATCGCGACGAAGATACATAGCTACATTTACAACAGAGGCCCAATAATTGAAAATTGACGTGACAGAGATTTAATTTGATTTTGTTTATTTTACTTCTTTTTTCTGCCACATTTGGTTAATCGCGAAGATGAGGATGAGTGATGACATAGTAAAATTGATGGGCCCACATAAAAAACACCTATGCCCAGACCTGAATTCGAACTTAGGACTCCTGGTACATGATAAAGATTACCTTCAGTTATAAAAACATCATGATCTATAGTACGGATTATTTAATATTTGCTGAATATTTGTTTGAAGTCCACTTTATGCATAGATAGGATAATAAGGATAGGACCACTCCATGTTATTTTTAAGTAGCCTTAGAGTGTATTTAGGTGTTGCTAGCGAACTCTATGGTTAGATGTAAGAAATATACTATATGACGTCATTGGTGCTACCGGATACGAACTCGAGTGTTCAAGAGCGACCTAGGAGTCTCGTCCACTCGAGTTCTGGGTAACACGCCGTACACATACACTCCGCAAATACACTTCTGGTAATGGGTGGGTATTTTGGTAAATAAGGGGCAAAATTGCTGTTAGTGACAAACACATTTCATAGTTATTGCACGCTCACACACGCCTGTTATCGAGTTCGCTACATACAATTAGTAAAACTGTTGAATGCGGAGATGTACGTTTTATTTGTGTATTAAGGTTAAAGTATGTAATGTATCATGGAACTGTATAGAATGGTTTAAAGGGACCTTGTCAATGGATTTTGAAAAGTTTGCTACCACCTGACAATGAATAAACTTCAGGTGAAAGTATTTATCTGTTTAATTGAAAGCAAAGCTGGCAGAAATTGTAAGACCTTCATTTGCAATGAACGTCCTCGAGACGCATAGCGCCCTCTCAGCTACGTTTCCACTGAGCAGTCGCATCAGCCTCGATTTCGCGCGGAGGTGTTCCCTTCAAGGAATCGAGGATAGAGATAGGGACTGGACTACAGTTTAAAGTGGGTTCCAAACTACTAAGTCACTCCATCGAGTATCGAACCAGGGACCCCTGATTACAAGGCCATAGGGAAGGTCCTATAGTACATATTAACCTTAAGAAAAATCGGAAGGGGCAAAGAAAAGCAATATAACAAAAAAACCTACAGTATGTGAATAATGTTGTACTTACACCGCTTAATACAGTAGTAACATAGTAACAGCTATGATATTACGAAACATTAAACAATATTGAACTTACACTTTAAAGAAATGGCCAAGTCTTCTGCTTCAGGACGTGGAGTTGTTTCTGTTCATAAACTCACTTATCTGAGTACTTATCAGATAAGAAAATTGTCGATTTTTTAACCTAGGATGATACGGAACATCGGATTATCGAGAGTTCACTGTATACGTGTACGTAAATGTATATTCGTACGTATGTTCAATTGAATATCAACGTTTCCAATTAAACTAAATACATAAAATAATAAGTAACAGTATTCCGTATCTCAAATGTTTTTTTCAAGATAAACGAAAGAATAATTTGAATAGAATATTTTCTAATTTCCCCAAAGTGTGAAATGTATATTCTGCATCAGTCAAGAATTAAGTATAATAATGTGAAACAGTTTTGTGTTACGTGTAGATTATGCACAGATAGGCTATTTGGGACTGGACCTACAGTTTTAAAATATAATTCCGAACCACTATGTGCCTCCATCGGGTATCGAACCCAAAACCTCTTGATTGCAACGAATAAAATAAAAGAAATGTATATGTATATACTAAAGGGAAACACATTTCAACAAATTGATAAGTTAATAATTAACTTTAATCATTTTATAATAATATAAATTATAAAAAAATATTAACGTTACACACAATTCAGAGTTAGTGTGTTAGTTGACATGACCTCAATGTCTTCCATCTTCTCGAAAGAGATGTTTTTGCAGTGACAAAACGATACCACAAGAACGAACAACAGAACACAGCATTGCCACGATTTTAACACCGCTTGTCAGCGAAAAGATTACCTCGCGTTGCACCACCCTTGATAAGAACATCCCTCTTCCTCCAGCCCGAAAAGTGACGAATGATGCACATTTTTATTTGTCAAGAAGCGAGAGGAAGAGAGAAAGATACGAACATAAAAACGACGCCGGTGACAAATGACTGATTTCCCGACACCCAATTTTCCATCGGCTGGAGGTTTTTGTAACATCCTCCCATCGCGCGTCGCAGACAAATGTTCCCTTTTACCATCACGGAAGGTCTCGAAAAAAACAACAGAGCAGCGAAACGCGGTGCCTGCTGTTTATTTTGAATCTATTTATTGGGTTAGTAAAAAACCTCCGTTATACTCGTAAAAGACAATTATAGCTAACGGAAAACGTAGTTTGCTCGTGTCATTCAGGGTCGTCAATGGATTTTGCTATGTTACGGTGGCCTGATTTCAGAACTTGAAAAGTAGGACGAACGCATAGTACGAGCACATCGAACACGAGACATATGCTGTTGCAAATAACAATACTAATGGTTCATTCCTGCTTATCAAAAATTCACAGCTTTTTTAATCTATTTAAAAAAAATAATCAACAAGGGCCGGATTTTTATGTAGGCAAAACATGCGAAATATGAACATAAGTACAAAAATCGCTGAAATGTGTAAACCAATATATAAATGTACAGTAAATCCTAGTACATCCGGACTAATGGGGGGGGATAACGAAAGTCCGGATTAACTGAAATAACCTAAAAGAACAGTTGAAAGTATATTAAAACTCCGTTTATAGCAACAAAACACGTTTATTATTGTGTATTTAAACGACATAGGCCTAAATACACTATACAGTACAGTTAAAAGTAAAGCAATACGTCAATACAGTGCTTCTAGCCTCATTTAAAACCTTGCATTGTTCTTTTTCTCCCCCCCCCCCCCGTCCAGATTAAGTGAAGTCCAGCTTTTCAGGTCCGGATTAATGAGGTTTTACTGAAAAATATGTACGTATGTGAAAACATCTAGCATGCATATTATTTCTCATTTCTGTAGACAGTAGCGGCTCTGATGTCCGAACTGGCCGGCAAGGACAATTTACTTTCTCTTGGTAGCAAGTGGAAAAAAGTGATGACGGGCAATTGCCCTCCTACCCCCTCCCCCTAATTGCCGCCACTGCCTATCAGCAGGTAGCTTTGCATCAATGGTTATAAAATAAAACTAAAACTACACAATATCGCAGACTGCAGACTTCTGGAGCTTGGCTCTCTAAATAATAAACAATTTCTTTGAAGGACAAAATTGAAACTTTTACAAATTTGAAAAATCGTCGATGTTATTTTCGTAGCTTTTTATAGCTTCACATTTAATATTTCATAGTTCGAGGGGGGACATGGCCCACATGGCCCTCCCTGGGTACGGGCCTGGCACTCTCCCTTAGGAAGGAATGTGATCTCTCCGCTTAACATGCAAGCACAAACGATTTGCTTTCCGTGTTCGTTCTTGAATGGTTTTATTAAAGTAAGTTCAGTAGTTTACTTACAATAAACTTTTGTAAACCCCTTATATTTCTGATTCACTTAGTATGGAGACAATGCAGTATGTGGGTGATGCTTGTGCATAATATCCGGACTTCCATGATGGGTTGTAATAATGACGTAAACTGCTCCAATTGGTTGTGGATTTACCTTTACCTTGCAATAAACAAGAGATTATTTTCTCGCAACTTCCAGCCACTAACAAATGTCTTTCTAATTAATAATTCACATAGGCGCAGACTCCGTGGGGCTTTGCCCCCCCCCCCCAAAGTTAACGATGTGGGGACAGAGCCCCCGAAATAAGTTTGCTTAAGAGGATCTAATGTATTATTTTGCTTCTCTTGTAAAGTTTACTCTGAAATGTGCCACATGAACTGAACTTTAAATACACATTTGAAATGTTCTAGACCATCAACTTTGGGGGGCTATGACCAGACACAGCAAAACACATGACTCATTACTATATACTAAGTATGTAATTATGTTAACATTTTTACTAAAAAGGGTTTCAAAAGACGCTGTGCCTGAACTAGGGTAGTGGATGGGACGTTCGGGCTACAAATGGCTCTCACATGACATTCAGAACGATATCATTGATATATTAGGGAGATCTGTTTTGCGCTCCGTGGTAGCAGATATTAAAAGTCGGAAATATTTTGCTATTATGGTTGACGAAACTTGTGACATATCCATCCGTGGACAATTAATATTCTGCATTCGAACTGTGAATAAAAATTTTGATATTTTTGAGGAATTCATGGGCTTTTATGAGATCCCGAACACTGAGGCCAAAACTTAAAAAAGGGAGAGAGCGAGTCATTCATTAATTTATTTCAATGAACAGATCCCCCCCCCCAATAATTTTGACAAGTCGGCGCCCCTGATAACTGAGCTAAATCACTTAAGTTTTTCAATATTCATTGTAAGAGCGCCACATTTCAACCTGGTGGCAGAAAATGGAACTATTTATTTTATCGCCGTTCTCTTCCCCATGGTCTGCATAGTGGATCCACCAAATTTCAGAGTTCTACGATGCCTCAAACAGGCTACAGAGGGCTCTGAGTTGGGTAATTTTAATTATGGCCACCCGGTACTACGTATATCCAATATAGAGAGTTGGATCTGACTTGTCTTTGATACGCTCTAATTCGTTTGATGCGTTATTACTTCATGCGAAAAATGGGTATCATCAATGTACTTAATTTTTAACAGATACAGTACTGGACGACCATCTTATATTGCAAGCGCAACAATAGAACAAAAACAACACAAGATGGCACCTTAAAATGTACATAAAATTTTGTTTACAATTATGGAAGTTTGTGTTCCGGCAAGCAAATATCGATATTTTTTGCTGGTAATTTTATAAATGTGGAAACCTGTAGAAGAGAGAAAGCTGGAGAATGGGGACACTTGTAGTGGGATTGTGAAAGAGTTTTACATCCCGTGATGGATCTTTGGGCACTCGAAGATTAAGTAGATTGATTAGAAATACGGTTTTAACTTTACCTTCATACTTTGGCGAATGATGTTGAAATTGATTAGGGAGTCACTGACAAACAACACCCATGTCCAGGAAAGGATTCTAACCCAGGACCCCTGTCGTGGTAGCGCAATATGTACGGAGGCTGACGGTATCTCATAGAAGGTTGTATAGTAATCAGGATGGATAAAAATAATGATTTGTATTTTAAAAAATCATTTTTGTTGATTTTTAAATTTAAATCAGAATCTTTTACTCTCTCTCCCTCTCTCTCTGTTCCTCATTCTCTCTCTCTCTCTCTGTTCCTCTTTCTCTCTCTCTCTTCCTCCCTCTCGCCTCGCTCCCCCCTCTTTCTCTCTCTCAAAAAAGATGATACAGGGAAAGAAGAAAAGGATCCGTATTCTCTCTCTTTCTCTTTCTCTCTCTCCGAGAGAGAGAGAGAGAGGTTCTTTCTTTTTCTGAGAAAGAAGAAAGAAATAGAGAGAGAGAGATTATCCCCTTTTCTCTCTCTCTCTCTCTCTAGAGAGAGAGATATATATATTCTTGAAAGAAAGAGAGAGAGAGAAAGAGAGAGAGAAAGAGAGAGATGCTTCTCTCTCTCTCTTTTCTTCTTCTTTCTTCTCCTTTCTAAGAGAGAGAGAAAGAGCGAGAGAAAAGAGAGAGGAAGGAAGAAGAGAGAGAGAGAGAGAGAGAGAGAGAGAGAGAGAGAGAGAGAATTCCTCTCCTTTCTGAAAGAAAAAGAGCGGGGGCCTTTCATTTTTTGTCCGCTTTCTCTCTCTCTCTCTCTTTCTCTCTCTCACCGTCTTTCACCTCTTCTTTTCTATATTTTCCCTCTCTCTCTCTCTCTCTCTCTCTCTCTCTCTCTCTCTTTTCGGGATATATCGCTCTCTCGTTTAAAATTGCTTGTATCTGCTTGTATGGTCTTTGGCACCATACATATAGATTTTTTTTTTTTACAGAAAAGCTTTTTCTGTTAAACGGCCTTGTAAAATATTTCAATAGTTTCTTTAAAGCAAATATGAAATTATATCCGAATATACATTTTTCTGTTTCTGATATATGTCAACCTACTACGGAAATGTTTGTTGAGTGTGTTAATAAACCTATAATAATTTTAATAACTTTTCATCCGGTGAAAAAAAAACATTCTGGATGTTCTATATAATTGTAACTTAAAATATTTGTTATAGTCTTTGTAGCTGAATTTGGCAATTTTTTTAATGATAGTTTGCAAAATATTAGCTGTTATGTTTATTTACATTTTAACATGATTAGTATTTTGTATATTATTCAACAAATATTGTTTGCTATTTTTGCCTATAAAAATTATTGCATTTTAAATCAAGATAAATTTAAGTGTGTTTCCAGTTTACATATTATATTTCCTTTCTTTTCCTTTCTTAGAGCCTAATAAACACAGTGTATCTTAAGCCCGGTATCCACTTGTTGCAAACCAGCGTATCGTATCCCCGTTCCGTATCAATCATTGATACGATACGGACCCCGATTTGTCGCGTATCATCACTGCGTTCCGTATCATCCACTCTGTAGCACGATACTGGAGTGCGATACGGTTCACAGTGTGATCTCAAATGGCGATGAGTACACCGCAGCAAGTGGCAGCAGCCGCATATATTTTCATTAATTACGTTTTATCGAAAAAGAAAGAACGCAAATGACCACGTTGGTGGATGACAAACATGTGCGCGACCGTGAACTGTATAGCGGAAGCAACTTATTGGCAGACTTGCGGTTCCAGCAGATCAGCGGATTATACAAAACTTTACTTTATATCAATAAATGCAATAGTATTTTCCTTATCCCACTCCACAATAAAGATAATAAAGAAAATCAATTGACAATGAGACGTACTGTCATTCACAAAGCTCACCACACACTGAAGAATGATGCAACGAGGCAACGGAACGCGCGCATTTCCATGCGTATCGTATCCTTCCTTTGATGTGACGGGGAAAAACCGCCGAATGAGCGATCGGGGCCGTTGCGTATCTTTTCTCACATTTTGAAACGGAGCGTTGCAAGTTTTTTGGAATAAATTGATACGGGAAGGGGATACGATACGCTGGTTTGCAGCAAGTGGATACCGGGCCAGTGTTGCCACATGAAGGGAAATTTCCCTTTTGCAGGGAAATTCGGACCGAAATTTTACCCTTAAGGGAAAAGGGAATTTCGATGAAAAATAGCACAATCGCAGGGAAATGTTTACAGTTATTGCAGTTTATGTTAATTTAGGATTTTATATCCACATTTTTATGTTATTTATTTATTTTACTATTCCTTCTTGTTACTGCTCGTTTAAGTTTATTGTACGTTGCTTTTATGCATCTTTGGATCAGTAAGGAGGAGGTCATGAGGAGTAACCATTACATGGATTCCTGACCAGGATTCAAACCTGGTACATCTGGTCAGGAAGTGATGAAACTGAAATGTGAAAAAAAATTTAAATATGTTGTATTCAAACGAATAACAAATTCAAAGGAATACTTAACTATGTATTACTACTGCTTCCACCACCATCACTAATAATGCTGCTACTACCACTACTAATTATTATTATTATATAATATTTACTTAGGTGAAGGGAAAAATTTGTGCAAAATGAGAAATTTTACCCCTTGAAAAGGAAAATTGTGTCCTCATATTGTGGCAACACTGTACCGGACTTAAGATGGCGAGACGTAGCCGAAGCATGTTTTTTTCCTCCGCGAGAGGCGTCATTGTTCCACTGTTTTCTTGTTATATTTGTCTTCAACGCCGTGTATGTGAAGAACAGTTTTCTTGTGGGTCAGAGTTGAGTTTCGAGGCTCCATTTGATGGATGGAAACTGGGAAATAGGAGACATTTATTTCCTGCAGCTAGCATTGTATCTGAACCACCTGCAGCCATGACGCGGCCACCGACCCAAGGGGACCAACCACGAGGTAAGCAAACCGTCGCCTGGCACTTTCACCTGCTCTGCCTCGCGCTCATGTGCGGCGACGTCCAATTCAACCCCGGCCCCTCAAAACAAAATGAAATTGCTTTCCCTGTTTATTACCAGAACACACAGAGCATAAAAAACAAGCTCTCTGATTGTGCTATTAACTTAAGTGAGTTAATTGAATACGACTGCTTAGTTTTCACTGACTCTTTAGATGACACTGAATTTCCGTTCGCCAAACATTTCAACATTTTTAGAAATTATCGACCAAATAAAAGTGGCGGAGGTGTTATGATCTGCGTAAATATAAAATGGAACAATAAACGCCGTAGTGACATGAGTCGAGCTTGCGAAATTATATGGGTGGAGGTCAATATTCATAAAGGAAAGAAACTTATTCCTGGTTCGTATTATCGCCCGCACAAAAACCCTCCCCTCCATATCCTCGAAGCAAGCAGGGATTCAGTGTTGGCAGTTATGAAATGTGGAAATGTCGTGTTGTGTGGTGATTTCAATCTCTCCATCGAGTGGGAAAATCCAACAGCTGGAATCGTAAATTGCTCAAGTGATCAGTAGTTTCTCGACACTTTCATACACGGCATGGGGTTGAAGAAGCATAACATGCACAAAACGCGTGGTGAAAGCAATTTGAACTATGTGCTGGCAACACTGCTTGAATTTGAAATAACACCTGCGTCAAGTATCTGAGCGACGCTCGCTGAGCAAGATTTTCGCTCGTTCAGCAGAGAGATCATTTACTTGACGCAGTTTGCTCATTGATCAAAATATCAGTGCCTTTGAATAATCTGTGATGAATGTGGCTGCGTCGAGTGGACGAGATTTCGGAGTTTGAAAATATGTTAATTATGGAAATAGAATAGTAGATGCGAACAAAACTGTCGAATTTTTCATTTTCACATCCTTGCACAACTTTCCAAAACTACGGTGTATATTTATCAATATTTATTATTTGGAATAAACAACACTTTCATTTTAATATAATTACAAAAACTGGAATATTACATCACCTTTTGTTACTTGAACTTCCTCTCTAATCACTCTATATCATCATAAATATTTCCTCATTGGGCGCCATCCCTCCATGCTCATACAGTTTTCCTCTTCTTCCCTTTTCCTCACGAGATCGTAACACAGAAACGCTTTATTCTGAGACTCAAACCTGTGGCGAGCATGGTTCAAGTTCGCTCAGCGATTAAGTGAGCAGCGGTCGTGGAGCAACGCCTATTTGACCGTCAAGTAGCTGAGCGATTACGTTGCTCGCTGAGCGCTCATATACTTGACGCGCCCTTGAAAGGAATTTGCTGCCTTGGACCATACCTCTGTTGATGTCGCTGTGAGCCTCCCCTCCGCTGAGAAGGTCAAAAACCTCCACCTCCAGAACGGTCCTCGACGCCTGTGGCGAAAACCCCCCTGGAACGACGTTCGGCGAGCACTCAATGCCTATCCCTGGTTTCTGCTGGAAGGGGAAGAGGTCAACGAAGCCGTGAAGATGTTCCTGGAAGCCCTCCATGCTGTAATAAAGTACTTTGTGCCTACTAAGAAAGGGCGTTCTGCTAAATATCTAAATATTCGATTTGGTTCGACAACGAACTTATCTGGCCTGGAACTTGTGGAAACGAAACACAAATGAACATCCCCACAAAACGTTTAGTGATATTCGAAGACATTCAAAAAACTTACTCAAAACAAGGTATACTGAATATGTAAATAACATAACACATAACAGCCAAGTGTTTTGTTGAACCGAAGAAATTCTACTCATTATTAAATTCGAGAAAGCAAAACCCTCGTGTTCCTATGGAAATTGTAAATAATTCTGACACCGCTGTGCGAGATGAGAGCACAAGGTTTAAAAATATTTTTCATGAAAATTTTTCCTCAGAGACAGTTTCCGAACCTCTTCCTCATGTAAGTCTGTCAGTTCCCACACACTCTCTTCGATTCAAACCTCCCCTCAAGAAGTCAAACCTCTCCTCACCTCTTTGCAATTGCGCCGTTCCTTAAGCCCCGATGAAATTCCGACAATTTTCCTTCGCAATACTGCTGACTCCCTGGCTCACCCTCTGTGTCCCTTACAAAACAAGTGCTTTTAGGCAGGTGTGTTTCCTGAACTGCTCAAGCCTGCCAATGTTGTACCGTTCTATAAATCTGGAGACAAACATTCGGTAAAGTCTTATCGACCTATCTCTCTTTTGTCACCTGTCTCTATCATCTGTGAGAAAATAATCAAAGACAGGTTGCTGAAGTTCACATCTTCCCTTATAAATACTGCTCAGCATGGTTTTCTTCCAGGCAGCTCTTGCTTGACCAATATATCGGTATTACTTTCTCATGCTACTCAGTCTATCTCAAACAATTCCCAGCTTGACGTTATATATTTGGACATTTCAAAAGCCTTCGATAAAATTAACCACAATCTCCTTCTTCATAAATTACAATCCAGATTCCACATCCATGGCAAACTTCTATCTTTGCTAAAAGACTATCTGTATGCGCGAGAGCAGCGTGTTAACCTCTCTGACTCCTCTTCCAGCTTTCTACCCGTCCTGTCTGGTGTCCCCCAGGGGAGTGTCTTAGGTCCACTTTTGTTCCTTCTTTACATGGATGATCTGCCCGACAGATTGTCTTCTCTTCCCATAAATGTACTTCTCTTTGCCGATGACTGTAAGCTCTTTAAAGAAATTTCATCTGAACGCGATTCACTAATCCTACAACAAGCTGTTCCAGAACTACTTGTGTGGTGTCGCCAGTGGAAACTCGAATTGAATCCTCAGAAATGCTCCTGCCTCACCATATCCTTAAAAAGGAACAAACTGATCTCTCTTTATACTCTCGAAAATTGTCCCATCAAAAATGTTTCCTCTCGAAAGATCTTGGTGTTATCATCGATGAAAAGCTAAACTTCAATGATCACATTACATATATTACTAAAACAGCCATGCGCCTCCCTGGTATTCTCTACAGGTTCCCTGAAATCCAAAACCAATCAGCCATTTGCATATTTTTCAAATCCTTTATCTCTCCCATTCTTAAACACTGCTCTCCCATCTGGACTATGGCCTCTAAAACTAATCTTTGCAGGTTTGATTCTGTCCTCAGCTTTTTCCTCGCCATAGAATACCTTCTCTCAGACACCTCCATAAAACAGATATCATGTATATTTTGAACATCCAGTCACCACACACTCGTCACGAACTAGCAGACATGAAATTTTTGCATAAAATCATTAATGGTAAAATTAAAACTGAATTCATTGTCAACCAATTTCATCTACGAGTACCCGCACGGCCAACCCGCAACGTAAAGCTCTTTCACATTCCCGCTACAAGGCTCTCTCTCCTACAGCGGTCTCTTTATTATAGGCTCCCCCACTTATATAATAACCTGCCTGTAAATGTTGATATTTTCTTACCAGAACACAGTTTCCGACAATCACTAAGAATGTACATGTAACAATTTATTTTTTCCCGTCTGCTATCTTGTATTGTCTTGTTTTGTTGTTATTATTTTATCTTGTTGCCACAGTTTCAGTATAAAATGGTCTTTCAGTACTGTATCTGAAACTTTAAGTAAATAAATAAATGATTACGAAATTAATGTACTTTCAACAAAAGTGATTCTGATATCTAACAAAATCCTTATGTCCTACATTATTCTATAAATTATTTCTTTAAAGTGATTTAAATTAATGATTTATTAAATCAATCCACAGCAATGGAAAGAGAAAATCTGAGTACAGAAGCAGCCCTGGGGAGATTGCTTTCAGAAACAATGGTTCACATAGGGAAGAAATATTCGCTAAGAAGATAAAAGATTTGAAAAATATGCTACTTCAAAATAAATGGGCCATATTTCTCAAAGGTCATACATTTCATTATGTAAATAGCTTGCTCGAGTTTGTGTTTATGTACACGTAATGTACAGATAGGTTAATCGAGACTGTACCTACAGTTTAAGGTGGGATCCGAACCACCATATGCCTCCACCGGGTATCGAACCCGGGACCGCTTAATTACGACGCGCAAACGTTACCACTACGTCATCAGCGAGCCCGATTTCTGTAAACAGGGATAGATATGCGAAAATATTAAATTACAAATGATGCGCATGTTTCACATTATAGATATTGCATACAGCTTTAAGTTATCTTGTATGAAGAAGAGTTAGTAGCAAATAAGAACAATACAATCTGCATAAACTTTGAAAAAAAATACGTATTTTAAGAATGAACGAAAAAAGGTCGATAAGCTAGGTTTCGTCAAAGATTTTGATTTTGATTAAATCTTCCAGATGAAAAACTTCGAAACCTAAGGACTATGTAAGCATTTCTTCGCGTGCTTGTCGCTAAGGAAAGGAGTGGTCGAAATTGTTAGTCCACCCTCCATAAAAGTTAGCACAGCTCGTTTGAAATGAGAAGGATAGCGTATTACTTTCTCGTCGACAACAAAAATAAAGCTGTGTTAATAAGCGGAATAAATAAAAGTAAAAGCAAGATAAAAAATATGCTGTAAAGGTCTAACATTCATATACTACCAAGAAGATATAGGTGAGCGGTCCATGTGGCACGAAAATAGAGGAAAATAGAGTTTATAGAACTCTTGTTGGGAAACCTGATGGTAAGAGACCTGTAGGGAGGCCACAAAAATGGAGGAGTAATGTTGAGATGGACCTAAAGGATATCGGTAAGGATGGAAAATATTGGATTGATCTTGCCCAGGATGGGGACAGATGGAAGGCTTGTGTTGCTGCAGCCATAAACCTTCGGGTTTAAGAAGGCTAGAGAGTTAGTTCGTTAGATACTTCAATGCAATATCTGAATTTTATCATTAAAATTTCCTTCTAACATTCAAATATTTTTCTTCCATGAGGTGTGAAAAATTAATAACAAATTACAATGTTACTATAAATTATTCATTCGATTTCATAACACTGTAGTTTCCAAAGTAGTGCACATACAGATATGAATGATACATGAAAATAACTGTAATATCACCAAGTTTGCATTATGACACACCAGGTGGTAGCACGAGTGCAGTGCCTGTACAAAATGACTACAAACTACAATTTTGGAATTGTGAATATTAGAATGCCAAACATTAGATCCATTATCTGAATCCCGAAATGCTGGATCGAATATTAAAGTACCAAATATTGGATCGAATATCCGAAATCTCGAAATACTGAATCGAATGCCAAACATTGGATTCATTATCCGAATACCGAGATGCTGGGTCGAATATTCGAGTACCAAATATTGGATCGAATATCCGAAATACTGAATCAAATATTTGAATGCCAAATATTGTATCCATTATCCGAATCCCGAGATGCTGGATCGAATATTTGAGTACCAAATATTGGATCGAATATCCGAATTACTGAATCGAACATTTGATTGCCAAATATTGTATCCATTATCCGAATCCCGAGATGCTGGATCGAATATCAGAGTGTACCAAATATTGCATCGAATATCACAAATTCCGAAATACTGAATCGAATATTCGAATACGAAATATTGTATCTGATACCCGAATCCCGAAATACTTAATCGAATATTACAACATTAAATGTTCGATCTGGTATCCAAATTCCGGGCCTGATACCTGGATCCATCAGACTTCGATGGCAACATCGTAATCAGAAATGGTAGTCAGTGGGCAGGCTAGGCTTTCCAATATGATGCTATTAAGGACAAACTTGCGACAAGAGCATCTGCAGCTATCCACTAAAGATGAGGGCAATCGGGGTATCAGAAATGATGAAACGTGTAAATGGTGAAACCATAACTTATCTACAGCATCCAAACGCATCCCCAAACTGTGCTTTCCGTTTCTCCGTCCTCTGACGGCATTTACCGTGCGAGTCACGAACATCATTCGTTTTCAATTACCCGTTCCCTCAGAGGAGGTGAGAGTCCCGAAGCGTGAAACCAACGCCGTAAATAAATCGACTCCAGCTCCAAGCCGAGAGGAGTTTGTAATCGTATGAGACTAACGGTCTAATATTCGGAAAGTGTCTGGTTCATACTCATCAACTTGTACGTACTTGCTAAAGGTTAATTTTCCTCCAACTAGCCGCTGTCGGCGTGGTGTATTTAAAAGCAAGCCATTGTACTTTAACCTATGTGCACCCGGAGATTGTGTCACGCGAGAGGAAGCATCATTTGACTCACTTTTTTAATATTCTTACATTATCTTGTTTATTTGTATCTCTTTTCTAGCTTTCTTTATACTTTTCTATTCCTCTCCGATTTTCTAGGGGGTGTAGGTGGTGACACTTTATGAAGACTCCCAAATATCAACCTCCCTTCCATACAGTACGCCTTGGACTGCATTTTGCAGACTAACCAGGCTCTGGTGTCTGGACTCATAGCCAGTATATTACTGTGTGAGGCTTGTATTGGTCTGTTGTCCATGTGTGTCTGTGGTTGTCCTTTCAACAATTCCAGATTACCAGCATTAATCCTCATTTTTACCTTTAATCGAAAATAAAAGTAACTCAAAAGCGAAGTAAATTAAGGTAAATCGATAAATCAATTAAATGTCCAATTTTCTTCATTATTATCTCTCTCTTTCTCTCTATGTCTGTCTTTATTTTATATTTCTCTTCCTTTCTTCCTTTCACTCTATGTATTTCTCTCACTTTTACAGGGTGCCGCAAAAGTCACCATACAGCTGATGTTGCCTTTTCTTTTACATTCCTAAGTTTTAATTAAGTTTTTTTTTCCAGTTTGAAAGATTCCATGACGATCCAGGAGAGAATTGATCCAGAGAGAATTCTTGTCGGAGAAAATTCGACCCGGCGGGTTGCCCAAAAATTTAACGAACAAAACCCAGACCGTGATCCTATCACACATGACACTGTTGCTAAGTTGATAGCTAAGTTTAAAGGAAACGGGTAGTGTGGAAGACAAAAAGAGAACTGGAAGTCCGAAGACAGCAACTGATGAGCAGATGTCGACATTTATCACTGCGTCCATGGTGAAAAGCCCGAAGAAGAGTACTCGTCGACTGTCAAAGGAGACAGGAGCATCCAGCGAATATTCAAAGTGAATAAATGGCATCCCTACAATATGCAATTGCTCCATCATATGAGTGAAGATGATCCTGAAGATCCTGTAACATCCATGTTGGCCAACCCTGATTGAACCGCTCCCAGCTTCTTCCAGCAGAACGGAGCCCCTACACACTTTGGGATTGACGTGCGGCAGTGGCTTGACACAAACTTCCTGGAGCACTGGATCGGGAGACGAGGTCCTATGGGGTGGCCACTGCGTTCGCCTGATCTGACCCACTGGATTTTTCCTGTAGGATCACGTGAAAGCCAAGGGGTACGAAGAGAAAATCAGGAGCTTGGATCACCTCAAGCAGCGCATCGAAGCAGCATGCGATGCCATCACTGATGGGACCCTTCAAAAAGTGCAGTATGATTGGATGGCACGGATTCACCTGTGCATGGCGTTAGAAGGGGGACACATCGAGCATGTTCTTCAAAAGAAGACCTATGACCATTACAGTATTATTCATATTCAAGCACTGTAAGTTATGTAATACATGTAATACATGTCAGTAAGAAACACATAAATGTATACGTTAACTGTATGGTGACCATGAATCTCTAGCTCTGTTGCTTTTTATTTTTCTTCTTTTACGTTTCTTACTTTCTTTCTCTGCATATCTCTCTCTCTCTCTCTCTGTGAGTGTGTGTGTATCAGTCTCGCTTCTTTTGTTCCTCTGTCTTTCTCTCATTCTGTATCCTTTCTTTTCCACGTAAAGCATTTCTCTGTTCTGAGGACACGAAAATATGATGACAATATATCCCACTGAAGGGGGTAACATTTCGATATTTACCAAGTTGAAATTTTTTCTGAAGGCGTCCATTCTTGAACCCCTCTCAAAATGTGCTCGAGTGAAAAATATTTTTGTGACAACTGATTTGAAAATTCCTACCTTGAAATCAAGAACATCCTAATACATTCGGTGCTTTGATGCAGACATTTTTTGCTGCAGATGGTACGATGACAAACGTAGTTGCGTTTTGCAGGTTCATTTTATGCAAGCGGCATTTGCCGCACGTAGGAAAACAATAGTAAGGGGGAAGCCAAGTGGCAACAGTGCCATCCCACCTCTTTTTGCATAGAGTGGAAAATGGATCCGTACGTAATTTATTTTATGTATCTACGAGTTTCCAAGGACGGAGAAGCAGATGGGCTGTTCAGCCCATCAATTTTGATAGATTTGTAGATGGGTATTAGTAGAGCAAGTGGACCGGTTGACAAACCGAAAATGGGGCTCGGTGGGGCTCGCCTTAATGGATTTCTCTCGTAAGGCATGAGCCCCATTTTCTTGCAGTGTTGCCAACTCCTCACTCAAAAAATCACCAAGGTTTTTGTTTTTGGGTCTAACCTAACCTCAAGCAAGAAGCTGGCAACACTGCTTGAGGCTTGTTTTAATGGTTTGCTCTCGTAAGGCGAGCCTTATTTTCTCGCAGTGTTGCCAACTCCTCACTCAAAAAATCACCAAGGTTTTTTGTTTTTGGGTCTAACCTAACCTCAAGCAAGAAGCTGGCAACACTGCTTGAGGCTTGTTTTAATGGTTTGCTCTCGTAAGGCGAGCCTTATTTTCTTGCAGTGTTGCCAACTCCCCACTCGAAAAAATCACCAAGGTTTTTATTCGGTCTAACCTAACCTAAAGCAAGGAGCTGGCAACACTGCTTGAGGCTTGCACCTAACCTAACCTAACCTAACCTAACCTAACCTAACCTAACCAACCTAACCTACCTAACCTACCTAACCTAACCTAACCTAACCTAACCTAACCTACCTAACCTAACCTAACCTAACCAACCTAACCTACCTAACCTAACCTAACCTACCTAACCTAACCTACCTAACCTAACCTAACCAACCTAACCTAACCTACCTAACCTAACCTAACCAACCTAACCTACCTAACCTAACCTAACCTAACCTACCTAACCTAACCTAACCTACCTAACCTAACCTAACCTAACCTAACCTACCTAACCTAACCTAACCAACCTAACCTAACCAACCTAACCTACGTAACCTAACCTAACCTACCTAACCTAACCTACCTAACCTAATCTAACCTAACCTAACCAACCTAACCTACCTAACCTACCTAACCTAACCTAACCTAACCTAACCTAACCTACCTAACCTAACCTAACCAACCTAACCTACCTAACCTAACCTAACCTACCTAACGTACCTAACCTAACCTAACCAACCTAACCTAACCTAACCTAACCTAACCTAACCTAACCAACCTAACCTAACCGGTGAGGCTCGCCTTAATGGATTTCTCTCGTAAGGCATGAGCCTCATTTTCTCGCAGTGTTACCAACTCCTCACTCGAAAAAATCACCAAGATTTTTATTCGGTCTAACCTAACCTAAAGCAAGGAGCTGGCAACACTGCTTGAGGCTTGCACCTAACCTAACCTAACCTAACCTAACCTAACCTAACCTAACCTAACCTAACCTACCTAACCTAACCTAACCTAACCTAACCAACCTAACCTACCTAACCTACCTAACCTAACCTAACCTAACCTAACCTAACCTAACCAAACCTAACCTAACCTAACCTAACCTAACCTAACCTAACCTAAAGCAAGGAGCTGGCAATACTGCTTGAGGCTTGCCTTAATTAATTGCATAAAGCAATTTGCCAACCTACTGGTATTTTTGCCATAGCTTTTTACAAAAAAAAAAGAGAGGAGAGAGAGAGGGAAGAGTTAAACAACCGACAATGCTGCTAATATTTACCTACAGCTTCTTTTTACTTGGCAAGGGTTTAGCCAATTTATACACTGGCGCAACATACACACACTGGGCAATAGAGCCGGCAACAAATATATACTGCCGTAAAAAAGAGAGAGATGGATGGATGGCAACACAGTATGTGTGTGTGTGTGTGTATAATATGTAGCATTATTAACTAGAGTGTGTTGGCAACCCACCTACAACTAAAAAAAAGATAGAGATACCAACATTGCTGTAAGATGAGGAGGGGGAGAGACCTAGAGCTGGCAACAGTGGTGAGCGAATACGCATTATTTCCAAGTCCCGGGCGCCAATGTATATCGTGACCTTTGTAAACCTCTCTCGGGGGAACAATGTGTCACACATGCGTGCGCGCATGCACCTGTATTGTGACGTAAACAAACAAATAATAATTGTTGTTTTTTAGGATTACTGGCCCCTAACCCTGCCAGGGTGCGTGGTGCCCAACCCAAAAAAATAAAAGGTTTTCTAATGGTATTGAGGACAGAGTTGGCAACACTGTGGGCTCTTACTGTAGTTTTTTATGAGGGGGGTCTATTGCCCTCTGTTTACATCTGGCAACACTGCTGTAGATTTTCTGACAGTGTTGTTAACCTACTGGGTTTTTCACTGTAAATTTTCATCAAAGAGTCTGAGGGGTCCATGTATTTTTTATGTCTGGCAACACTGTTGGGGGCCTAGTGTTGGCGACCTGTGAGCTCTTACTGTAGCTTTTTATGAGGGGGACCTATTGTTTTTTTTTACATTTGGCAACTTTATTGGATGTTTTTTTTGAGGCTTGGGTTTTGCCAACCCATCTGAAGAAAATTCCACTATATGATTTTTCACTGGCTAAGCTAACCTACAAATAGGAATTGGCAGCACTGACGAGGCTCGAATTATTATTTGAGGCTCGAATTATTATTTGACGCTCGAATTATTATTTGAGGCTTGAAATTAATATTTGATGCTTGTCGGTATTGCCAACCTACTTCACAAAAATTCCACTATATGATTTTTCACTGGCTAAGCTAACCTACAAATAGGAATTGGCAACACTGACTTATAAACCCACTGGGTTTTCTTGGCATGTTTTTTCATGATGTGCTGCTAGGCTATTGGGCATTTTGGCGTATACAATGTATATATTTTGAGGAGGGGGGTTATGGCTTTTTATGCTGTACGAATACTGGGAGCTTGACAGTGACAACTAACAGAGTAGGTAAACCTACATCCAGGAACTGGCAACACTAGTTTCTGACAGTGAATTTGAATTAAAATATTAAACAAAATACATGAGTAAGTACTGTGGGTACAAATAGTACCAGTGTTGTGCCCCCCCAACTCCAACTGGGCAACTGGGGGAAATAATTGTACAACAATTTGTACCTAATTGTACAATACTTGTACCTAATTGTACAACATACATATACACAGACATAAAAGAGAGAGCCTTCTCACAACTTACTTCATGTATAATTTATATGATTTTACAACTGTGAAAAAAAAGCATATGTGTTCTGTATGCACACATTTATTCTTATTTTTCGAAGTTGAATGCAAGCACATGTTTTTATGTTCTCGTAATACTAACCTTCCTCCACTGATTTTAAATTGCTTCCATTCGCTTTTTTTTCTGTGTTATTTCCGTATGCACGCAACATTTGTTTTCATAATGCCACGGGGACGAAAAAAAACATGCATACTTCTGTTTTTCCACATGTATGTATGTATGTATGTATGTAATGCGATTTGTGTGGGGGCCAAAATTTTGAACTTATGGCTTAATTAATCTGCATGAATGCTTAATGTTTGATTTTTTTTATTTCTAGTTCGACATGAGATATACACAATTTTTATTTTTTGAAGTACAGTTAATATTACCTAGTTCGGGTTAAGCTGTAACATACAACTAGCGATCGACACGACCACCTGACACACAGACAGAGAGAGTGTGAGCAAATTCAAAGTGTGATCTATTGTGAACTATACTAACCTCACTCACCCACCCACATATAGTCTTACAGGTAACTCAAAAAGCAGAAAGTAGTATATAGCATGACAGGTCGATCTATTGTAAACTAAACTAACCTCACTTGCCCACCCACATATAGTCTTACAGGTGACTCAAAGGCAGAAAGGCAGCTATATTACTTGTAAGGGTCAACACACAAGATCTATTGCAAACTAAAATTAACCTACGACATAAGCCATGGATACATTTTCCAGATAGGGTATAAGCAACTCACCTCTTGCAATTGTATAACGGGGAAAATTAACCTACAGCTGGCAACACTGTTTGAGTTGCTTTCGACGAGGCAAACTTATATTTTGCAAATAGGCTAAAGCTAATCTTCTACAGCTAGAAGCTTGAAACATATACCCTCGCAGATTATGCCAACTTACCTCATGTAAAAATATTACCTAGTATGGTTAAGCTGTGACATACAACTAACGATCTACACGACCACCCAACAACTATTTCACTCACCCTCCTATCAAAATCTTCTAACCACATGTTTTTGATACTTGCTGCCAGAACATGGTGGTTTTAGACTGTAAATTCAACCTGATTATTCTATTTGTGCATGATGCCTGCATTTGGAATATTTTATTCTTGGCATACGGTATTTTGCGTGCTCCAGTAATCTTGCGCTCGATTCACGGAAGCTATGACGTGTATTTCCTGTTTTGCGAACATGCGAGAATTTTTCACAATAGATAATATATTGCAAGAGCGAGTTGTTTGTGTATATAAATCTAGTTTTGGAAATGGACGTGAATATAATGTCAAAAATTATTGCATAACTTAAAAACATTGATATTTATTGCACTAGCAAAGGTAAATGTGGAATGCCCCGGCCCCTCAGCTGTTAGGTTAAACACTATAAAAATTTCATTACTGATAGCAAGCATTCTCATATCGACAAAACAGATCTAGTAATGAGCTGTCTTGCAAGTCTCCCGAGTGAAGGAATATGATGCTACTATAAACTGTAAACAAGATATACAGTCCCTTGCATGAGATGTACGAGGCTTATGAACCTCGACCTATAGAGTTGTACAATGGATGTTTTTTTTTTTTAAGCATAGCGGTGTGTTTTCGCTTATTTCAATGTCATCGAGCGGGCATGTAAAGAAGGGGAGAGAAAAAAAAGAGGAGGAGGGGTTATAACGGATAATTCATATTTTGATTTTAATACTTTTGCTAGTTACGATTTACCTGCTATCTAGAAGGACACTGGATGATGGCTAAAAGCGAGTGAAGGAGAGAAATGTTATTTTTTTATTTTTTTGATTGTGTGTGATGAAATAGTTTTAGATAATAATAGTAGGCTAATAGAATTGTAGAAAACGGCTGTATCGTGATGCGAGGCTGAAAGCAATTTCGAAAGCAGTCTCGGGCATCTTCGCGTTCAGCTAACAAGGAAAATGCACATGGAGGGTGTAACGGTATTGTCCATGGATGGTTTTTCTGAATAAACATACATATCAGTTTTTGCAGTCTCCAGATGGGACCGGAGTTTTTGTTTTGGTTGGACAAGGGGGTTCAGATAAATGCATGGACATCAAAATAAAAGAAAAAAATTTACTCCACTGCTCACATGTATTGAGTCTTCCAATAACACACCTCGCGGGGCGTACCTACATGTATGCAAAATATAGTTAATGTCTTATTTCTCGAACCTGTGGTCTGTAGATTTGCTTTTGTTGGCAACAGAAACAGAAAAAATGGCACCATGTTATTGTATACTGATATGGGTGTACTGTAATCATAACAATTTTTCTAGTTAAAAATCTATGTCGAAAAGTAATGTTGGGTGACTTGTCTGTGTTGGGTCTTATTAACAACTTCACAGCTGTACCTGCATAACTCATCGACTACAAGGCAACAATGTTAGGAAATGTGTGCATGGCTCCGAGAATACAATTTAAAATTACTAATGTGGCATGAACCCCCTCCACTTGTGTGTATTTGAATATGCGAAAATTAGACACTTTGAATAATCGATGAGAATAATTATAAAAACAGGTTGCACCTGTATGATGTGTTTAAACTTCAGACGATTTTTGTTAGTCTACAAAAGCCAAGTGCAAACGGAGATCACTACGAAAATTGGGAAAAAAAAGAATCGAGGTTATTTTGGCTAATGGCAACGATGAGGATGAATAATGGTTGTTTTGATAAAATTGACGAAGTCAATATGCCTAGCCTAAAATAAAATTCAACAATTAATGTTAAACATTTGCTACTCTGAAATGGCGACGGCTATCATCATAACATCACTTGTTTCTAACCTGTCCATATTGACCCTCTCTCTACCCCTCCATAAATTCGATTCGAAAGGCACAATCATTCCAGTTCTTGAATAAGACTCGCATATGCCCTCAGAAAAAACAAGAGAAGAAATAAATAAATCAAGTCATGTATATTCTTCATCCCTGAATTTTCTTCCACAACACTGCACGAAGCCTCGAGTTTCGGATATTGTTGTTGTGCGACAGGATAGGATTGATGAACCGTATGTTTACCGAGGACCAGATGTAATCAAATATTTTTTTGAAAAGATAGTTGAAGAGGTTGAGACTATTGGCAGTCTCTTACACGAATCGAAACCAAATGCTCCTATTATCCAGCGATGAACTTCAATCTCACAATAACATTGAAACGTGCCTGGTGTGCGATCAAAGGTTTCACCGACGAGAACCGAAAAGTAATTTCATCATAATCATTTCACCGGAAACTACATCGGTGGAATCTGTAACATAATGTATTCATGTATGTGTTTGACAATCATATATTACTCACTAGAACAATTTTCATATTGTTTTCACTACGTGAGATGATATTTTATTTATATTTACGATAAAATAGAGGTTTGGGTGTAATAACAGTTTTTATTAATTAATTTAGAGATGCATTTTTTTATTTGTTGAGTTAATGATTAGGTTAATTTGTTATTTCTCGCGAAAAAAAAGAGGGAACCACAGCTGAAAGAAAATACACAACTTGTATTATTGAGGTCAAGAGTTTGTTTTAATATTACTTTTTTGCACACATAGGCTAATCACGACTCGGGATATGTTTAAAATGGAATCTGAAACATTGATTATGCGACCTGACTGGAACTCGGAATAG
Organism: Lepisma saccharinum; assembly: GCF_977018435.1. Classification (NCBI taxonomy): domain Eukaryota; kingdom Metazoa; phylum Arthropoda; class Insecta; order Zygentoma; family Lepismatidae; genus Lepisma; species Lepisma saccharinum. Next base: position 35,246,657 of record NC_139247.1, read on the forward strand.
GACACACTGATTACAAGACGTCGATATATTACCACTTGGCAAGAAATTGTAGTGTTTCAATTCACACACACATACTTACAATTTAAAACATCTAAACTGATCGCAGGCCTAAATGGTGGCTGGCATACACAACTATCCATCCACCAGTCGTCTTCTGGGGCGTGTGTCTCGATGAGTGTCAACAACCTCCATTGTGAAGTAAAATCTGTAGGGGTAACATCACTCTCCAATTACAATGTTGGCAAACTTTCCAACTTCATCGTGAACGACGACAAAGGTATCGGCTATCTGATCAAAATTATCAACATGCTGCCTCCGAGATTCTGGAACGTTGCCGAAGGAAAGGGACTCGTGAACGACATCATCAACAAGTTACCTTTCGAGATGCATTTACCTGGCTACCAATACTGCGGACCGGGTACCAAACTCGAGAAAAGATTGGAGAGAGGAGACAAGGGTGTGAATCTGTTGGACACACCATGCAAAAATCACGATATTGCTTACAACACGCACACGAATTTGGATGCACGTCACGAAGCAGACAAGAAATTGGAGCATGCCGCTTTCAGGAGGGTCATGAGCAGAGACGCTTCTTTGGGAGAAAAAGTTGCAGCATTGGGCACCACCATCGCCATGAACATGAAACAAAAATTTGGATGGGGAATCCTACCTAGAGTTATCTTTAACTGGCAACGAGGTGATCTTGGTCAGCACGACGAACCCTCAGCCGTTATAGAAGATATCTGAAACCAGCTTACATCAGTCACTCATAGCCCCTCCAATTTTCTCACGATGGTGGGTTGCTACCGGCCCTATACGTAGGCCGAATAAATTCCGACCAGAGCCGGATTCGAACCTATGCCGTCTCGCAGCGAACAATCTCAAGACGAGTGAACGCCGTAACTCGCTCAGCTACGGAGGAGGACTCTCTCTCTCTACTTTTTCTCTAATTTTCATCATTATTGTTAAAATTAATCCAAGAGAAAATATATATTTTGTGTTGACATGGGAAATATGCAATAAAAAAATGCATGATCAATAGTTAAGGTCAAAATCTGAATAAACAGTGAGGGTGATACACGCAAGCTTCCAGGCATGTGATTTGCACAGAATTAAATATAAAATGAGAGATGGAAGGTTTTTGTTACTATTAGAATTTAAGGACGGAAAATATGTACAGCGAATGAATACTACGTTTGACTAATCGTGAAGATGAGTATCACAGTACGTTTTTATCGTTCTTATATAAACGTTGAAACGTTTAAGAACGTATAAGAACGTTTACCGAAACGTTTCAACGTTCAACATATTTTCCGTCCTTAAATTCTAATAGTAACAAAAACCTTCCATCTCTCATTTTATATTTAATTCTGTGCAAATCACATGCCTGGAAGCTTGCGTGTATCACCCTCACTGTTTATTCAGATTTTGACCTTAACTATTGATCATGCATTTTTTTATTGCATATTTCCCATGTCAACACAAAATATATATTTTCTCTTGGATTAATTTTAACAATAATGATGAAAATTAGAGAAAAAGTAGAGAGAGAGAGTCCTCCTCCGTAGCTGAGCGAGTTACGGCGTTCACTCGTCTTGAGATTGTTCGCTGCGAGACGGCATAGGTTCGAATCCGGCTCTGGTCGGAATTTATTCGGCCTACGTATAGGGCCGGTAGCAACCCACCATCGTGAGAAAATTGGAGGGGCTATGAGTGACTGATGTAAGCTGGTTTCAGATATCTTCTATAACGGCTGAGGGTTCGTCGTGCTGACCAAGATCACCTCGTTGCCAGTTAAAGATAACTCTAGGTAGGATTCCCCATCCAAATTTTTGTTTCATGTTCATGGCGATGGTGGTGCCCAATGCTGCAACTTTTTCTCCCAAAGAAGCGTCTCTGCTCATGACCCTCCTGAAAGCGGCATGCTCCAATTTCTTGTCTGCTTCGTGACGTGCATCCAAATTCGTGTGCGTGTTGTAAGCAATATCGTGATTTTTGCATGGTGTGTCCAACAGATTCACACCCTTGTCTCCTCTCTCCAATCTTTTCTCGAGTTTGGTACCCGGTCCGCAGTATTGGTAGCCAGGTAAATGCATCTCGAAAGGTAACTTGTTGATGATGTCGTTCACGAGTCCCTTTCCTTCGGCAACGTTCCAGAATCTCGGAGGCAGCATGTTGATAATTTTGATCAGATAGCCGATACCTTTGTCGTCGTTCACGATGAAGTTGGAAAGTTTGCCAACATTGTAATTGGAGAGTGATGTTACCCCTACAGATTTTACTTCACAATGGAGGTTGTTGACACTCATCGAGACACACGCCCCAGAAGACGACTGGTGGATGGATAGTTGTGTATGCCAGCCACCAGTTAGGCCTGCGATCAGTTTAGTTGTTTTAAATTGTGAGTGTGTGTGTGTGAATTGAAACACTACAATTTCTTACCAAGTGGTAATATATCGACGTCTTGTAATCAGTGTGTCCTATTCCGAGTTCCAGTCAGGTCGCATAATCAATATTTCAGATTCCATTTTAAACGTATCCCGAGTCGTGATTAGCCTATGTGTGCAAAAAGTGATGTTAAAACAAACTCTTGACCTCAATAATACAAGTTGTGTATTTTCTTTCAGCTGTGGTTCCCTCTTTTTTTTCGCGAGAAATAACAAATTAACCTAATCATTAACTCAACAAATAAAAAATGCATCTCTAAATTAATTAATAAAAACTGTTATTACACCCAAACCTCTATTTTATCATAAATGTAAATAAAATATCATCTCACGTAGTGAAAACAATGTGAAAATTGTTCTAGTGAGTGATATATGATTGTCAAACACATACATGAATACATTATGTTACAGATTCCACCGATGTAGTTTCCGGTGAAATGATTATGATGAAATTACTTTCCGGTTCTCGTCGGTGAAACCTTTGATCGCACACCAGGCACGTTTCAATGTTATTGTGAGATTGAAGTTCATCGCTGGATAATAGGAGCATTTGGTTTCGATTCGTGTAAGAGACTGCCAATAGTCTCAACCTCTTCAACTATCTTTTCAAAAAAAATGTTTGATTACATCTGGTCCTCGGTAAACATACGGTTCATCTATCCTATCCTGTCGCACAACAACAATATCCGAAACTCGAGGCTTCGTGCAGTGTTGTGGAAGAAAATTCGGGGGTGAAGAATATACATGACTTGATTTATTTATTTCTTCTCTTGTTTTTTCTGAGGGCATATGCGAGTCTTATTCAAGAACTGGAATAATTGTGCCTTTCGAATCGAATTTATGGAGGAGTAGAGAGAGGGTCAATATGGACAGGTTAGAAACAAGTAATGTTATGATGATAGCCGTCGCCATTTCAGAGTAGCAAATGTTTAACATTAATTGTTGAATTTTATTTTAGGCTAGGCATATTGACTTCGTCAATTTTATCAAAACAACCATTATTCATCCTCATCGTTGCCATTAGCCAAAATAGCCTCGCTTCTTTTTTTCCCAATTTTCGTAGTGATTTTCGTTTGCACTTGGCTTTTGTAGATTAACAAAAATCGTCTGAAGTTTAAACACGTCATACAGGTGCAACCTTTTTTTATGATTATTCTCATCGATTATTCAAAATGTCTAATTTTCGCATATTCAAATACACACAAGTGGAGGGGGTTCATGCCACATTAGTAATTTTAAATTGTATTCTCGGAGCCATGCACACATTTCCTAACATTGTTGCCTTGTAGTCGATGAGTTGTGCAGGTACAGCTGTGAAGTTGTTAATAAGACCCAACACAGACAAGTCGCCCAACATTGCTTTTCGACATAGATTTTTAACTAGAAAAATTGTTATGATTACAGTACACCCATATCAGTATACAATAACATAGTGCCATTTTTTCTGTTTCTGTTGCCAACAAAAGCAAATCTACAGACCACAGGTTCGAGAAATAAGACATTAACTATATTTTGCATACATGTAGGTACGCCCCGCAAGGTGTGTTATTGGAAGACTCAATACATGTGAGCAGTGGAGTAAATTTTTTTTCTTTTATTTTGATGTCCATGCATTTATCTGAACCCCCTTGTCCAACCAAAACAAAAACTCCGGTCCCATCTGGAGACTGCAAAAACTGATATGTATGTTTATTCAGAAAAAACCGTCCATGGACAATACCGTTACGCCCTCCATGTGCATTTTCCTTGTTAGCTGAACGCGAAGATGCCCGAGACTGCTTTCGAAATTGCTTTCAGCCTCGCATCACGATACAGCCGTTTTCTACAATTCTATTAGCCTACTATTATTATCTAAAACTATTTCATCACACACAATCAAAAAAATAAAAAAATAACATTTCTCTCCTTCACTCGCTTTTAGCCATCATCCAGTGTCCTTCTAGATAGCAGGTAAATCGTAACTAGCAAAAATATTAAAATCAAAATATGAATTATCCGTTATAACCCCTCCTCCTCTTTTTTTTCTCTCCCCTTCTTTACATGCCCGCTCGATGACATTGAAATAAGCGAAAACACACCGCTATGCTTAAAAAAAAAAAACATCCATTGTACAACTCTATAGGTCGAGGTTCATAAGCCTCGTACATCTCATGCAAGGGACTGTATATCTTGTTTACAGTTTATAGTAGCATCATATTCCTTCACTCGGGAGACTTGCAAGACAGCTCATTACTAGATCTGTTTTGTCGATATGAGAATGCTTGCTATCAGTAATGAAATTTTTATAGTGTTTAACCTAACAGCTGAGGGGCCGGGGCATTCCACATTTACCTTTGCTAGTGCAATAAATATCAATGTTTTTAAGTTATGCAATAATTTTTGACATTATATTCACGTCCATTTCCAAAACTAGATTTATATACACAAACAACTCGCTCTTGCAATATATTATCTATTGTGAAAAATTCTCGCATGTTCGCAAAACAGGAAATACACGTCATAGCTTCCGTGAATCGAGCGCAAGATTACTGGAGCACGCAAAATACCGTATGCCAAGAATAAAATATTCCAAATGCAGGCATCATGCACAAATAGAATAATCAGGTTGAATTTACAGTCTAAAACCACCATGTTCTGGCAGCAAGTATCAAAAACATGTGGTTAGAAGATTTTGATAGGAGGGTGAGTGAAATAGTTGTTGCAAGTTACCTTTTAAACCCAGTACATGTGTAGGAATATATTGCATATAAGCTGTCTCACTCTCTCCATATGTGTGTCAGGTGGTCGTGTCGATCGTTAGTTGTATGTCACAGCTTAACCATACTAGGTAATATTTTTACATGAGGTAAGTTGGCATAATCTGCGAGGGTATATGTTTCAAGCTTCTAGCTGTAGAAGATTAGCTTTAGCCTATTTGCAAAATATAAGTTTGCCTCGTCGAAAACAACTCAAACAGTGTTGCCAGCTGTAGGTTAATTTTCCCCGTTATACAATTGCAAGAGGTGAGTTGCTTATACCCTATCTGGAAAATGTATCCATGGCTTATGTCGTAGGTTAATTTTAGTTTGCAATAGATCTTGTGTGTTGACCCTTACAAGTAATATAGCTGCCTTTCTGCCTTTGAGTCACCTGTAAGACTATATGTGGGTGGGCAAGTGAGGTTAGTTTAGTTTACAATAGATCGACCTGTCATGCTATATACTACTTTCTGCTTTTTGAGTTACCTGTAAGACTATATGTGGGTGGGTGAGTGAGGTTAGTTTAGTTCACAATAGATCACACTTTGAATTTGCTCACACTCTCTCTGTCTGTGTGTCAGGTGGTCGTGTCGATCGCTAGTTGTATGTTACAGCTTAACCCGAACTAGGTAATATTAACTGTACTTCAAAAAATAAAAATTGTGTATATATCATGTCGAACTAGAAATAAAAAAAATCAAACATTAAGCATTCATGCAGATTAATTAAGCCATAAGTTCAAAATTTTGGCCCCCCACACAAATCGCATTACATACATACATACATACATACATGTGGAAAAACAGAAGTATGCATGTTTTTTTTCGTCCCCGTGGCATTATGAAAACAAATGTTGCGTGCATACGGAAATAACACAGAAAAAAAAGCGAATGGAAGCAATTTAAAATCAGTGGAGGAAGGTTAGTATTACGAGAACATAAAAACATGTGCTTGCATTCAACTTCGAAAAATAAGAATAAATGTGTGCATACAGAACACATATGCTTTCTTTTCACAGTTGTAAAATCATATAAATTATACATGAAGTAAGTTGTGAGAAGGCTCTCTCTTTTATGTCTGTGTATATGTATGTTGTACAATTAGGTACAAGTATTGTACAATTAGGTACAAATTGTTGTACAATTATTTCCCCCAGTTGCCCAGTTGGAGTTGGGGGGCACAACACTGGTACTATTTGTACCCACAGTACTTACTCATGTATTTTGTTTAATATTTTATTTCAAATTCACTGTCAGAAACTAGTGTTGCCAGTTCCTGGATGTAGGTTTACCTACTCTGTTAGTTGTCACTGTCAAGCTCCCAGTATTCGTACAGCATAAAAAGCCATAACCCCCCTCCTCAAAATATATACATTGTATACGCCAAAATGCCCAATAGCCTAGCAGCACATCATGAAAAAACATGCCAAGAAAACCCAGTGGGTTTATAAGTCAGTGTTGCCAATTCCTATTTGTAGGTTAGCTTAGCCAGTGAAAAATCATATAGTGGAATTTTTGTGAAGTAGGTTGGCAATACCGACAAGCATCAAATATTAATTTCAAGCCTCAAATAATAATTCGAGCATCAAATAATAATTCGAGCCTCAAATAATAATTCGAGCCTCGTCAGTGCTGCCAATTCCTATTTGTAGGTTAGCTTAGCCAGTGAAAAATCATATAGTGGAATTTTCTTCAGATGGGTTGGCAAAACCCAAGCCTCAAAAAAAACATCCAATAAAGTTGCCAAATGTAAAAAAAAACAATAGGTCCCCCTCATAAAAAGCTACAGTAAGAGCTCACAGGTCGCCAACACTAGGCCCCCAACAGTGTTGCCAGACATAAAAAATACATGGACCCCTCAGACTCTTTGATGAAAATTTACAGTGAAAAACCCAGTAGGTTAACAACACTGTCAGAAAATCTACAGCAGTGTTGCCAGATGTAAACAGAGGGCAATAGACCCCCCTCATAAAAAACTACAGTAAGAGCCCACAGTGTTGCCAACTCTGTCCTCAATACCATTAGAAAACCTTTTATTTTTTTTTGGGTTGGGCACCACGCACCCTGGCAGGGTTAGGGGGCAGTAATCCTAAAAAACAACAATTATTATTTGTTTGTTTACGTCACAATACAGGTGCATGCGCGCACGCATGTGTGACACATCGTTCCCCCGAGAGAGGTTTACAAAGGTCACGATATACATTGGCGCCCGGGACTTGGAAATAATGCGTATTCGCTCACCACTGTTGCCAGCTCTAGGTCTCTCCCCCTCCTCATCTTACAGCAATGTTGGTATCTCTATCTTTTTTTTAGTTGTAGGTGGGTTGCCAACACACTCTAGTTAATAATGCTACATATTATACACACACACACACACATACTGTGTTGCCATCCATCCATCTCTCTCTCTTTTACGGCAGTATATATTTGTTGCCGGCTCTATTGCCCAGTGTGTGTATGTTGCGCCAGTGTATAAATTGGCTAAACCCTTGCCAAGTAAAAAAAGCTGTAGGTAAATATTAGCAGCATTGTCGGTTGTTTAACTCTTCCCTCTCTCTCTCCTCTCTTTTTTTTGTAAAAAGCTATGGCAAAAATACCAGTAGGTTGGCAAATTGCTTTATGCAATTAATTAAGGCAAGCCTCAAGCAGTGTTGCCAACTCCTTGCTTTAGGTTAGGTTAGGTTAGGTTTGGTTAGGTTAGGTTAGGTTAGGTTAGGTTAGGTTAGGTAGGTTAGGTAGGTTAGGTTGGTTAGGTTAGGTTAGGTTAGGTTAGGTAGGTTAGGTTAGGTTAGGTTAGGTTAGGTTAGGTTAGGTTAGGTTAGGTGCAAGCCTCAAGCAGTGTTGCCAGCTCCTTGCTTTAGGTTAGGTTAGACCGAATAAAAACCTTGGTGATTTTTTCGAGTGAGGAGTTGGTAACACTGCGAGAAAATAAGGCTCATGCCTTACGAGAGAAATCCATTAAGGCGAGCCTCACCGGTTAGGTTAGGTTAGGTTGGTTAGGTTAGGTTAGGTTAGGTTAGGTTAGGTTAGGTTGGTTAGGTTAGGTTAGGTAGGTTAGGTTAGGTAGGTTAGGTTAGGGTAGGTAGGTTAGGTTGGTTAGGTTAGGTTAGGTAGGTTAGGTTAGGTTAGGTTAGGTTAGGTTAGGTAGGTTAGGTAGGTTAGGTTGGTTAGGTTAGGTTAGGTTAGGTTAGGTAGGTTAGGTTAGGTAGGTTAGGTTAGGTTAGGTAGGTTAGGTTGGTTAGGTTAGGTTAGGTAGGTTAGGTTAGGTTAGGTTAGGTTAGGTTAGGTAGGTTAGGTTAGGTTAGGTTAGGTTAGGTAGGTTAGGTTGGTTAGGTTAGGTTAGGTAGGTTAGGTTAGGTTAGGTTGGTTAGGTTAGGTTAGGTTAGGTTAGGTTAGGTTAGGTTAGGTTAGGTTAGGTGCAAGCCTCAAGCAGTGTTGCCAGCTCCTTGCTTTAGGTTAGGTTAGACCGAATAAAAACCTTGGTGATTTTTTCGAGTGGGGAGTTGGCAACACTGCAAGAAAATAAGGCTCGCCTTACGAGAGCAAACCATTAAAACAAGCCTCAAGCAGTGTTGCCAGCTTCTTGCTTGAGGTTAGGTTAGACCCAAAAACAAAAACCTTGGTGATTTTTTGAGTGAGGAGTTGGCAACACTGCAAGAAAATGGGGCTCATGCCTTACGAGAGAAATCCATTAAGGCGAGCCCCACCGAGCCCCATTTGCGGTTTGTCAACCGGTCCACTTGCTCTACTGGTATTTCGTAACCTCTGCTGAAAGTTAAGAGACGATATAGGGTGATCGAGAGTCTAAAGGTTCGTTTTGCATTCACCATTTTGGTTTTGCCCGAGTTAGGTTAGGTTAGGTTAGGTTAGGTTAGGTTAGGTTAGGTTAGGTTAGGTTAGGTGCAAGCCTCAAGCAGTGTTGCCAGCTCCTTGCTTTAGGTTAGGTTAGACCGAATAAAAACCTTGGTGATTTTTTCGAGTGGGGAGTTGGCAACACTGCAAGAAAATAAGGCTCGCCTTACGAGAGCAAACCATTAAAACAAGCCTCAAGCAGTGTTGCCAGCTTCTTGCTTGAGGTTAGGTTAGACCCAAAAACAAAAACCTTGGTGATTTTTTGAGTGAGGAGTTGGCAACACTGCAAGAAAATGGGGCTCATGCCTTACGAGAGAAATCCATTAAGGCGAGCCCCACCGAGCCCCATTTTCGGTTTGTCAACCGGTCCACTTGCTCTACTGGTATTTCGTAACCTCTGCTGAAAGTTAAGAGACGATATAGGGTGATCGAGAGTCTAAAGGTTCGTTTTGCATTCACCATTTTGGTTTTGCCCGAGTTAGGTTAGGTTAGGTTAGGTTAGGTTAGGTTAGGTTAGGTTAGGTTAGGTTAGGTTAGGTGCAAGCCTCAAGCAGTGTTGCCAGCTCCTTGCTTTAGGTTAGGTTAGACCGAATAAAAACCTTGGTGATTTTTTCGAGTGGGGAGTTGGCAACACTGCAAGAAAATAAGGCTCGCCTTACGAGAGCAAACCATTAAAACAAGCCTCAAGCAGTGTTGCCAGCTTCTTGCTTGAGGTTAGGTTAGACCCAAAAACAAAAACCTTGGTGATTTTTTGAGTGAGGAGTTGGCAACACTGCAAGAAAATGGGGCTCATGCCTTACGAGAGAAATCCATTAAGGCGAGCCCCACCGAGCCCCATTTTCGGTTTGTCAACCGGTCCACTTGCTCTACTGGTATTTCGTAACCTCTGCTGAAAGTTAAGAGACGATATAGGGTGATCGAGAGTCTAAAGGTTCGTTTTGCATTCACCATTTTGGTTTTGCCCGAGTTAGGTTAGGTTAGGTTAGGTTAGGTTAGGTTAGGTTAGGTTAGGTTAGGTTAGGTGCAAGCCTCAAGCAGTGTTGCCAGCTCCTTGCTTTAGGTTAGGTTAGACCGAATAAAAACCTTGGTGATTTTTTCGAGTGGGGAGTTGGCAACACTGCAAGAAAATAAGGCTCGCCTTACGAGAGCAAACCATTAAAACAAGCCTCAAGCAGTGTTGCCAGCTTCTTGCTTGAGGTTAGGTTAGACCCAAAAACAAAAACCTTGGTGATTTTTTGAGTGAGGAGTTGGCAACACTGCAAGAAAATGGGGCTCATGCCTTACGAGAGAAATCCATTAAGGCGAGCCCCACCGAGCCCCATTTTCGGTTTGTCAACCGGTCCACTTGCTCTACTGGTATTTCGTAACCTCTGCTGAAAGTTAAGAGACGATATAGGGTGATCGAGAGTCTAAAGGTTCGTTTTGCATTCACCATTTTGGTTTTGCCCGAGTTAGGTTAGGTTAGGTTAGGTTAGGTTAGGTTAGGTTAGGTTAGGTTAGGTTAGGTGCAAGCCTCAAGCAGTGTTGCCAGCTCCTTGCTTTAGGTTAGGTTAGACCGAATAAAAACCTTGGTGATTTTTTCGAGTGGGGAGTTGGCAACACTGCAAGAAAATAAGGCTCGCCTTACGAGAGCAAACCATTAAAACAAGCCTCAAGCAGTGTTGCCAGCTTCTTGCTTGAGGTTAGGTTAGACCCAAAAACAAAAACCTTGGTGATTTTTTGAGTGAGGAGTTGGCAACACTGCAAGAAAATGGGGCTCATGCCTTACGAGAGAAATCCATTAAGGCGAGCCCCACCGAGCCCCATTTTCGGTTTGTCAACCGGTCCACTTGCTCTACTGGTATTTCGTAACCTCTGCTGAAAGTTAAGAGACGATATAGGGTGATCGAGAGTCTAAAGGTTCGTTTTGCATTCACCATTTTGGTTTTGCCCGAGTTAGGTTAGGTTAGGTTAGGTTAGGTTAGGTTAGGTTAGGTTAGGTTAGGTTAGGTTAGGTGCAAGCCTCAAGCAGTGTTGCCAGCTCCTTGCTTTAGGTTAGGTTAGACCGAATAAAAACCTTGGTGATTTTTTCGAGTGGGGAGTTGGCAACACTGCAAGAAAATAAGGCTCGCCTTACGAGAGCAAACCATTAAAACAAGCCTCAAGCAGTGTTGCCAGCTTCTTGCTTGAGGTTAGGTTAGACCCAAAAACAAAAACCTTGGTGATTTTTTGAGTGAGGAGTTGGCAACACTGCAAGAAAATGGGGCTCATGCCTTACGAGAGAAATCCATTAAGGCGAGCCCCACCGAGCCCCATTTTCGGTTTGTCAACCGGTCCACTTGCTCTACTGGTATTTCGTAACCTCTGCTGAAAGTTAAGAGACGATATAGGGTGATCGAGAGTCTAAAGGTTCGTTTTGCATTCACCATTTTGGTTTTGCCCGAGTTAGGTTAGGTTAGGTTAGGTTAGGTTAGGTTAGGTTAGGTTAGGTTAGGTTAGGTTAGGTTAGGTGCAAGCCTCAAGCAGTGTTGCCAGCTCCTTGCTTTAGGTTAGGTTAGACCGAATAAAAACCTTGGTGATTTTTTCGAGTGGGGAGTTGGCAACACTGCAAGAAAATAAGGCTCGCCTTACGAGAGCAAACCATTAAAACAAGCCTCAAGCAGTGTTGCCAGCTTCTTGCTTGAGGTTAGGTTAGACCCAAAAACAAAAACCTTGGTGATTTTTTGAGTGAGGAGTTGGCAACACTGCAAGAAAATGGGGCTCATGCCTTACGAGAGAAATCCATTAAGGCGAGCCCCACCGAGCCCCATTTTCGGTTTGTCAACCGGTCCACTTGCTCTACTGGTATTTCGTAACCTCTGCTGAAAGTTAAGAGACGATATAGGGTGATCGAGAGTCTAAAGGTTCGTTTTGCATTCACCATTTTGGTTTTGCCCGAGTTAGGTTAGGTTAGGTTAGGTTAGGTTAGGTTAGGTTAGGTTAGGTTAGGTTAGGTGCAAGCCTCAAGCAGTGTTGCCAGCTCCTTGCTTTAGGTTAGGTTAGACCGAATAAAAACCTTGGTGATTTTTTCGAGTGGGGAGTTGGCAACACTGCAAGAAAATAAGGCTCGCCTTACGAGAGCAAACCATTAAAACAAGCCTCAAGCAGTGTTGCCAGCTTCTTGCTTGAGGTTAGGTTAGACCCAAAAACAAAAACCTTGGTGATTTTTTGAGTGAGGAGTTGGCAACACTGCAAGAAAATGGGGCTCATGCCTTACGAGAGAAATCCATTAAGGCGAGCCCCACCGAGCCCCATTTTCGGTTTGTCAACCGGTCCACTTGCTCTACTGGTATTTCGTAACCTCTGCTGAAAGTTAAGAGACGATATAGGGTGATCGAGAGTCTAAAGGTTCGTTTTGCATTCACCATTTTGGTTTTGCCCGAGTTCGGTTAGGTTAGGTTAGGTTAGGTTAGGTTAGGTTAGGTTAGGTTAGGTTAGGTTAGGTGCAAGCCTCAAGCAGTGTTGCCAGCTCCTTGCTTTAGGTTAGGTTAGACCGAATAAAAACCTTGGTGATTTTTTCGAGTGGGGAGTTGGCAACACTGCAAGAAAATAAGGCTCGCCTTACGAGAGCAAACCATTAAAACAAGCCTCAAGCAGTGTTGCCAGCTTCTTGCTTGAGGTTAGGTTAGACCCAAAAACAAAAACCTTGGTGATTTTTTGAGTGAGGAGTTGGCAACACTGCAAGAAAATGGGGCTCATGCCTTACGAGAGAAATCCATTAAGGCGAGCCCCACCGAGCCCCATTTTCGGTTTGTCAACCGGTCCACTTGCTCTACTGGTATTTCGTAACCTCTGCTGAAAGTTAAGAGACGATATAGGGTGATCGAGAGTCTAAAGGTTCGTTTTGCATTCACCATTTTGGTTTTGCCCGAGTTAGGTTAGGTTAGGTTAGGTTAGGTTAGGTTAGGTTAGGTTAGGTTAGGTTAGGTTAGGTGCAAGCCTCAAGCAGTGTTGCCAGCTCCTTGCTTTAGGTTAGGTTAGACCGAATAAAAACCTTGGTGATTTTTTCGAGTGGGGAGTTGGCAACACTGCAAGAAAATAAGGCTCGCCTTACGAGAGCAAACCATTAAAACAAGCCTCAAGCAGTGTTGCCAGCTTCTTGCTTGAGGTTAGGTTAGACCCAAAAACAAAAACCTTGGTGATTTTTTGAGTGAGGAGTTGGCAACACTGCAAGAAAATGGGGCTCATGCCTTACGAGAGAAATCCATTAAGGCGAGCCCCACCGAGCCCCATTTTCGGTTTGTCAACCGGTCCACTTGCTCTACTGGTATTTCGTAACCTCTGCTGAAAGTTAAGAGACGATATAGGGTGATCGAGAGTCTAAAGGTTCGTTTTGCATTCACCATTTTGGTTTTGCCCGAGTTAGGTTAGGTTAGGTTAGGTTAGGTTAGGTTAGGTTAGGTTAGGTTAGGTTAGGTTAGGTTAGGTGCAAGCCTCAAGCAGTGTTGCCAGCTCCTTGCTTTAGGTTAGGTTAGACCGAATAAAAACCTTGGTGATTTTTTCGAGTGGGGAGTTGGCAACACTGCAAGAAAATAAGGCTCGCCTTACGAGAGCAAACCATTAAAACAAGCCTCAAGCAGTGTTGCCAGCTTCTTGCTTGAGGTTAGGTTAGACCCAAAAACAAAAACCTTGGTGATTTTTTGAGTGAGGAGTTGGCAACACTGCAAGAAAATGGGGCTCATGCCTTACGAGAGAAATCCATTAAGGCGAGCCCCACCGAGCCCCATTTTCGGTTTGTCAACCGGTCCACTTGCTCTACTGGTATTTCGTAACCTCTGCTGAAAGTTAAGAGACGATATAGGGTGATCGAGAGTCTAAAGGTTCGTTTTGCATTCACCATTTTGGTTTTGCCCGAGTTAGGTTAGGTTAGGTTAGGTTAGGTTAGGTTAGGTTAGGTTAGGTTAGGTTAGGTGCAAGCCTCAAGCAGTGTTGCCAGCTCCTTGCTTTAGGTTAGGTTAGACCGAATGAAAACCTTGGTGATTTTTTCGAGTGGGGAGTTGGCAACACTGCAAGAAAATAAGGCTCGCCTTACGAGAGCAAACCATTAAAACAAGCCTCAAGCAGTGTTGCCAGCTTCTTGCTTGAGGTTAGGTTAGACCCAAAAACAAAAACCTTGGTGATTTTTTGAGTGAGGAGTTGGCAACACTGCAAGAAAATGGGGCTCATGCCTTACGAGAGAAATCCATTAAGGCGAGCCCCACCGAGCCCCATTTTCGGTTTGTCAACCGGTCCACTTGCTCTACTGGTATTTCGTAACCTCTGCTGAAAGTTAAGAGACGATATAGGGTGATCGAGAGTCTAAAGGTTCGTTTTGCATTCACCATTTTGGTTTTGCCCGAGTTAGGTTAGGTTAGGTTAGGTTAGGTTAGGTTAGGTTAGGTTAGGTTAGGTTAGGTTAGGTGCAAGCCTCAAGCAGTGTTGCCAGCTCCTTGCTTTAGGTTAGGTTAGACCGAATAAAAACCTTGGTGATTTTTTCGAGTGGGGAGTTGGCAACACTGCAAGAAAATAAGGCTCGCCTTACGAGAGCAAACCATTAAAACAAGCCTCAAGCAGTGTTGCCAGCTTCTTGCTTGAGGTTAGGTTAGACCCAAAAACAAAAACCTTGGTGATTTTTTGAGTGAGGAGTTGGCAACACTGCAAGAAAATGGGGCTCATGCCTTACGAGAGAAATCCATTAAGGCGAGCCCCACCGAGCCCCATTTTCGGTTTGTCAACCGGTCCACTTGCTCTACTGGTATTTCGTAACCTCTGCTGAAAGTTAAGAGACGATATAGGGTGATCGAGAGTCTAAAGGTTCGTTTTGCATTCACCATTTTGGTTTTGCCCGAGTTAGGTTAGGTTAGGTTAGGTTAGGTTAGGTTAGGTTAGGTTAGGTTAGGTTAGGTTAGGTTAGGTGCAAGCCTCAAGCAGTGTTGCCAGCTCCTTGCTTTAGGTTAGGTTAGACCGAATGAAAACCTTGGTGATTTTTTCGAGTGGGGAGTTGGCAACACTGCAAGAAAATAAGGCTCGCCTTACGAGAGCAAACCATTAAAACAAGCCTCAAGCAGTGTTGCCAGCTTCTTGCTTGAGGTTAGGTTAGACCCAAAAACAAAAACCTTGGTGATTTTTTGAGTGAGGAGTTGGCAACACTGCAAGAAAATGGGGCTCATGCCTTACGAGAGAAATCCATTAAGGCGAGCCCCACCGAGCCCCATTTTCGGTTTGTCAACCGGTCCACTTGCTCTACTGGTATTTCGTAACCTCTGCTGAAAGTTAAGAGACGATATAGGGTGATCGAGAGTCTAAAGGTTCGTTTTGCATTCACCATTTTGGTTTTGCCCGAGTTAGGTTAGGTTAGGTTAGGTTAGGTTAGGTTAGGTTAGGTTGGGTTAGGTTAGGTGCAAGCCTCAAGCAGTGTTGCCAGCTCCTTGCTTTAGGTTAGGTTTGACCGAATAAAAACCTTGGTGATTTTTTCGAGTGGGGAGTTGGCAACACTGCAAGAAAATAAGGCTCGCCTTACGAGAGCAAACCATTAAAACAAGCCTCAAGCAGTGTTGCCAGCTTCTTGCTTGAGGTTAGGTTAGACCCAAAAACAAAAACCTTGGTGATTTTTTGAGTGAGGAGTTGGCAACACTGCAAGAAAATGGGGCTCATGCCTTACGAGAGAAATCCATTAAGGCGAGCCCCACCGAGCCCCATTTTCGGTTTGTCAACCGGTCCACTTGCTCTACTGGTATTTCGTAACCTCTGCTGAAAGTTAAGAGACGATATAGGGTGATCGAGAGTCTAAAGGTTCGTTTTGCATTCACCATTTTGGTTTTGCCCGAGTTAGGTTAGGTTAGGTTAGGTTAGGTTAGGTTAGGTTAGGTTAGGTTAGGTTAGGTTAGGTTAGGTGCAAGCCTCAAGCAGTGTTGCCAGCTCCTTGCTTTAGGTTAGGTTAGACCGAATAAAAACCTTGGTGATTTTTTCGAGTGGGGAGTTGGCAACACTGCAAGAAAATAAGGCTCGCCTTACGAGAGCAAACCATTAAAACAAGCCTCAAGCAGTGTTGCCAGCTTCTTGCTTGAGGTTAGGTTAGACCCAAAAACAAAAACCTTGGTGATTTTTTGAGTGAGGAGTTGGCAACACTGCAAGAAAATGGGGCTCATGCCTTACGAGAGAAATCCATTAAGGCGAGCCCCACCGAGCCCCATTTTCGGTTTGTCAACCGGTCCACTTGCTCTACTGGTATTTCGTAACCTCTGCTGAAAGTTAAGAGACGATATAGGGTGATCGAGAGTCTAAAGGTTCGTTTTGCATTCACCATTTTGGTTTTGCCCGAGTTCGGTTAGGTTAGGTTAGGTTAGGTTAGGTTAGGTTAGGTTAGGTTAGGTTAGGTTAGGTTAGGTGCAAGCCTCAAGCAGTGTTGCCAGCTCCTTGCTTTAGGTTAGGTTAGACCGAATAAAAACCTTGGTGATTTTTTCGAGTGGGGAGTTGGCAACACTGCAAGAAAATAAGGCTCGCCTTACGAGAGCAAACCATTAAAACAAGCCTCAAGCAGTGTTGCCAGCTTCTTGCTTGAGGTTAGGTTAGACCCAAAAACAAAAACCTTGGTGATTTTTTGAGTGAGGAGTTGGCAACACTGCAAGAAAATGGGGCTCATGCCTTACGAGAGAAATCCATTAAGGCGAGCCCCACCGAGCCCCATTTTCGGTTTGTCAACCGGTCCACTTGCTCTACTGGTATTTCGTAACCTCTGCTGAAAGTTAAGAGACGATATAGGGTGATCGAGAGTCTAAAGGTTCGTTTTGCATTCACCATTTTGGTTTTGCCCGAGTTAGGTTAGGTTAGGTTAGGTTAGGTTAGGTTAGGTTAGGTGCAAGCCTCAAGCAGTGTTGCCAGCTCCTTGCTTTAGGTTAGGTTAGACCGAATAAAAACCTTGGTGATTTTTTCGAGTGGGGAGTTGGCAACACTGCAAGAAAATAAGGCTCGCCTTACGAGAGCAAACCATTAAAACAAGCCTCAAGCAGTGTTGCCAGCTTCTTGCTTGAGGTTAGGTTAGACCCAAAAACAAAAACCTTGGTGATTTTTTGAGTGAGGAGTTGGCAACACTGCAAGAAAATGGGGCTCATGCCTTACGAGAGAAATCCATTAAGGCGAGCCCCACCGAGCCCCATTTTCGGTTTGTCAACCGGTCCACTTGCTCTACTGGTATTTCGTAACCTCTGCTGAAAGTTAAGAGACGATATAGGGTGATCGAGAGTCTAAAGGTTCGTTTTGCATTCACCATTTTGGTTTTGCCCGAGTTAGGTTAGGTTAGGTTAGGTTAGGTTAGGTTAGGTTAGGTTAGGTTAGGTTAGGTTAGGTTAGGTGCAAGCCTCAAGCAGTGTTGCCAGCTCCTTGCTTTAGGTTAGGTTAGACCGAATAAAAACCTTGGTGATTTTTTCGAGTGGGGAGTTGGCAACACTGCAAGAAAATAAGGCTCGCCTTACGAGAGCAAACCATTAAAACAAGCCTCAAGCAGTGTTGCCAGCTTCTTGCTTGAGGTTAGGTTAGACCCAAAAACAAAAACCTTGGTGATTTTTTGAGTGAGGAGTTGGCAACACTGCAAGAAAATGGGGCTCATGCCTTACGAGAGAAATCCATTAAGGCGAGCCCCACCGAGCCCCATTTTCGGTTTGTCAACCGGTCCACTTGCTCTACTGGTATTTCGTAACCTCTGCTGAAAGTTAAGAGACGATATAGGGTGATCGAGAGTCTAAAGGTTCGTTTTGCATTCACCATTTTGGTTTTGCCCGAGTTAGGTTAGGTTAGGTTAGGTTAGGTTAGGTTAGGTTAGGTTAGGTTAGGTTAGGTTAGGTTAGGTTAGGTGCAAGCCTCAAGCAGTGTTGCCAGCTCCTTGCTTTAGGTTAGGTTAGACCGAATAAAAACCTTGGTGATTTTTTCGAGTGGGGAGTTGGCAACACTGCAAGAAAATAAGGCTCGACTTACGAGAGCAAACCATTAAAACAAGCCTCAAGCAGTGTTGCCAGCTTCTTGCTTGAGGTTAGGTTAGACCCAAAAACAAAAACCTTGGTGATTTTTTGAGTGAGGAGTTGGCAACACTGCAAGAAAATGGGGCTCATGCCTTACGAGAGAAATCCATTAAGGCGAGCCCCACCGAGCCCCATTTTCGGTTTGTCAACCGGTCCACTTGCTCTACTGGTATTTCGTAACCTCTGCTGAAAGTTAAGAGACGATATAGGGTGATCGAGAGTCTAAAGGTTCGTTTTGCATTCACCATTTTGGTTTTGCCCGAGTTAGGTTAGGTTAGGTTAGGTTAGGTTAGGTTAGGTTAGGTTAGGTTAGGTTAGGTGCAAGCCTCAAGCAGTGTTGCCAGCTCCTTGCTTTAGGTTAGGTTAGACCGAATAAAAACCTTGGTGATTTTTTCGAGTGGGGAGTTGGCAACACTGCAAGAAAATAAGGCTCGCCTTACGAGAGCAAACCATTAAAACAAGCCTCAAGCAGTGTTGCCAGCTTCTTGCTTGAGGTTAGGTTAGACCCAAAAACAAAAACCTTGGTGATTTTTTGAGTGAGGAGTTGGCAACACTGCAAGAAAATGGGGCTCATGCCTTACGAGAGAAATCCATTAAGGCGAGCCCCACCGAGCCCCATTTTCGGTTTGTCAACCGGTCCACTTGCTCTACTGGTATTTCGTAACCTCTGCTGAAAGTTAAGAGACGATATAGGGTGATCGAGAGTCTAAAGGTTCGTTTTGCATTCACCATTTTGGTTTTGCCCGAGTTAGGTTAGGTTAGGTTAGGTTAGGTTAGGTTAGGTTAGGTTAGGTTAGGTTAGGTTAGGTTAGGTGCAAGCCTCAAGCAGTGTTGCCAGCTCCTTGCTTTAGGTTAGGTTAGACCGAATAAAAACCTTGGTGATTTTTTCGAGTGGGGAGTTGGCAACACTGCAAGAAAATAAGGCTCGCCTTACGAGAGCAAACCATTAAAACAAGCCTCAAGCAGTGTTGCCAGCTTCTTGCTTGAGGTTAGGTTAGACCCAAAAACAAAAACCTTGGTGATTTTTTGAGTGAGGAGTTGGCAACACTGCAAGAAAATGGGGCTCATGCCTTACGAGAGAAATCCATTAAGGCGAGCCCCACCGAGCCCCATTTTCGGTTTGTCAACCGGTCCACTTGCTCTACTGGTATTTCGTAACCTCTGCTGAAAGTTAAGAGACGATATAGGGTGATCGAGAGTCTAAAGGTTCGTTTTGCATTCACCATTTTGGTTTTGCCCGAGTTAGGTTAGGTTAGGTTAGGTTAGGTTAGGTTAGGTTAGGTTAGGTTAGGTTAGGTGCAAGCCTCAAGCAGTGTTGCCAGCTCCTTGCTTTAGGTTAGGTTAGACCGAATAAAAACCTTGGTGATTTTTTCGAGTGGGGAGTTGGCAACACTGCAAGAAAATAAGGCTCGCCTTACGAGAGCAAACCATTAAAACAAGCCTCAAGCAGTGTTGCCAGCTTCTTGCTTGAGGTTAGGTTAGACCCAAAAACAAAAACCTTGGTGATTTTTTGAGTGAGGAGTTGGCAACACTGCAAGAAAATGGGGCTCATGCCTTACGAGAGAAATCCATTAAGGCGAGCCCCACCGAGCCCCATTTTCGGTTTGTCAACCGGTCCACTTGCTCTACTGGTATTTCGTAACCTCTGCTGAAAGTTAAGAGACGATATAGGGTGATCGAGAGTCTAAAGGTTCGTTTTGCATTCACCATTTTGGTTTTGCCCGAGTTAGGTTAGGTTAGGTTAGGTTAGGTTAGGTTAGGTTAGGTTAGGTTAGGTGCAAGCCTCAAGCAGTGTTGCCAGCTCCTTGCTTTAGGTTAGGTTAGACCGAATAAAAACCTTGGTGATTTTTTCGAGTGGGGAGTTGGCAACACTGCAAGAAAATAAGGCTCGCCTTACGAGAGCAAACCATTAAAACAAGCCTCAAGCAGTGTTGCCAGCTTCTTGCTTGAGGTTAGGTTAGACCCAAAAACAAAAACCTTGGTGATTTTTTGAGTGAGGAGTTGGCAACACTGCAAGAAAATGGGGCTCATGCCTTACGAGAGAAATCCATTAAGGCGAGCCCCACCGAGCCCCATTTTCGGTTTGTCAACCGGTCCACTTGCTCTACTGGTATTTCGTAACCTCTGCTGAAAGTTAAGAGACGATATAGGGTGATCGAGAGTCTAAAGGTTCGTTTTGCATTCACCATTTTGGTTTTGCCCGAGTTAGGTTAGGTTAGGTTAGGTTAGGTTAGGTTAGGTTAGGTTAGGTTAGGTTAGGTTAGGTGCAAGCCTCAAGCAGTGTTGCCAGCTCCTTGCTTTAGGTTAGGTTAGACCGAATAAAAACCTTGGTGATTTTTTCGAGTGGGGAGTTGGCAACACTGCAAGAAAATAAGGCTCGCCTTACGAGAGCAAACCATTAAAACAAGCCTCAAGCAGTGTTGCCAGCTTCTTGCTTGAGGTTAGGTTAGACCCAAAAACAAAAACCTTGGTGATTTTTTGAGTGAGGAGTTGGCAACACTGCAAGAAAATGGGGCTCATGCCTTACGAGAGAAATCCATTAAGGCGAGCCCCACCGAGCCCCATTTTCGGTTTGTCAACCGGTCCACTTGCTCTACTGGTATTTCGTAACCTCTGCTGAAAGTTAAGAGACGATATAGGGTGATCGAGAGTCTAAAGGTTCGTTTTGCATTCACCATTTTGGTTTTGCCCGAGTTAGGTTAGGTTAGGTTAGGTTAGGTTAGGTTAGGTTAGGTTAGGTTAGGTTAGGTTAGGTTAGGTGCAAGCCTCAAGCAGTGTTGCCAGCTCCTTGCTTTAGGTTAGGTTAGACCGAATAAAAACCTTGGTGATTTTTTCGAGTGGGGAGTTGGCAACACTGCAAGAAAATAAGGCTCGCCTTACGAGAGCAAACCATTAAAACAAGCCTCAAGCAGTGTTGCCAGCTTCTTGCTTGAGGTTAGGTTAGACCCAAAAACAAAAACCTTGGTGATTTTTTGAGTGAGGAGTTGGCAACACTGCAAGAAAATGGGGCTCATGCCTTACGAGAGAAATCCATTAAGGCGAGCCCCACCGAGCCCCATTTTCGGTTTGTCAACCGGTCCACTTGCTCTACTGGTATTTCGTAACCTCTGCTGAAAGTTAAGAGACGATATAGGGTGATCGAGAGTCTAAAGGTTCGTTTTGCATTCACCATTTTGGTTTTGCCCGAGTTAGGTTAGGTTAGGTTAGGTTAGGTTAGGTTAGGTTAGGTTAGGTTAGGTTAGGTTAGGTTAGGTGCAAGCCTCAAGCAGTGTTGCCAGCTCCTTGCTTTAGGTTAGGTTAGACCGAATGAAAACCTTGGTGATTTTTTCGAGTGGGGAGTTGGCAACACTGCAAGAAAATAAGGCTCGCCTTACGAGAGCAAACCATTAAAACAAGCCTCAAGCAGTGTTGCCAGCTTCTTGCTTGAGGTTAGGTTAGACCCAAAAACAAAAACCTTGGTGATTTTTTGAGTGAGGAGTTGGCAACACTGCAAGAAAATGGGGCTCATGCCTTACGAGAGAAATCCATTAAGGCGAGCCCCACCGAGCCCCATTTTCGGTTTGTCAACCGGTCCACTTGCTCTACTGGTATTTCGTAACCTCTGCTGAAAGTTAAGAGACGATATAGGGTGATCGAGAGTCTAAAGGTTCGTTTTGCATTCACCATTTTGGTTTTGCCCGAGTTCGGTTAGGTTAGGTTAGGTTAGGTTAGGTTAGGTTAGGTTAGGTTAGGTTAGGTTAGGTTAGGTGCAAGCCTCAAGCAGTGTTGCCAGCTCCTTGCTTTAGGTTAGGTTAGACCGAATAAAAACCTTGGTGATTTTTTCGAGTGGGGAGTTGGCAACACTGCAAGAAAATAAGGCTCGCCTTACGAGAGCAAACCATTAAAACAAGCCTCAAGCAGTGTTGCCAGCTTCTTGCTTGAGGTTAGGTTAGACCCAAAAACAAAAACCTTGGTGATTTTTTGAGTGAGGAGTTGGCAACACTGCAAGAAAATGGGGCTCATGCCTTACGAGAGAAATCCATTAAGGCGAGCCCCACCGAGCCCCATTTTCGGTTTGTCAACCGGTCCACTTGCTCTACTGGTATTTCGTAACCTCTGCTGAAAGTTAAGAGACGATATAGGGTGATCGAGAGTCTAAAGGTTCGTTTTGCATTCACCATTTTGGTTTTGCCCGAGTTAGGTTAGGTTAGGTTAGGTTAGGTTAGGTTAGGTTAGGTTAGGTTAGGTTAGGTTAGGTTAGGTGCAAGCCTCAAGCAGTGTTGCCAGCTCCTTGCTTTAGGTTAGGTTAGACCGAATAAAAACCTTGGTGATTTTTTCGAGTGGGGAGTTGGCAACACTGCAAGAAAATAAGGCTCGCCTTACGAGAGCAAACCATTAAAACAAGCCTCAAGCAGTGTTGCCAGCTTCTTGCTTGAGGTTAGGTTAGACCCAAAAACAAAAACCTTGGTGATTTTTTGAGTGAGGAGTTGGCAACACTGCAAGAAAATGGGGCTCATGCCTTACGAGAGAAATCCATTAAGGCGAGCCCCACCGAGCCCCATTTTCGGTTTGTCAACCGGTCCACTTGCTCTACTGGTATTTCGTAACCTCTGCTGAAAGTTAAGAGACGATATAGGGTGATCGAGAGTCTAAAGGTTCGTTTTGCATTCACCATTTTGGTTTTGCCCGAGTTAGGTTAGGTTAGGTTAGGTTAGGTTAGGTTAGGTTAGGTTAGGTTAGGTTAGGTTAGGTTAGGTGCAAGCCTCAAGCAGTGTTGCCAGCTCCTTGCTTTAGGTTAGGTTAGACCGAATAAAAACCTTGGTGATTTTTTCGAGTGGGGAGTTGGCAACACTGCAAGAAAATAAGGCTCGCCTTACGAGAGCAAACCATTAAAACAAGCCTCAAGCAGTGTTGCCAGCTTCTTGCTTGAGGTTAGGTTAGACCCAAAAACAAAAACCTTGGTGATTTTTTGAGTGAGGAGTTGGCAACACTGCAAGAAAATGGGGCTCATGCCTTACGAGAGAAATCCATTAAGGCGAGCCCCACCGAGCCCCATTTTCGGTTTGTCAACCGGTCCACTTGCTCTACTGGTATTTCGTAACCTCTGCTGAAAGTTAAGAGACGATATAGGGTGATCGAGAGTCTAAAGGTTCGTTTTGCATTCACCATTTTGGTTTTGCCCGAGTTAGGTTAGGTTAGGTTAGGTTAGGTTAGGTTAGGTTAGGTTAGGTTAGGTTAGGTTAGGTGCAAGCCTCAAGCAGTGTTGCCAGCTCCTTGCTTTAGGTTAGGTTAGACCGAATAAAAACCTTGGTGATTTTTTCGAGTGGGGAGTTGGCAACACTGCAAGAAAATAAGGCTCGCCTTACGAGAGCAAACCATTAAAACAAGCCTCAAGCAGTGTTGCCAGCTTCTTGCTTGAGGTTAGGTTAGACCCAAAAACAAAAACCTTGGTGATTTTTTGAGTGAGGAGTTGGCAACACTGCAAGAAAATGGGGCTCATGCCTTACGAGAGAAATCCATTAAGGCGAGCCCCACCGAGCCCCATTTTCGGTTTGTCAACCGGTCCACTTGCTCTACTGGTATTTCGTAACCTCTGCTGAAAGTTAAGAGACGATATAGGGTGATCGAGAGTCTAAAGGTTCGTTTTGCATTCACCATTTTGGTTTTGCCCGAGTTAGGTTAGGTTAGGTTAGGTTAGGTTAGGTTAGGTTAGGTTAGGTTAGGTTAGGTTAGGTGCAAGCCTCAAGCAGTGTTGCCAGCTCCTTGCTTTAGGTTAGGTTAGACCGAATAAAAACCTTGGTGATTTTTTCGAGTGGGGAGTTGGCAACACTGCAAGAAAATAAGGCTCGCCTTACGAGAGCAAACCATTAAAACAAGCCTCAAGCAGTGTTGCCAGCTTCTTGCTTGAGGTTAGGTTAGACCCAAAAACAAAAACCTTGGTGATTTTTTGAGTGAGGAGTTGGCAACACTGCAAGAAAATGGGGCTCATGCCTTACGAGAGAAATCCATTAAGGCGAGCCCCACCGAGCCCCATTTTCGGTTTGTCAACCGGTCCACTTGCTCTACTGGTATTTCGTAACCTCTGCTGAAAGTTAAGAGACGATATAGGGTGATCGAGAGTCTAAAGGTTCGTTTTGCATTCACCATTTTGGTTTTGCCCGAGTTAGGTTAGGTTAGGTTAGGTTAGGTTAGGTTAGGTTAGGTTAGGTTAGGTTAGGTTAGGTGCAAGCCTCAAGCAGTGTTGCCAGCTCCTTGCTTTAGGTTAGGTTAGACCGAATAAAAACCTTGGTGATTTTTTCGAGTGGGGAGTTGGCAACACTGCAAGAAAATAAGGCTCGCCTTACGAGAGCAAACCATTAAAACAAGCCTCAAGCAGTGTTGCCAGCTTCTTGCTTGAGGTTAGGTTAGACCCAAAAACAAAAACCTTGGTGATTTTTTGAGTGAGGAGTTGGCAACACTGCAAGAAAATGGGGCTCATGCCTTACGAGAGAAATCCATTAAGGCGAGCCCCACCGAGCCCCATTTTCGGTTTGTCAACCGGTCCACTTGCTCTACTGGTATTTCGTAACCTCTGCTGAAAGTTAAGAGACGATATAGGGTGATCGAGAGTCTAAAGGTTCGTTTTGCATTCACCATTTTGGTTTTGCCCGAGTTAGGTTAGGTTAGGTTAGGTTAGGTTAGGTTAGGTTAGGTTAGGTTAGGTTAGGTTAGGTTAGGTGCAAGCCTCAAGCAGTGTTGCCAGCTCCTTGCTTTAGGTTAGGTTAGACCGAATAAAAACCTTGGTGATTTTTTCGAGTGGGGAGTTGGCAACACTGCAAGAAAATAAGGCTCGCCTTACGAGAGCAAACCATTAAAACAAGCCTCAAGCAGTGTTGCCAGCTTCTTGCTTGAGGTTAGGTTAGACCCAAAAACAAAAACCTTGGTGATTTTTTGAGTGAGGAGTTGGCAACACTGCAAGAAAATGGGGCTCATGCCTTACGAGAGAAATCCATTAAGGCGAGCCCCACCGAGCCCCATTTTCGGTTTGTCAACCGGTCCACTTGCTCTACTGGTATTTCGTAACCTCTGCTGAAAGTTAAGAGACGATATAGGGTGATCGAGAGTCTAAAGGTTCGTTTTGCATTCACCATTTTGGTTTTGCCCGAGTTAGGTTAGGTTAGGTTAGGTTAGGTTAGGTTAGGTTAGGTTAGGTTAGGTTAGGTTAGGTGCAAGCCTCAAGCAGTGTTGCCAGCTCCTTGCTTTAGGTTAGGTTAGACCGAATAAAAACCTTGGTGATTTTTTCGAGTGGGGAGTTGGCAACACTGCAAGAAAATAAGGCTCGCCTTACGAGAGCAAACCATTAAAACAAGCCTCAAGCAGTGTTGCCAGCTTCTTGCTTGAGGTTAGGTTAGACCCAAAAACAAAAACCTTGGTGATTTTTTGAGTGAGGAGTTGGCAACACTGCAAGAAAATGGGGCTCATGCCTTACGAGAGAAATCCATTAAGGCGAGCCCCACCGAGCCCCATTTTCGGTTTGTCAACCGGTCCACTTGCTCTACTGGTATTTCGTAACCTCTGCTGAAAGTTAAGAGACGATATAGGGTGATCGAGAGTCTAAAGGTTCGTTTTGCATTCACCATTTTGGTTTTGCCCGAGTTAGGTTAGGTTAGGTTAGGTTAGGTTAGGTTAGGTTAGGTTAGGTTAGGTTAGGTTAGGTTAGGTGCAAGCCTCAAGCAGTGTTGCCAGCTCCTTGCTTTAGGTTAGGTTAGACCGAATAAAAACCTTGGTGATTTTTTCGAGTGGGGAGTTGGCAACACTGCAAGAAAATAAGGCTCGCCTTACGAGAGCAAACCATTAAAACAAGCCTCAAGCAGTGTTGCCAGCTTCTTGCTTGAGGTTAGGTTAGACCCAAAAACAAAAACCTTGGTGATTTTTTGAGTGAGGAGTTGGCAACACTGCAAGAAAATGGGGCTCATGCCTTACGAGAGAAATCCATTAAGGCGAGCCCCACCGAGCCCCATTTTCGGTTTGTCAACCGGTCCACTTGCTCTACTGGTATTTCGTAACCTCTGCTGAAAGTTAAGAGACGATATAGGGTGATCGAGAGTCTAAAGGTTCGTTTTGCATTCACCATTTTGGTTTTGCCCGAGTTAGGTTAGGTTAGGTTAGGTTAGGTTAGGTTAGGTTAGGTTAGGTTAGGTTAGGTGCAAGCCTCAAGCAGTGTTGCCAGCTCCTTGCTTTAGGTTAGGTTAGACCGAATAAAAACCTTGGTGATTTTTTCGAGTGGGGAGTTGGCAACACTGCAAGAAAATAAGGCTCGCCTTACGAGAGCAAACCATTAAAACAAGCCTCAAGCAGTGTTGCCAGCTTCTTGCTTGAGGTTAGGTTAGACCCAAAAACAAAAACCTTGGTGATTTTTTGAGTGAGGAGTTGGCAACACTGCAAGAAAATGGGGCTCATGCCTTACGAGAGAAATCCATTAAGGCGAGCCCCACCGAGCCCCATTTTCGGTTTGTCAACCGGTCCACTTGCTCTACTGGTATTTCGTAACCTCTGCTGAAAGTTAAGAGACGATATAGGGTGATCGAGAGTCTAAAGGTTCGTTTTGCATTCACCATTTTGGTTTTGCCCGAGTTAGGTTAGGTTAGGTTAGGTTAGGTTAGGTTAGGTTAGGTTAGGTTAGGTTAGGTTAGGTGCAAGCCTCAAGCAGTGTTGCCAGCTCCTTGCTTTAGGTTAGGTTAGACCGAATAAAAACCTTGCTGATTTTTTCGAGTGGGGAGTTGGCAACACTGCAAGAAAATAAGGCTCGCCTTACGAGAGCAAACCATTAAAACAAGCCTCAAGCAGTGTTGCCAGCTTCTTGCTTGAGGTTAGGTTAGACCCAAAAACAAAAACCTTGGTGATTTTTTGAGTGAGGAGTTGGCAACACTGCAAGAAAATGGGGCTCATGCCTTACGAGAGAAATCCATTAAGGCGAGCCCCACCGAGCCCCATTTTCGGTTTGTCAACCGGTCCACTTGCTCTACTGGTATTTCGTAACCTCTGCTGAAAGTTAAGAGACGATATAGGGTGATCGAGAGTCTAAAGGTTCGTTTTGCATTCACCATTTTGGTTTTGCCCGAGTTAGGTTAGGTTAGGTTAGGTTAGGTTAGGTTAGGTTAGGTTAGGTTAGGTTAGGTTAGGTTAGGTGCAAGCCTCAAGCAGTGTTGCCAGCTCCTTGCTTTAGGTTAGGTTAGACCGAATAAAAACCTTGGTGATTTTTTCGAGTGGGGAGTTGGCAACACTGCAAGAAAATAAGGCTCGCCTTACGAGAGCAAACCATTAAAACAAGCCTCAAGCAGTGTTGCCAGCTTCTTGCTTGAGGTTAGGTTAGACCCAAAAACAAAAACCTTGGTGATTTTTTGAGTGAGGAGTTGGCAACACTGCAAGAAAATGGGGCTCATGCCTTACGAGAGAAATCCATTAAGGCGAGCCCCACCGAGCCCCATTTTCGGTTTGTCAACCGGTCCACTTGCTCTACTGGTATTTCGTAACCTCTGCTGAAAGTTAAGAGACGATATAGGGTGATCGAGAGTCTAAAGGTTCGTTTTGCATTCACCATTTTGGTTTTGCCCGAGTTAGGTTAGGTTAGGTTAGGTTAGGTTAGGTTAGGTTAGGTTAGGTTAGGTTAGGTTAGGTTAGGTGCAAGCCTCAAGCAGTGTTGCCAGCTCCTTGCTTTAGGTTAGGTTAGACCGAATAAAAACCTTGGTGATTTTTTCGAGTGGGGAGTTGGCAACACTGCAAGAAAATAAGGCTCGCCTTACGAGAGCAAACCATTAAAACAAGCCTCAAGCAGTGTTGCCAGCTTCTTGCTTGAGGTTAGGTTAGACCCAAAAACAAAAACCTTGGTGATTTTTTGAGTGAGGAGTTGGCAACACTGCAAGAAAATGGGGCTCATGCCTTACGAGAGAAATCCATTAAGGCGAGCCCCACCGAGCCCCATTTTCGGTTTGTCAACCGGTCCACTTGCTCTACTGGTATTTCGTAACCTCTGCTGAAAGTTAAGAGACGATATAGGGTGATCGAGAGTCTAAAGGTTCGTTTTGCATTCACCATTTTGGTTTTGCCCGAGTTCGGTTAGGTTAGGTTAGGTTAGGTTAGGTTAGGTTAGGTTAGGTTAGGTTAGGTGCAAGCCTCAAGCAGTGTTGCCAGCTCCTTGCTTTAGGTTAGGTTAGACCGAATAAAAACCTTGGTGATTTTTTCGAGTGGGGAGTTGGCAACACTGCAAGAAAATAAGGCTCGCCTTACGAGAGCAAACCATTAAAACAAGCCTCAAGCAGTGTTGCCAGCTTCTTGCTTGAGGTTAGGTTAGACCCAAAAACAAAAACCTTGGTGATTTTTTGAGTGAGGAGTTGGCAACACTGCAAGAAAATGGGGCTCATGCCTTACGAGAGAAATCCATTAAGGCGAGCCCCACCGAGCCCCATTTTCGGTTTGTCAACCGGTCCACTTGCTCTACTGGTATTTCGTAACCTCTGCTGAAAGTTAAGAGACGATATAGGGTGATCGAGAGTCTAAAGGTTCGTTTTGCATTCACCATTTTGGTTTTGCCCGAGTTAGGTTAGGTTAGGTTAGGTTAGGTTAGGTTAGGTTAGGTTAGGTTAGGTTAGGTTAGGTGCAAGCCTCAAGCAGTGTTGCCAGCTCCTTGCTTTAGGTTAGGTTAGACCGAATAAAAACCTTGGTGATTTTTTCGAGTGGGGAGTTGGCAACACTGCAAGAAAATAAGGCTCGCCTTACGAGAGCAAACCATTAAAACAAGCCTCAAGCAGTGTTGCCAGCTTCTTGCTTGAGGTTAGGTTAGACCCAAAAACAAAAACCTTGGTGATTTTTTGAGTGAGGAGTTGGCAACACTGCAAGAAAATGGGGCTCATGCCTTACGAGAGAAATCCATTAAGGCGAGCCCCACCGAGCCCCATTTTCGGTTTGTCAACCGGTCCACTTGCTCTACTGGTATTTCGTAACCTCTGCTGAAAGTTAAGAGACGATATAGGGTGATCGAGAGTCTAAAGGTTCGTTTTGCATTCACCATTTTGGTTTTGCCCGAGTTAGGTTAGGTTAGGTTAGGTTAGGTTAGGTTAGGTTAGGTTAGGTTAGGTGCAAGCCTCAAGCAGTGTTGCCAGCTCCTTGCTTTAGGTTAGGTTAGACCGAATAAAAACCTTGGTGATTTTTTCGAGTGGGGAGTTGGCAACACTGCAAGAAAATAAGGCTCGCCTTACGAGAGCAAACCATTAAAACAAGCCTCAAGCAGTGTTGCCAGCTTCTTGCTTGAGGTTAGGTTAGACCCAAAAACAAAAACCTTGGTGATTTTTTGAGTGAGGAGTTGGCAACACTGCAAGAAAATGGGGCTCATGCCTTACGAGAGAAATCCATTAAGGCGAGCCCCACCGAGCCCCATTTTCGGTTTGTCAACCGGTCCACTTGCTCTACTGGTATTTCGTAACCTCTGCTGAAAGTTAAGAGACGATATAGGGTGATCGAGAGTCTAAAGGTTCGTTTTGCATTCACCATTTTGGTTTTGCCCGAGTTAGGTTAGGTTAGGTTAGGTTAGGTTAGGTTAGGTTAGGTTAGGTTAGGTTAGGTTAGGTGCAAGCCTCAAGCAGTGTTGCCAGCTCCTTGCTTTAGGTTAGGTTAGACCGAATGAAAACCTTGGTGATTTTTTCGAGTGGGGAGTTGGCAACACTGCAAGAAAATAAGGCTCGCCTTACGAGAGCAAACCATTAAAACAAGCCTCAAGCAGTGTTGCCAGCTTCTTGCTTGAGGTTAGGTTAGACCCAAAAACAAAAACCTTGGTGATTTTTTGAGTGAGGAGTTGGCAACACTGCAAGAAAATGGGGCTCATGCCTTACGAGAGAAATCCATTAAGGCGAGCCCCACCGAGCCCCATTTTCGGTTTGTCAACCGGTCCACTTGCTCTACTGGTATTTCGTAACCTCTGCTGAAAGTTAAGAGACGATATAGGGTGATCGAGAGTCTAAAGGTTCGTTTTGCATTCACCATTTTGGTTTTGCCCGAGTTAGGTTAGGTTAGGTTAGGTTAGGTTAGGTTAGGTTAGGTTAGGTTAGGTTAGGTGCAAGCCTCAAGCAGTGTTGCCAGCTCCTTGCTTTAGGTTAGGTTAGACCGAATAAAAACCTTGGTGATTTTTTCGAGTGGGGAGTTGGCAACACTGCAAGAAAATAAGGCTCGCCTTACGAGAGCAAACCATTAAAACAAGCCTCAAGCAGTGTTGCCAGCTTCTTGCTTGAGGTTAGGTTAGACCCAAAAACAAAAACCTTGGTGATTTTTTGAGTGAGGAGTTGGCAACACTGCAAGAAAATGGGGCTCATGCCTTACGAGAGAAATCCATTAAGGCGAGCCCCACCCAGCCCCATTTTCGGTTTGTCAACCGGTCCACTTGCTCTACTGGTATTTCGTAACCTCTGCTGAAAGTTAAGAGACGATATAGGGTGATCGAGAGTCTAAAGGTTCGTTTTGCATTCACCATTTTGGTTTTGCCCGAGTTAGGTTAGGTTAGGTTAGGTTAGGTTAGGTTAGGTTAGGTTAGGTTAGGTTAGGTTAGGTTAGGTGCAAGCCTCAAGCAGTGTTGCCAGCTCCTTGCTTTAGGTTAGGTTAGACCGAATGAAAACCTTGGTGATTTTTTCGAGTGGGGAGTTGGCAACACTGCAAGAAAATAAGGCTCGCCTTACGAGAGCAAACCATTAAAACAAGCCTCAAGCAGTGTTGCCAGCTTCTTGCTTGAGGTTAGGTTAGACCCAAAAACAAAAACCTTGGTGATTTTTTGAGTGAGGAGTTGGCAACACTGCAAGAAAATGGGGCTCATGCCTTACGAGAGAAATCCATTAAGGCGAGCCCCACCGAGCCCCATTTTCGGTTTGTCAACCGGTCCACTTGCTCTACTGGTATTTCGTAACCTCTGCTGAAAGTTAAGAGACGATATAGGGTGATCGAGAGTCTAAAGGTTCGTTTTGCATTCACCATTTTGGTTTTGCCCGAGTTAGGTTAGGTTAGGTTAGGTTAGGTTAGGTTAGGTTAGGTTAGGTTAGGTTAGGTTAGGTGCAAGCCTCAAGCAGTGTTGCCAGCTCCTTGCTTTAGGTTAGGTTAGACCGAATAAAAACCTTGGTGATTTTTTCGAGTGGGGAGTTGGCAACACTGCAAGAAAATAAGGCTCGCCTTACGAGAGCAAACCATTAAAACAAGCCTCAAGCAGTGTTGCCAGCTTCTTGCTTGAGGTTAGGTTAGACCCAAAAACAAAAACCTTGGTGATTTTTTGAGTGAGGAGTTGGCAACACTGCAAGAAAATGGGGCTCATGCCTTACGAGAGAAATCCATTAAGGCGAGCCCCACCGAGCCCCATTTTCGGTTTGTCAACCGGTCCACTTGCTCTACTGGTATTTCGTAACCTCTGCTGAAAGTTAAGAGACGATATAGGGTGATCGAGAGTCTAAAGGTTCGTTTTGCATTCACCATTTTGGTTTTGCCCGAGTTAGGTTAGGTTAGGTTAGGTTAGGTTAGGTTAGGTTAGGTGCAAGCCTCAAGCAGTGTTGCCAGCTCCTTGCTTTAGGTTAGGTTAGACCGAATAAAAACCTTGGTGATTTTTTCGAGTGGGGAGTTGGCAACACTGCAAGAAAATAAGGCTCGCCTTACGAGAGCAAACCATTAAAACAAGCCTCAAGCAGTGTTGCCAGCTTCTTGCTTGAGGTTAGGTTAGACCCAAAAACAAAAACCTTGGTGATTTTTTGAGTGAGGAGTTGGCAACACTGCAAGAAAATGGGGCTCATGCCTTACGAGAGAAATCCATTAAGGCGAGCCCCACCGAGCCCCATTTTCGGTTTGTCAACCGGTCCACTTGCTCTACTGGTATTTCGTAACCTCTGCTGAAAGTTAAGAGACGATATAGGGTGATCGAGAGTCTAAAGGTTCGTTTTGCATTCACCATTTTGGTTTTGCCCGAGTTAGGTTAGGTTAGGTTAGGTTAGGTTAGGTTAGGTTAGGTTAGGTTAGGTTAGGTTAGGTTAGGTGCAAGCCTCAAGCAGTGTTGCCAGCTCCTTGCTTTAGGTTAGGTTAGACCGAATAAAAACCTTGGTGATTTTTTCGAGTGGGGAGTTGGCAACACTGCAAGAAAATAAGGCTCGCCTTACGAGAGCAAACCATTAAAACAAGCCTCAAGCAGTGTTGCCAGCTTCTTGCTTGAGGTTAGGTTAGACCCAAAAACAAAAACCTTGGTGATTTTTTGAGTGAGGAGTTGGCAACACTGCAAGAAAATGGGGCTCATGCCTTACGAGAGAAATCCATTAAGGCGAGCCCCACCGAGCCCCATTTTCGGTTTGTCAACCGGTCCACTTGCTCTACTGGTATTTCGTAACCTCTGCTGAAAGTTAAGAGACGATATAGGGTGATCGAGAGTCTAAAGGTTCGTTTTGCATTCACCATTTTGGTTTTGCCCGAGTTAGGTTAGGTTAGGTTAGGTTAGGTTAGGTTAGGTTAGGTTAGGTTAGGTGCAAGCCTCAAGCAGTGTTGCCAGCTCCTTGCTTTAGGTTAGGTTAGACCGAATAAAAACCTTGGTGATTTTTTCGAGTGGGGAGTTGGCAACACTGCAAGAAAATAAGGCTCGCCTTACGAGAGCAAACCATTAAAACAAGCCTCAAGCAGTGTTGCCAGCTTCTTGCTTGAGGTTAGGTTAGACCCAAAAACAAAAACCTTGGTGATTTTTTGAGTGAGGAGTTGGCAACACTGCAAGAAAATGGGGCTCATGCCTTACGAGAGAAATCCATTAAGGCGAGCCCCACCGAGCCCCATTTTCGGTTTGTCAACCGGTCCACTTGCTCTACTGGTATTTCGTAACCTCTGCTGAAAGTTAAGAGACGATATAGGGTGATCGAGAGTCTAAAGGTTCGTTTTGCATTCACCATTTTGGTTTTGCCCGAGTTAGGTTAGGTTAGGTTAGGTTAGGTTAGGTTAGGTTAGGTTAGGTTAGGTTAGGTGCAAGCCTCAAGCAGTGTTGCCAGCTCCTTGCTTTAGGTTAGGTTAGACCGAATAAAAACCTTGGTGATTTTTTCGAGTGGGGAGTTGGCAACACTGCAAGAAAATAAGGCTCGCCTTACGAGAGCAAACCATTAAAACAAGCCTCAAGCAGTGTTGCCAGCTTCTTGCTTGAGGTTAGGTTAGACCCAAAAACAAAAACCTTGGTGATTTTTTGAGTGAGGAGTTGGCAACACTGCAAGAAAATGGGGCTCATGCCTTACGAGAGAAATCCATTAAGGCGAGCCCCACCGAGCCCCATTTTCGGTTTGTCAACCGGTCCACTTGCTCTACTGGTATTTCGTAACCTCTGCTGAAAGTTAAGAGACGATATAGGGTGATCGAGAGTCTAAAGGTTCGTTTTGCATTCACCATTTTGGTTTTGCCCGAGTTAGGTTAGGTTAGGTTAGGTTAGGTTAGGTTAGGTTAGGTTAGGTTAGGTGCAAGCCTCAAGCAGTGTTGCCAGCTCCTTGCTTTAGGTTAGGTTAGACCGAATAAAAACCTTGGTGATTTTTTCGAGTGGGGAGTTGGCAACACTGCAAGAAAATAAGGCTCGCCTTACGAGAGCAAACCATTAAAACAAGCCTCAAGCAGTGTTGCCAGCTTCTTGCTTGAGGTTAGGTTAGACCCAAAAACAAAAACCTTGGTGATTTTTTGAGTGAGGAGTTGGCAACACTGCAAGAAAATGGGGCTCATGCCTTACGAGAGAAATCCATTAAGGCGAGCCCCACCGAGCCCCATTTTCGGTTTGTCAACCGGTCCACTTGCTCTACTGGTATTTCGTAACCTCTGCTGAAAGTTAAGAGACGATATAGGGTGATCGAGAGTCTAAAGGTTCGTTTTGCATTCACCATTTTGGTTTTGCCCGAGTTAGGTTAGGTTAGGTTAGGTTAGGTTAGGTTAGGTTAGGTTAGGTTAGGTTAGGTTAGGTGCAAGCCTCAAGCAGTGTTGCCAGCTTCTTGCTTGAGGTTAGGTTAGACCCAAAAACAAAAACCTTGGTGATTTTTTGAGTGAGGAGTTGGCAACACTGCAAGAAAATGGGGCTCATGCCTTACGAGAGAAATCCATTAAGGCGAGCCCCACCGAGCCCCATTTTCGGTTTGTCAACCGGTCCACTTGCTCTACTGGTATTTCGTAACCTCTGCTGAAAGTTAAGAGACGATATAGGGTGATCGAGAGTCTAAAGGTTCGTTTTGCATTCACCATTTTGGTTTTGCCCGAGTTAGGTTAGGTTAGGTTAGGTTAGGTTAGGTTAGGTTAGGTTAGGTTAGGTTAGGTTAGGTGCAAGCCTCAAGCAGTGTTGCCAGCTCCTTGCTTTAGGTTAGGTTAGACCGAATAAAAACCTTGGTGATTTTTTCGAGTGGGGAGTTGGCAACACTGCAAGAAAATAAGGCTCGCCTTACGAGAGCAAACCATTAAAACAAGCCTCAAGCAGTGTTGCCAGCTTCTTGCTTGAGGTTAGGTTAGACCCAAAAACAAAAACCTTGGTGATTTTTTGAGTGAGGAGTTGGCAACACTGCAAGAAAATGGGGCTCATGCCTTACGAGAGAAATCCATTAAGGCGAGCCCCACCGAGCCCCATTTTCGGTTTGTCAACCGGTCCACTTGCTCTACTGGTATTTCGTAACCTCTGCTGAAAGTTAAGAGACGATATAGGGTGATCGAGAGTCTAAAGGTTCGTTTTGCATTCACCATTTTGGTTTTGCCCGAGTTAGGTTAGGTTAGGTTAGGTTAGGTTAGGTTAGGTTAGGTTAGGTTAGGTGCAAGCCTCAAGCAGTGTTGCCAGCTCCTTGCTTTAGGTTAGGTTAGACCGAATAAAAACCTTGGTGATTTTTTCGAGTGGGGAGTTGGCAACACTGCAAGAAAATAAGGCTCGCCTTACGAGAGCAAACCATTAAAACAAGCCTCAAGCAGTGTTGCCAGCTTCTTGCTTGAGGTTAGGTTAGACCCAAAAACAAAAACCTTGGTGATTTTTTGAGTGAGGAGTTGGCAACACTGCAAGAAAATGGGGCTCATGCCTTACGAGAGAAATCCATTAAGGCGAGCCCCACCGAGCCCCATTTTCGGTTTGTCAACCGGTCCACTTGCTCTACTGGTATTTCGTAACCTCTGCTGAAAGTTAAGAGACGATATAGGGTGATCGAGAGTCTAAAGGTTCGTTTTGCATTCACCATTTTGGTTTTGCCCGAGTTAGGTTAGGTTAGGTTAGGTTAGGTTAGGTTAGGTTAGGTTAGGTTAGGTTAGGTTAGGTTAGGTTAGGTGCAAGCCTCAAGCAGTGTTGCCAGCTCCTTGCTTTAGGTTAGGTTAGACCGAATAAAAACCTTGGTGATTTTTTCGAGTGGGGAGTTGGCAACACTGCAAGAAAATAAGGCTCGCCTTACGAGAGCAAACCATTAAAACAAGCCTCAAGCAGTGTTGCCAGCTTCTTGCTTGAGGTTAGGTTAGACCCAAAAACAAAAACCTTGGTGATTTTTTGAGTGAGGAGTTGGCAACACTGCAAGAAAATGGGGCTCATGCCTTACGAGAGAAATCCATTAAGGCGAGCCCCACCGATCCCCATTTTCGGTTTGTCAACCGGTCCACTTGCTCTACTGGTATTTCGTAACCTCTGCTGAAAGTTAAGAGACGATATAGGGTGATCGAGAGTCTAAAGGTTCGTTTTGCATTCACCATTTTGGTTTTGCCCGAGTTAGGTTAGGTTAGGTTAGGTTAGGTTAGGTTAGGTTAGGTTAGGTTAGGTTAGGTGCAAGCCTCAAGCAGTGTTGCCAGCTCCTTGCTTTAGGTTAGGTTAGACCGAATAAAAACCTTGGTGATTTTTTCGAGTGGGGAGTTGGCAACACTGCAAGAAAATAAGGCTCGCCTTACGAGAGCAAACCATTAAAACAAGCCTCAAGCAGTGTTGCCAGCTTCTTGCTTGAGGTTAGGTTAGACCCAAAAACAAAAACCTTGGTGATTTTTTGAGTGAGGAGTTGGCAACACTGCAAGAAAATGGGGCTCATGCCTTACGAGAGAAATCCATTAAGGCGAGCCCCACCGAGCCCCATTTTCGGTTTGTCAACCGGTCCACTTGCTCTACTGGTATTTCGTAACCTCTGCTGAAAGTTAAGAGACGATATAGGGTGATCGAGAGTCTAAAGGTTCGTTTTGCATTCACCATTTTGGTTTTGCCCGAGTTAGGTTAGGTTAGGTTAGGTTAGGTTAGGTTAGGTTAGGTTAGGTTAGGTGCAAGCCTCAAGCAGTGTTGCCAGCTCCTTGCTTTAGGTTAGGTTAGACCGAATAAAAACCTTGGTGATTTTTTCGAGTGGGGAGTTGGCAACACTGCAAGAAAATAAGGCTCGCCTTACGAGAGCAAACCATTAAAACAAGCCTCAAGCAGTGTTGCCAGCTTCTTGCTTGAGGTTAGGTTAGACCCAAAAACAAAAACCTTGGTGATTTTTTGAGTGAGGAGTTGGCAACACTGCAAGAAAATGGGGCTCATGCCTTACGAGAGAAATCCATTAAGGCGAGCCCCACCGAGCCCCATTTTCGGTTTGTCAACCGGTCCACTTGCTCTACTGGTATTTCGTAACCTCTGCTGAAAGTTAAGAGACGATATAGGGTGATCGAGAGTCTAAAGGTTCGTTTTGCATTCACCATTTTGGTTTTGCCCGAGTTAGGTTAGGTTAGGTTAGGTTAGGTTAGGTTAGGTTAGGTTAGGTTAGGTTAGGTGCAAGCCTCAAGCAGTGTTGCCAGCTCCTTGCTTTAGGTTAGGTTAGACCGAATAAAAACCTTGGTGATTTTTTCGAGTGGGGAGTTGGCAACACTGCAAGAAAATAAGGCTCGCCTTACGAGAGCAAACCATTAAAACAAGCCTCAAGCAGTGTTGCCAGCTTCTTGCTTGAGGTTAGGTTAGACCCAAAAACAAAAACCTTGGTGATTTTTTGAGTGAGGAGTTGGCAACACTGCAAGAAAATGGGGCTCATGCCTTACGAGAGAAATCCATTAAGGCGAGCCCCACCGATCCCCATTTTCGGTTTGTCAACCGGTCCACTTGCTCTACTGGTATTTCGTAACCTCTGCTGAAAGTTAAGAGACGATATAGGGTGATCGAGAGTCTAAAGGTTCGTTTTGCATTCACCATTTTGGTTTTGCCCGAGTTAGGTTAGGTTAGGTTAGGTTAGGTTAGGTTAGGTTAGGTTAGGTTAGGTTAGGTTAGGTGCAAGCCTCAAGCAGTGTTGCCAGCTCCTTGCTTTAGGTTAGGTTAGACCGAATAAAAACCTTGGTGATTTTTTCGAGTGGGGAGTTGGCAACACTGCAAGAAAATAAGGCTCGCCTTACGAGAGCAAACCATTAAAACAAGCCTCAAGCAGTGTTGCCAGCTTCTTGCTTGAGGTTAGGTTAGACCCAAAAACAAAAACCTTGGTGATTTTTTGAGTGAGGAGTTGGCAACACTGCAAGAAAATGGGGCTCATGCCTTACGAGAGAAATCCATTAAGGCGAG
Source organism: Lepisma saccharinum (assembly GCF_977018435.1). Lineage (NCBI taxonomy): Eukaryota > Metazoa > Arthropoda > Insecta > Zygentoma > Lepismatidae > Lepisma > Lepisma saccharinum. The sequence continues at coordinate 35,284,196 of NC_139247.1, forward strand.
CCCCACCGAGCCCCATTTTCGGTTTGTCAACCGGTCCACTTGCTCTACTGGTATTTCGTAACCTCTGCTGAAAGTTAAGAGACGATATAGGGTGATCGAGAGTCTAAAGGTTCGTTTTGCATTCACCATTTTGGTTTTGCCCGAGTTAGGTTAGGTTAGGTTAGGTTAGGTTAGGTTAGGTTAGGTTAGGTTAGGTTAGGTTAGGTTAGGTGCAAGCCTCAAGCAGTGTTGCCAGCTCCTTGCTTTAGGTTAGGTTAGACCGAATAAAAACCTTGGTGATTTTTTCGAGTGGGGAGTTGGCAACACTGCAAGAAAATAAGGCTCGCCTTACGAGAGCAAACCATTAAAACAAGCCTCAAGCAGTGTTGCCAGCTTCTTGCTTGAGGTTAGGTTAGACCCAAAAACAAAAACCTTGGTGATTTTTTGAGTGAGGAGTTGGCAACACTGCAAGAAAATGGGGCTCATGCCTTACGAGAGAAATCCATTAAGGCGAGCCCCACCGAGCCCCATTTTCGGTTTGTCAACCGGTCCACTTGCTCTACTGGTATTTCGTAACCTCTGCTGAAAGTTAAGAGACGATATAGGGTGATCGAGAGTCTAAAGGTTCGTTTTGCATTCACCATTTTGGTTTTGCCCGAGTTAGGTTAGGTTAGGTTAGGTTAGGTTAGGTTAGGTTAGGTTAGGTTAGGTGCAAGCCTCAAGCAGTGTTGCCAGCTCCTTGCTTTAGGTTAGGTTAGACCGAATAAAAACCTTGGTGATTTTTTCGAGTGGGGAGTTGGCAACACTGCAAGAAAATAAGGCTCGCCTTACGAGAGCAAACCATTAAAACAAGCCTCAAGCAGTGTTGCCAGCTTCTTGCTTGAGGTTAGGTTAGACCCAAAAACAAAAACCTTGGTGATTTTTTGAGTGAGGAGTTGGCAACACTGCAAGAAAATGGGGCTCATGCCTTACGAGAGAAATCCATTAAGGCGAGCCCCACCGAGCCCCATTTTCGGTTTGTCAACCGGTCCACTTGCTCTACTGGTATTTCGTAACCTCTGCTGAAAGTTAAGAGACGATATAGGGTGATCGAGAGTCTAAAGGTTCGTTTTGCATTCACCATTTTGGTTTTGCCCGAGTTAGGTTAGGTTAGGTTAGGTTAGGTTAGGTTAGGTTAGGTTAGGTTAGGTTAGGTGCAAGCCTCAAGCAGTGTTGCCAGCTCCTTGCTTTAGGTTAGGTTAGACCGAATAAAAACCTTGGTGATTTTTTCGAGTGGGGAGTTGGCAACACTGCAAGAAAATAAGGCTCGCCTTACGAGAGCAAACCATTAAAACAAGCCTCAAGCAGTGTTGCCAGCTTCTTGCTTGAGGTTAGGTTAGACCCAAAAACAAAAACCTTGGTGATTTTTTGAGTGAGGAGTTGGCAACACTGCAAGAAAATGGGGCTCATGCCTTACGAGAGAAATCCATTAAGGCGAGCCCCACCGAGCCCCATTTTCGGTTTGTCAACCGGTCCACTTGCTCTACTGGTATTTCGTAACCTCTGCTGAAAGTTAAGAGACGATATAGGGTGATCGAGAGTCTAAAGGTTCGTTTTGCATTCACCATTTTGGTTTTGCCCGAGTTAGGTTAGGTTAGGTTAGGTTAGGTTAGGTTAGGTTAGGTGCAAGCCTCAAGCAGTGTTGCCAGCTCCTTGCTTTAGGTTAGGTTAGACCGAATAAAAACCTTGGTGATTTTTTCGAGTGGGGAGTTGGCAACACTGCAAGAAAATAAGGCTCGCCTTACGAGAGCAAACCATTAAAACAAGCCTCAAGCAGTGTTGCCAGCTTCTTGCTTGAGGTTAGGTTAGACCCAAAAACAAAAACCTTGGTGATTTTTTGAGTGAGGAGTTGGCAACACTGCAAGAAAATGGGGCTCATGCCTTACGAGAGAAATCCATTAAGGCGAGCCCCACCGAGCCCCATTTTCGGTTTGTCAACCGGTCCACTTGCTCTACTGGTATTTCGTAACCTCTGCTGAAAGTTAAGAGACGATATAGGGTGATCGAGAGTCTAAAGGTTCGTTTTGCATTCACCATTTTGGTTTTGCCCGAGTTAGGTTAGGTTAGGTTAGGTTAGGTTAGGTTAGGTGCAAGCCTCAAGCAGTGTTGCCAGCTCCTTGCTTTAGGTTAGGTTAGACCGAATAAAAACCTTGGTGATTTTTTCGAGTGGGGAGTTGGCAACACTGCAAGAAAATAAGGCTCGCCTTACGAGAGCAAACCATTAAAACAAGCCTCAAGCAGTGTTGCCAGCTTCTTGCTTGAGGTTAGGTTAGACCCAAAAACAAAAACCTTGGTGATTTTTTGAGTGAGGAGTTGGCAACACTGCAAGAAAATGGGGCTCATGCCTTACGAGAGAAATCCATTAAGGCGAGCCCCACCGAGCCCCATTTTCGGTTTGTCAACCGGTCCACTTGCTCTACTGGTATTTCGTAACCTCTGCTGAAAGTTAAGAGACGATATAGGGTGATCGAGAGTCTAAAGGTTCGTTTTGCATTCACCATTTTGGTTTTGCCCGAGTTAGGTTAGGTTAGGTTAGGTTAGGTTAGGTTAGGTTAGGTTAGGTTAGGTTAGGTTAGGTGCAAGCCTCAAGCAGTGTTGCCAGCTCCTTGCTTTAGGTTAGGTTAGACCGAATAAAAACCTTGGTGATTTTTTCGAGTGGGGAGTTGGCAACACTGCAAGAAAATAAGGCTCGCCTTACGAGAGCAAACCATTAAAACAAGCCTCAAGCAGTGTTGCCAGCTTCTTGCTTGAGGTTAGGTTAGACCCAAAAACAAAAACCTTGGTGATTTTTTGAGTGAGGAGTTGGCAACACTGCAAGAAAATGGGGCTCATGCCTTACGAGAGAAATCCATTAAGGCGAGCCCCACCGAGCCCCATTTTCGGTTTGTCAACCGGTCCACTTGCTCTACTGGTATTTCGTAACCTCTGCTGAAAGTTAAGAGACGATATAGGGTGATCGAGAGTCTAAAGGTTCGTTTTGCATTCACCATTTTGGTTTTGCCCGAGTTAGGTTAGGTTAGGTTAGGTTAGGTTAGGTTAGGTTAGGTTAGGTTAGGTTAGGTTAGGTGCAAGCCTCAAGCAGTGTTGCCAGCTCCTTGCTTTAGGTTAGGTTAGACCGAATAAAAACCTTGGTGATTTTTTCGAGTGGGGAGTTGGCAACACTGCAAGAAAATAAGGCTCGCCTTACGAGAGCAAACCATTAAAACAAGCCTCAAGCAGTGTTGCCAGCTTCTTGCTTGAGGTTAGGTTAGACCCAAAAACAAAAACCTTGGTGATTTTTTGAGTGAGGAGTTGGCAACACTGCAAGAAAATGGGGCTCATGCCTTACGAGAGAAATCCATTAAGGCGAGCCCCACCGAGCCCCATTTTCGGTTTGTCAACCGGTCCACTTGCTCTACTGGTATTTCGTAACCTCTGCTGAAAGTTAAGAGACGATATAGGGTGATCGAGAGTCTAAAGGTTCGTTTTGCATTCACCATTTTGGTTTTGCCCGAGTTAGGTTAGGTTAGGTTAGGTTAGGTTAGGTTAGGTTAGGTTAGGTTAGGTTAGGTTAGGTGCAAGCCTCAAGCAGTGTTGCCAGCTCCTTGCTTTAGGTTAGGTTAGACCGAATAAAAACCTTGGTGATTTTTTCGAGTGGGGAGTTGGCAACACTGCAAGAAAATAAGGCTCGCCTTACGAGAGCAAACCATTAAAACAAGCCTCAAGCAGTGTTGCCAGCTTCTTGCTTGAGGTTAGGTTAGACCCAAAAACAAAAACCTTGGTGATTTTTTGAGTGAGGAGTTGGCAACACTGCAAGAAAATGGGGCTCATGCCTTACGAGAGAAATCCATTAAGGCGAGCCCCACCGAGCCCCATTTTCGGTTTGTCAACCGGTCCACTTGCTCTACTGGTATTTCGTAACCTCTGCTGAAAGTTAAGAGACGATATAGGGTGATCGAGAGTCTAAAGGTTCGTTTTGCATTCACCATTTTGGTTTTGCCCGAGTTAGGTTAGGTTAGGTTAGGTTAGGTTAGGTTAGGTTAGGTTAGGTTAGGTTAGGTTAGGTGCAAGCCTCAAGCAGTGTTGCCAGCTCCTTGCTTTAGGTTAGGTTAGACCGAATAAAAACCTTGGTGATTTTTTCGAGTGGGGAGTTGGCAACACTGCAAGAAAATAAGGCTCGCCTTACGAGAGCAAACCATTAAAACAAGCCTCAAGCAGTGTTGCCAGCTTCTTGCTTGAGGTTAGGTTAGACCCAAAAACAAAAACCTTGGTGATTTTTTGAGTGAGGAGTTGGCAACACTGCAAGAAAATGGGGCTCATGCCTTACGAGAGAAATCCATTAAGGCGAGCCCCACCGAGCCCCATTTTCGGTTTGTCAACCGGTCCACTTGCTCTACTGGTATTTCGTAACCTCTGCTGAAAGTTAAGAGACGATATAGGGTGATCGAGAGTCTAAAGGTTCGTTTTGCATTCACCATTTTGGTTTTGCCCGAGTTAGGTTAGGTTAGGTTAGGTTAGGTTAGGTTAGGTTAGGTTAGGTTAGGTGCAAGCCTCAAGCAGTGTTGCCAGCTCCTTGCTTTAGGTTAGGTTAGACCGAATAAAAACCTTGGAGATTTTTTCGAGTGGGGAGTTGGCAACACTGCAAGAAAATAAGGCTCGCCTTACGAGAGCAAACCATTAAAACAAGCCTCAAGCAGTGTTGCCAGCTTCTTGCTTGAGGTTAGGTTAGACCCAAAAACAAAAACCTTGGTGATTTTTTGAGTGAGGAGTTGGCAACACTGCAAGAAAATGGGGCTCATGCCTTACGAGAGAAATCCATTAAGGCGAGCCCCACCGAGCCCCATTTTCGGTTTGTCAACCGGTCCACTTGCTCTACTGGTATTTCGTAACCTCTGCTGAAAGTTAAGAGACGATATAGGGTGATCGAGAGTCTAAAGGTTCGTTTTGCATTCACCATTTTGGTTTTGCCCGAGTTAGGTTAGGTTAGGTTAGGTTAGGTTAGGTTAGGTTAGGTTAGGTTAGGTTAGGTTAGGTGCAAGCCTCAAGCAGTGTTGCCAGCTCCTTGCTTTAGGTTAGGTTAGACCGAATAAAAACCTTGGTGATTTTTTCGAGTGGGGAGTTGGCAACACTGCAAGAAAATAAGGCTCGCCTTACGAGAGCAAACCATTAAAACAAGCCTCAAGCAGTGTTGCCAGCTTCTTGCTTGAGGTTAGGTTAGACCCAAAAACAAAAACCTTGGTGATTTTTTGAGTGAGGAGTTGGCAACACTGCAAGAAAATGGGGCTCATGCCTTACGAGAGAAATCCATTAAGGCGAGCCCCACCGAGCCCCATTTTCGGTTTGTCAACCGGTCCACTTGCTCTACTGGTATTTCGTAACCTCTGCTGAAAGTTAAGAGACGATATAGGGTGATCGAGAGTCTAAAGGTTCGTTTTGCATTCACCATTTTGGTTTTGCCCGAGTTAGGTTAGGTTAGGTTAGGTTAGGTTAGGTTAGGTTAGGTTAGGTTAGGTTAGGTGCAAGCCTCAAGCAGTGTTGCCAGCTCCTTGCTTTAGGTTAGGTTAGACCGAATAAAAACCTTGGTGATTTTTTCGAGTGGGGAGTTGGCAACACTGCAAGAAAATAAGGCTCGCCTTACGAGAGCAAACCATTAAAACAAGCCTCAAGCAGTGTTGCCAGCTTCTTGCTTGAGGTTAGGTTAGACCCAAAAACAAAAACCTTGGTGATTTTTTGAGTGAGGAGTTGGCAACACTGCAAGAAAATGGGGCTCATGCCTTACGAGAGAAATCCATTAAGGCGAGCCCCACCGAGCCCCATTTTCGGTTTGTCAACCGGTCCACTTGCTCTACTGGTATTTCGTAACCTCTGCTGAAAGTTAAGAGACGATATAGGGTGATCGAGAGTCTAAAGGTTCGTTTTGCATTCACCATTTTGGTTTTGCCCGAGTTAGGTTAGGTTAGGTTAGGTTAGGTTAGGTTAGGTTAGGTGCAAGCCTCAAGCAGTGTTGCCAGCTCCTTGCTTTAGGTTAGGTTAGACCGAATAAAAACCTTGGTGATTTTTTCGAGTGGGGAGTTGGCAACACTGCAAGAAAATAAGGCTCGCCTTACGAGAGCAAACCATTAAAACAAGCCTCAAGCAGTGTTGCCAGCTTCTTGCTTGAGGTTAGGTTAGACCCAAAAACAAAAACCTTGGTGATTTTTTGAGTGAGGAGTTGGCAACACTGCAAGAAAATGGGGCTCATGCCTTACGAGAGAAATCCATTAAGGCGAGCCCCACCGAGCCCCATTTTCGGTTTGTCAACCGGTCCACTTGCTCTACTGGTATTTCGTAACCTCTGCTGAAAGTTAAGAGACGATATAGGGTGATCGAGAGTCTAAAGGTTCGTTTTGCATTCACCATTTTGGTTTTGCCCGAGTTAGGTTAGGTTAGGTTAGGTTAGGTTAGGTTAGGTTAGGTTAGGTTAGGTTAGGTTAGGTGCAAGCCTCAAGCAGTGTTGCCAGCTCCTTGCTTTAGGTTAGGTTAGACCGAATAAAAACCTTGGTGATTTTTTCGAGTGGGGAGTTGGCAACACTGCAAGAAAATAAGGCTCGCCTTACGAGAGCAAACCATTAAAACAAGCCTCAAGCAGTGTTGCCAGCTTCTTGCTTGAGGTTAGGTTAGACCCAAAAACAAAAACCTTGGTGATTTTTTGAGTGAGGAGTTGGCAACACTGCAAGAAAATGGGGCTCATGCCTTACGAGAGAAATCCATTAAGGCGAGCCCCACCGAGCCCCATTTTCGGTTTGTCAACCGGTCCACTTGCTCTACTGGTATTTCGTAACCTCTGCTGAAAGTTAAGAGACGATATAGGGTGATCGAGAGTCTAAAGGTTCGTTTTGCATTCACCATTTTGGTTTTGCCCGAGTTAGGTTAGGTTAGGTTAGGTTAGGTTAGGTTAGGTTAGGTTAGGTTAGGTTAGGTTAGGTTAGGTGCAAGCCTCAAGCAGTGTTGCCAGCTCCTTGCTTTAGGTTAGGTTAGACCGAATAAAAACCTTGGTGATTTTTTCGAGTGGGGAGTTGGCAACACTGCAAGAAAATAAGGCTCGCCTTACGAGAGCAAACCATTAAAACAAGCCTCAAGCAGTGTTGCCAGCTTCTTGCTTGAGGTTAGGTTAGACCCAAAAACAAAAACCTTGGTGATTTTTTGAGTGAGGAGTTGGCAACACTGCAAGAAAATGGGGCTCATGCCTTACGAGAGAAATCCATTAAGGCGAGCCCCACCGAGCCCCATTTTCGGTTTGTCAACCGGTCCACTTGCTCTACTGGTATTTCGTAACCTCTGCTGAAAGTTAAGAGACGATATAGGGTGATCGAGAGTCTAAAGGTTCGTTTTGCATTCACCATTTTGGTTTTGCCCGAGTTAGGTTAGGTTAGGTTAGGTTAGGTTAGGTTAGGTTAGGTTAGGTTAGGTTAGGTTAGGTGCAAGCCTCAAGCAGTGTTGCCAGCTCCTTGCTTTAGGTTAGGTTAGACCGAATAAAAACCTTGGTGATTTTTTCGAGTGGGGAGTTGGCAACACTGCAAGAAAATAAGGCTCGCCTTACGAGAGCAAACCATTAAAACAAGCCTCAAGCAGTGTTGCCAGCTTCTTGCTTGAGGTTAGGTTAGACCCAAAAACAAAAACCTTGGTGATTTTTTGAGTGAGGAGTTGGCAACACTGCAAGAAAATGGGGCTCATGCCTTACGAGAGAAATCCATTAAGGCGAGCCCCACCGAGCCCCATTTTCGGTTTGTCAACCGGTCCACTTGCTCTACTGGTATTTCGTAACCTCTGCTGAAAGTTAAGAGACGATATAGGGTGATCGAGAGTCTAAAGGTTCGTTTTGCATTCACCATTTTGGTTTTGCCCGAGTTAGGTTAGGTTAGGTTAGGTTAGGTTAGGTTAGGTTAGGTTAGGTTAGGTTAGGTTAGGTTAGGTGCAAGCCTCAAGCAGTGTTGCCAGCTCCTTGCTTTAGGTTAGGTTAGACCGAATAAAAACCTTGGTGATTTTTTCGAGTGGGGAGTTGGCAACACTGCAAGAAAATAAGGCTCGCCTTACGAGAGCAAACCATTAAAACAAGCCTCAAGCAGTGTTGCCAGCTTCTTGCTTGAGGTTAGGTTAGACCCAAAAACAAAAACCTTGGTGATTTTTTGAGTGAGGAGTTGGCAACACTGCAAGAAAATGGGGCTCATGCCTTACGAGAGAAATCCATTAAGGCGAGCCCCACCGAGCCCCATTTTCGGTTTGTCAACCGGTCCACTTGCTCTACTGGTATTTCGTAACCTCTGCTGAAAGTTAAGAGACGATATAGGGTGATCGAGAGTCTAAAGGTTCGTTTTGCATTCACCATTTTGGTTTTGCCCGAGTTAGGTTAGGTTAGGTTAGGTTAGGTTAGGTTAGGTTAGGTTAGGTTAGGTTAGGTGCAAGCCTCAAGCAGTGTTGCCAGCTCCTTGCTTTAGGTTAGGTTAGACCGAATAAAAACCTTGGTGATTTTTTCGAGTGGGGAGTTGGCAACACTGCAAGAAAATAAGGCTCGCCTTACGAGAGCAAACCATTAAAACAAGCCTCAAGCAGTGTTGCCAGCTTCTTGCTTGAGGTTAGGTTAGACCCAAAAACAAAAACCTTGGTGATTTTTTGAGTGAGGAGTTGGCAACACTGCAAGAAAATGGGGCTCATGCCTTACGAGAGAAATCCATTAAGGCGAGCCCCACCGAGCCCCATTTTCGGTTTGTCAACCGGTCCACTTGCTCTACTGGTATTTCGTAACCTCTGCTGAAAGTTAAGAGACGATATAGGGTGATCGAGAGTCTAAAGGTTCGTTTTGCATTCACCATTTTGGTTTTGCCCGAGTTAGGTTAGGTTAGGTTAGGTTAGGTTAGGTTAGGTTAGGTTAGGTTAGGTTAGGTGCAAGCCTCAAGCAGTGTTGCCAGCTCCTTGCTTTAGGTTAGGTTAGACCGAATAAAAACCTTGGTGATTTTTTCGAGTGGGGAGTTGGCAACACTGCAAGAAAATAAGGCTCGCCTTACGAGAGCAAACCATTAAAACAAGCCTCAAGCAGTGTTGCCAGCTTCTTGCTTGAGGTTAGGTTAGACCCAAAAACAAAAACCTTGGTGATTTTTTGAGTGAGGAGTTGGCAACACTGCAAGAAAATGGGGCTCATGCCTTACGAGAGAAATCCATTAAGGCGAGCCCCACCGAGCCCCATTTTCGGTTTGTCAACCGGTCCACTTGCTCTACTGGTATTTCGTAACCTCTGCTGAAAGTTAAGAGACGATATAGGGTGATCGAGAGTCTAAAGGTTCGTTTTGCATTCACCATTTTGGTTTTGCCCGAGTTAGGTTAGGTTAGGTTAGGTTAGGTTAGGTTAGGTTAGGTTAGGTTAGGTTAGGTGCAAGCCTCAAGCAGTGTTGCCAGCTCCTTGCTTTAGGTTAGGTTAGACCGAATAAAAACCTTGGTGATTTTTTCGAGTGGGGAGTTGGCAACACTGCAAGAAAATAAGGCTCGCCTTACGAGAGCAAACCATTAAAACAAGCCTCAAGCAGTGTTGCCAGCTTCTTGCTTGAGGTTAGGTTAGACCCAAAAACAAAAACCTTGGTGATTTTTTGAGTGAGGAGTTGGCAACACTGCAAGAAAATGGGGCTCATGCCTTACGAGAGAAATCCATTAAGGCGAGCCCCACCGAGCCCCATTTTCGGTTTGTCAACCGGTCCACTTGCTCTACTGGTATTTCGTAACCTCTGCTGAAAGTTAAGAGACGATATAGGGTGATCGAGAGTCTAAAGGTTCGTTTTGCATTCACCATTTTGGTTTTGCCCGAGTTAGGTTAGGTTAGGTTAGGTTAGGTTAGGTTAGGTTAGGTTAGGTTAGGTTAGGTGCAAGCCTCAAGCAGTGTTGCCAGCTCCTTGCTTTAGGTTAGGTTAGACCGAATAAAAACCTTGGTGATTTTTTCGAGTGGGGAGTTGGCAACACTGCAAGAAAATAAGGCTCGCCTTACGAGAGCAAACCATTAAAACAAGCCTCAAGCAGTGTTGCCAGCTTCTTGCTTGAGGTTAGGTTAGACCCAAAAACAAAAACCTTGGTGATTTTTTGAGTGAGGAGTTGGCAACACTGCAAGAAAATGGGGCTCATGCCTTACGAGAGAAATCCATTAAGGCGAGCCCCACCGAGCCCCATTTTCGGTTTGTCAACCGGTCCACTTGCTCTACTGGTATTTCGTAACCTCTGCTGAAAGTTAAGAGACGATATAGGGTGATCGAGAGTCTAAAGGTTCGTTTTGCATTCACCATTTTGGTTTTGCCCGAGTTAGGTTAGGTTAGGTTAGGTTAGGTTAGGTTAGGTTAGGTTAGGTTAGGTTAGGTTAGGTGCAAGCCTCAAGCAGTGTTGCCAGCTCCTTGCTTTAGGTTAGGTTAGACCGAATAAAAACCTTGGTGATTTTTTCGAGTGGGGAGTTGGCAACACTGCAAGAAAATAAGGCTCGCCTTACGAGAGCAAACCATTAAAACAAGCCTCAAGCAGTGTTGCCAGCTTCTTGCTTGAGGTTAGGTTAGACCCAAAAACAAAAACCTTGGTGATTTTTTGAGTGAGGAGTTGGCAACACTGCAAGAAAATGGGGCTCATGCCTTACGAGAGAAATCCATTAAGGCGAGCCCCACCGAGCCCCATTTTCGGTTTGTCAACCGGTCCACTTGCTCTACTGGTATTTCGTAACCTCTGCTGAAAGTTAAGAGACGATATAGGGTGATCGAGAGTCTAAAGGTTCGTTTTGCATTCACCATTTTGGTTTTGCCCGAGTTAGGTTAGGTTAGGTTAGGTTAGGTTAGGTTAGGTTAGGTTAGGTTAGGTTAGGTTAGGTGCAAGCCTCAAGCAGTGTTGCCAGCTCCTTGCTTTAGGTTAGGTTAGACCGAATAAAAACCTTGGTGATTTTTTCGAGTGGGGAGTTGGCAACACTGCAAGAAAATAAGGCTCGCCTTACGAGAGCAAACCATTAAAACAAGCCTCAAGCAGTGTTGCCAGCTTCTTGCTTGAGGTTAGGTTAGACCCAAAAACAAAAACCTTGGTGATTTTTTGAGTGAGGAGTTGGCAACACTGCAAGAAAATGGGGCTCATGCCTTACGAGAGAAATCCATTAAGGCGAGCCCCACCGAGCCCCATTTTCGGTTTGTCAACCGGTCCACTTGCTCTACTGGTATTTCGTAACCTCTGCTGAAAGTTAAGAGACGATATAGGGTGATCGAGAGTCTAAAGGTTCGTTTTGCATTCACCATTTTGGTTTTGCCCGAGTTAGGTTAGGTTAGGTTAGGTTAGGTTAGGTTAGGTTAGGTGCAAGCCTCAAGCAGTGTTGCCAGCTCCTTGCTTTAGGTTAGGTTAGACCGAATAAAAACCTTGGTGATTTTTTCGAGTGGGGAGTTGGCAACACTGCAAGAAAATAAGGCTCGCCTTACGAGAGCAAACCATTAAAACAAGCCTCAAGCAGTGTTGCCAGCTTCTTGCTTGAGGTTAGGTTAGACCCAAAAACAAAAACCTTGGTGATTTTTTGAGTGAGGAGTTGGCAACACTGCAAGAAAATGGGGCTCATGCCTTACGAGAGAAATCCATTAAGGCGAGCCCCACCGAGCCCCATTTTCGGTTTGTCAACCGGTCCACTTGCTCTACTGGTATTTCGTAACCTCTGCTGAAAGTTAAGAGACGATATAGGGTGATCGAGAGTCTAAAGGTTCGTTTTGCATTCACCATTTTGGTTTTGCCCGAGTTAGGTTAGGTTAGGTTAGGTTAGGTTAGGTTAGGTTAGGTTAGGTTAGGTTAGGTTAGGTGCAAGCCTCAAGCAGTGTTGCCAGCTCCTTGCTTTAGGTTAGGTTAGACCGAATAAAAACCTTGGTGATTTTTTCGAGTGGGGAGTTGGCAACACTGCAAGAAAATAAGGCTCGCCTTACGAGAGCAAACCATTAAAACAAGCCTCAAGCAGTGTTGCCAGCTTCTTGCTTGAGGTTAGGTTAGACCCAAAAACAAAAACCTTGGTGATTTTTTGAGTGAGGAGTTGGCAACACTGCAAGAAAATGGGGCTCATGCCTTACGAGAGAAATCCATTAAGGCGAGCCCCACCGAGCCCCATTTTCGGTTTGTCAACCGGTCCACTTGCTCTACTGGTATTTCGTAACCTCTGCTGAAAGTTAAGAGACGATATAGGGTGATCGAGAGTCTAAAGGTTCGTTTTGCATTCACCATTTTGGTTTTGCCCGAGTTAGGTTAGGTTAGGTTAGGTTAGGTTAGGTTAGGTTAGGTTAGGTTAGGTTAGGTTAGGTGCAAGCCTCAAGCAGTGTTGCCAGCTCCTTGCTTTAGGTTAGGTTAGACCGAATAAAAACCTTGGTGATTTTTTCGAGTGGGGAGTTGGCAACACTGCAAGAAAATAAGGCTCGCCTTACGAGAGCAAACCATTAAAACAAGCCTCAAGCAGTGTTGCCAGCTTCTTGCTTGAGGTTAGGTTAGACCCAAAAACAAAAACCTTGGTGATTTTTTGAGTGAGGAGTTGGCAACACTGCAAGAAAATGGGGCTCATGCCTTACGAGAGAAATCCATTAAGGCGAGCCCCACCGAGCCCCATTTTCGGTTTGTCAACCGGTCCACTTGCTCTACTGGTATTTCGTAACCTCTGCTGAAAGTTAAGAGACGATATAGGGTGATCGAGAGTCTAAAGGTTCGTTTTGCATTCACCATTTTGGTTTTGCCCGAGTTAGGTTAGGTTAGGTTAGGTTAGGTTAGGTTAGGTTAGGTTAGGTTAGGTTAGGTTAGGTTAGGTGCAAGCCTCAAGCAGTGTTGCCAGCTCCTTGCTTTAGGTTAGGTTAGACCGAATAAAAACCTTGGTGATTTTTTCGAGTGGGGAGTTGGCAACACTGCAAGAAAATAAGGCTCGCCTTACGAGAGCAAACCATTAAAACAAGCCTCAAGCAGTGTTGCCAGCTTCTTGCTTGAGGTTAGGTTAGACCCAAAAACAAAAACCTTGGTGATTTTTTGAGTGAGGAGTTGGCAACACTGCAAGAAAATGGGGCTCATGCCTTACGAGAGAAATCCATTAAGGCGAGCCCCACCGAGCCCCATTTTCGGTTTGTCAACCGGTCCACTTGCTCTACTGGTATTTCGTAACCTCTGCTGAAAGTTAAGAGACGATATAGGGTGATCGAGAGTCTAAAGGTTCGTTTTGCATTCACCATTTTGGTTTTGCCCGAGTTAGGTTAGGTTAGGTTAGGTTAGGTTAGGTTAGGTTAGGTTAGGTTAGGTTAGGTTAGGTGCAAGCCTCAAGCAGTGTTGCCAGCTCCTTGCTTTAGGTTAGGTTAGACCGAATAAAAACCTTGGTGATTTTTTCGAGTGGGGAGTTGGCAACACTGCAAGAAAATAAGGCTCGCCTTACGAGAGCAAACCATTAAAACAAGCCTCAAGCAGTGTTGCCAGCTTCTTGCTTGAGGTTAGGTTAGACCCAAAAACAAAAACCTTGGTGATTTTTTGAGTGAGGAGTTGGCAACACTGCAAGAAAATGGGGCTCATGCCTTACGAGAGAAATCCATTAAGGCGAGCCCCACCGAGCCCCATTTTCGGTTTGTCAACCGGTCCACTTGCTCTACTGGTATTTCGTAACCTCTGCTGAAAGTTAAGAGACGATATAGGGTGATCGAGAGTCTAAAGGTTCGTTTTGCATTCACCATTTTGGTTTTGCCCGAGTTAGGTTAGGTTAGGTTAGGTTAGGTTAGGTTAGGTTAGGTTAGGTTAGGTTAGGTGCAAGCCTCAAGCAGTGTTGCCAGCTCCTTGCTTTAGGTTAGGTTAGACCGAATAAAAACCTTGGTGATTTTTTCGAGTGGGGAGTTGGCAACACTGCAAGAAAATAAGGCTCGCCTTACGAGAGCAAACCATTAAAACAAGCCTCAAGCAGTGTTGCCAGCTTCTTGCTTGAGGTTAGGTTAGACCCAAAAACAAAAACCTTGGTGATTTTTTGAGTGAGGAGTTGGCAACACTGCAAGAAAATGGGGCTCATGCCTTACGAGAGAAATCCATTAAGGCGAGCCCCACCGAGCCCCATTTTCGGTTTGTCAACCGGTCCACTTGCTCTACTGGTATTTCGTAACCTCTGCTGAAAGTTAAGAGACGATATAGGGTGATCGAGAGTCTAAAGGTTCGTTTTGCATTCACCATTTTGGTTTTGCCCGAGTTAGGTTAGGTTAGGTTAGGTTAGGTTAGGTTAGGTTAGGTTAGGTTAGGTTAGGTTAGGTTAGGTTAGGTGCAAGCCTCAAGCAGTGTTGCCAGCTCCTTGCTTTAGGTTAGGTTAGACCGAATAAAAACCTTGGTGATTTTTTCGAGTGGGGAGTTGGCAACACTGCAAGAAAATAAGGCTCGCCTTACGAGAGCAAACCATTAAAACAAGCCTCAAGCAGTGTTGCCAGCTTCTTGCTTGAGGTTAGGTTAGACCCAAAAACAAAAACCTTGGTGATTTTTTGAGTGAGGAGTTGGCAACACTGCAAGAAAATGGGGCTCATGCCTTACGAGAGAAATCCATTAAGGCGAGCCCCACCGAGCCCCATTTTCGGTTTGTCAACCGGTCCACTTGCTCTACTGGTATTTCGTAACCTCTGCTGAAAGTTAAGAGACGATATAGGGTGATCGAGAGTCTAAAGGTTCGTTTTGCATTCACCATTTTGGTTTTGCCCGAGTTAGGTTAGGTTAGGTTAGGTTAGGTTAGGTTAGGTTAGGTTAGGTTAGGTGCAAGCCTCAAGCAGTGTTGCCAGCTCCTTGCTTTAGGTTAGGTTAGACCGAATAAAAACCTTGGTGATTTTTTCGAGTGGGGAGTTGGCAACACTGCAAGAAAATAAGGCTCGCCTTACGAGAGCAAACCATTAAAACAAGCCTCAAGCAGTGTTGCCAGCTTCTTGCTTGAGGTTAGGTTAGACCCAAAAACAAAAACCTTGGTGATTTTTTGAGTGAGGAGTTGGCAACACTGCAAGAAAATGGGGCTCATGCCTTACGAGAGAAATCCATTAAGGCGAGCCCCACCGAGCCCCATTTTCGGTTTGTCAACCGGTCCACTTGCTCTACTGGTATTTCGTAACCTCTGCTGAAAGTTAAGAGACGATATAGGGTGATCGAGAGTCTAAAGGTTCGTTTTGCATTCACCATTTTGGTTTTGCCCGAGTTAGGTTAGGTTAGGTTAGGTTAGGTTAGGTTAGGTTAGGTTAGGTTAGGTGCAAGCCTCAAGCAGTGTTGCCAGCTCCTTGCTTTAGGTTAGGTTAGACCGAATAAAAACCTTGGTGATTTTTTCGAGTGGGGAGTTGGCAACACTGCAAGAAAATAAGGCTCGCCTTACGAGAGCAAACCATTAAAACAAGCCTCAAGCAGTGTTGCCAGCTTCTTGCTTGAGGTTAGGTTAGACCCAAAAACAAAAACCTTGGTGATTTTTTGAGTGAGGAGTTGGCAACACTGCAAGAAAATGGGGCTCATGCCTTACGAGAGAAATCCATTAAGGCGAGCCCCACCGAGCCCCATTTTCGGTTTGTCAACCGGTCCACTTGCTCTACTGGTATTTCGTAACCTCTGCTGAAAGTTAAGAGACGATATAGGGTGATCGAGAGTCTAAAGGTTCGTTTTGCATTCACCATTTTGGTTTTGCCCGAGTTAGGTTAGGTTAGGTTAGGTTAGGTTAGGTTAGGTTAGGTTAGGTTAGGTTAGGTGCAAGCCTCAAGCAGTGTTGCCAGCTCCTTGCTTTAGGTTAGGTTAGACCGAATAAAAACCTTGGTGATTTTTTCGAGTGGGGAGTTGGCAACACTGCAAGAAAATAAGGCTCGCCTTACGAGAGCAAACCATTAAAACAAGCCTCAAGCAGTGTTGCCAGCTTCTTGCTTGAGGTTAGGTTAGACCCAAAAACAAAAACCTTGGTGATTTTTTGAGTGAGGAGTTGGCAACACTGCAAGAAAATGGGGCTCATGCCTTACGAGAGAAATCCATTAAGGCGAGCCCCACCGAGCCCCATTTTCGGTTTGTCAACCGGTCCACTTGCTCTACTGGTATTTCGTAACCTCTGCTGAAAGTTAAGAGACGATATAGGGTGATCGAGAGTCTAAAGGTTCGTTTTGCATTCACCATTTTGGTTTTGCCCGAGTTAGGTTAGGTTAGGTTAGGTTAGGTTAGGTTAGGTTAGGTTAGGTTAGGTTAGGTTAGGTGCAAGCCTCAAGCAGTGTTGCCAGCTCCTTGCTTTAGGTTAGGTTAGACCGAATAAAAACCTTGGTGATTTTTTCGAGTGGGGAGTTGGCAACACTGCAAGAAAATAAGGCTCGCCTTACGAGAGCAAACCATTAAAACAAGCCTCAAGCAGTGTTGCCAGCTTCTTGCTTGAGGTTAGGTTAGACCCAAAAACAAAAACCTTGGTGATTTTTTGAGTGAGGAGTTGGCAACACTGCAAGAAAATGGGGCTCATGCCTTACGAGAGAAATCCATTAAGGCGAGCCCCACCGAGCCCCATTTTCGGTTTGTCAACCGGTCCACTTGCTCTACTGGTATTTCGTAACCTCTGCTGAAAGTTAAGAGACGATATAGGGTGATCGAGAGTCTAAAGGTTCGTTTTGCATTCACCATTTTGGTTTTGCCCGAGTTAGGTTAGGTTAGGTTAGGTTAGGTTAGGTTAGGTTAGGTTAGGTTAGGTTAGGTTAGGTGCAAGCCTCAAGCAGTGTTGCCAGCTCCTTGCTTTAGGTTAGGTTAGACCGAATAAAAACCTTGGTGATTTTTTCGAGTGGGGAGTTGGCAACACTGCAAGAAAATAAGGCTCGCCTTACGAGAGCAAACCATTAAAACAAGCCTCAAGCAGTGTTGCCAGCTTCTTGCTTGAGGTTAGGTTAGACCCAAAAACAAAAACCTTGGTGATTTTTTGAGTGAGGAGTTGGCAACACTGCAAGAAAATGGGGCTCATGCCTTACGAGAGAAATCCATTAAGGCGAGCCCCACCGAGCCCCATTTTCGGTTTGTCAACCGGTCCACTTGCTCTACTGGTATTTCGTAACCTCTGCTGAAAGTTAAGAGACGATATAGGGTGATCGAGAGTCTAAAGGTTCGTTTTGCATTCACCATTTTGGTTTTGCCCGAGTTAGGTTAGGTTAGGTTAGGTTAGGTTAGGTTAGGTTAGGTTAGGTTAGGTGCAAGCCTCAAGCAGTGTTGCCAGCTCCTTGCTTTAGGTTAGGTTAGACCGAATAAAAACCTTGGTGATTTTTTCGAGTGGGGAGTTGGCAACACTGCAAGAAAATAAGGCTCGCCTTACGAGAGCAAACCATTAAAACAAGCCTCAAGCAGTGTTGCCAGCTTCTTGCTTGAGGTTAGGTTAGACCCAAAAACAAAAACCTTGGTGATTTTTTGAGTGAGGAGTTGGCAACACTGCAAGAAAATGGGGCTCATGCCTTACGAGAGAAATCCATTAAGGCGAGCCCCACCGAGCCCCATTTTCGGTTTGTCAACCGGTCCACTTGCTCTACTGGTATTTCGTAACCTCTGCTGAAAGTTAAGAGACGATATAGGGTGATCGAGAGTCTAAAGGTTCGTTTTGCATTCACCATTTTGGTTTTGCCCGAGTTAGGTTAGGTTAGGTTAGGTTAGGTTAGGTTAGGTTAGGTTAGGTTAGGTTAGGTTAGGTGCAAGCCTCAAGCAGTGTTGCCAGCTCCTTGCTTTAGGTTAGGTTAGACCGAATAAAAACCTTGGTGATTTTTTCGAGTGGGGAGTTGGCAACACTGCAAGAAAATAAGGCTCGCCTTACGAGAGCAAACCATTAAAACAAGCCTCAAGCAGTGTTGCCAGCTTCTTGCTTGAGGTTAGGTTAGACCCAAAAACAAAAACCTTGGTGATTTTTTGAGTGAGGAGTTGGCAACACTGCAAGAAAATGGGGCTCATGCCTTACGAGAGAAATCCATTAAGGCGAGCCCCACCGAGCCCCATTTTCGGTTTGTCAACCGGTCCACTTGCTCTACTGGTATTTCGTAACCTCTGCTGAAAGTTAAGAGACGATATAGGGTGATCGAGAGTCTAAAGGTTCGTTTTGCATTCACCATTTTGGTTTTGCCCGAGTTAGGTTAGGTTAGGTTAGGTTAGGTTAGGTTAGGTTAGGTTAGGTTAGGTTAGGTTAGGTGCAAGCCTCAAGCAGTGTTGCCAGCTCCTTGCTTTAGGTTAGGTTAGACCGAATAAAAACCTTGGTGATTTTTTCGAGTGGGGAGTTGGCAACACTGCAAGAAAATAAGGCTCGCCTTACGAGAGCAAACCATTAAAACAAGCCTCAAGCAGTGTTGCCAGCTTCTTGCTTGAGGTTAGGTTAGACCCAAAAACAAAAACCTTGGTGATTTTTTGAGTGAGGAGTTGGCAACACTGCAAGAAAATGGGGCTCATGCCTTACGAGAGAAATCCATTAAGGCGAGCCCCACCGAGCCCCATTTTCGGTTTGTCAACCGGTCCACTTGCTCTACTGGTATTTCGTAACCTCTGCTGAAAGTTAAGAGACGATATAGGGTGATCGAGAGTCTAAAGGTTCGTTTTGCATTCACCATTTTGGTTTTGCCCGAGTTAGGTTAGGTTAGGTTAGGTTAGGTTAGGTTAGGTTAGGTTAGGTTAGGTTAGGTTAGGTGCAAGCCTCAAGCAGTGTTGCCAGCTCCTTGCTTTAGGTTAGGTTAGACCGAATAAAAACATTGGTGATTTTTTCGAGTGGGGAGTTGGCAACACTGCAAGAAAATAAGGCTCGCCTTACGAGAGCAAACCATTAAAACAAGCCTCAAGCAGTGTTGCCAGCTTCTTGCTTGAGGTTAGGTTAGACCCAAAAACAAAAACCTTGGTGATTTTTTGAGTGAGGAGTTGGCAACACTGCAAGAAAATGGGGCTCATGCCTTACGAGAGAAATCCATTAAGGCGAGCCCCACCGAGCCCCATTTTCGGTTTGTCAACCGGTCCACTTGCTCTACTGGTATTTCGTAACCTCTGCTGAAAGTTAAGAGACGATATAGGGTGATCGAGAGTCTAAAGGTTCGTTTTGCATTCACCATTTTGGTTTTGCCCGAGTTAGGTTAGGTTAGGTTAGGTTAGGTTAGGTTAGGTTAGGTTAGGTTAGGTTAGGTGCAAGCCTCAAGCAGTGTTGCCAGCTCCTTGCTTTAGGTTAGGTTAGACCGAATAAAAACCTTGGTGATTTTTTCGAGTGGGGAGTTGGCAACACTGCAAGAAAATAAGGCTCGCCTTACGAGAGCAAACCATTAAAACAAGCCTCAAGCAGTGTTGCCAGCTTCTTGCTTGAGGTTAGGTTAGACCCAAAAACAAAAACCTTGGTGATTTTTTGAGTGAGGAGTTGGCAACACTGCAAGAAAATGGGGCTCATGCCTTACGAGAGAAATCCATTAAGGCGAGCCCCACCGAGCCCCATTTTCGGTTTGTCAACCGGTCCACTTGCTCTACTGGTATTTCGTAACCTCTGCTGAAAGTTAAGAGACGATATAGGGTGATCGAGAGTCTAAAGGTTCGTTTTGCATTCACCATTTTGGTTTTGCCCGAGTTAGGTTAGGTTAGGTTAGGTTAGGTTAGGTTAGGTTAGGTTAGGTTAGGTTAGGTTAGGTGCAAGCCTCAAGCAGTGTTGCCAGCTCCTTGCTTTAGGTTAGGTTAGACCGAATAAAAACCTTGGTGATTTTTTCGAGTGGGGAGTTGGCAACACTGCAAGAAAATAAGGCTCGCCTTACGAGAGCAAACCATTAAAACAAGCCTCAAGCAGTGTTGCCAGCTTCTTGCTTGAGGTTAGGTTAGACCCAAAAACAAAAACCTTGGTGATTTTTTGAGTGAGGAGTTGGCAACACTGCAAGAAAATGGGGCTCATGCCTTACGAGAGAAATCCATTAAGGCGAGCCCCACCGAGCCCCATTTTCGGTTTGTCAACCGGTCCACTTGCTCTACTGGTATTTCGTAACCTCTGCTGAAAGTTAAGAGACGATATAGGGTGATCGAGAGTCTAAAGGTTCGTTTTGCATTCACCATTTTGGTTTTGCCCGAGTTAGGTTAGGTTAGGTTAGGTTAGGTTAGGTTAGGTTAGGTTAGGTTAGGTTAGGTTAGGTGCAAGCCTCAAGCAGTGTTGCCAGCTCCTTGCTTTAGGTTAGGTTAGACCGAATAAAAACCTTGGTGATTTTTTCGAGTGGGGAGTTGGCAACACTGCAAGAAAATAAGGCTCGCCTTACGAGAGCAAACCATTAAAACAAGCCTCAAGCAGTGTTGCCAGCTTCTTGCTTGAGGTTAGGTTAGACCCAAAAACAAAAACCTTGGTGATTTTTTGAGTGAGGAGTTGGCAACACTGCAAGAAAATGGGGCTCATGCCTTACGAGAGAAATCCATTAAGGCGAGCCCCACCGAGCCCCATTTTCGGTTTGTCAACCGGTCCACTTGCTCTACTGGTATTTCGTAACCTCTGCTGAAAGTTAAGAGACGATATAGGGTGATCGAGAGTCTAAAGGTTCGTTTTGCATTCACCATTTTGGTTTTGCCCGAGTTAGGTTAGGTTAGGTTAGGTTAGGTTAGGTTAGGTTAGGTTAGGTTAGGTTAGGTTAGGTGCAAGCCTCAAGCAGTGTTGCCAGCTCCTTGCTTTAGGTTAGGTTAGACCGAATAAAAACCTTGGTGATTTTTTCGAGTGGGGAGTTGGCAACACTGGAAGAAAATAAGGCTCGCCTTACGAGAGCAAACCATTAAAACAAGCCTCAAGCAGTGTTGCCAGCTTCTTGCTTGAGGTTAGGTTAGACCCAAAAACAAAAACCTTGGTGATTTTTTGAGTGAGGAGTTGGCAACACTGCAAGAAAATGGGGCTCATGCCTTACGAGAGAAATCCATTAAGGCGAGCCCCACCGAGCCCCATTTTCGGTTTGTCAACCGGTCCACTTGCTCTACTGGTATTTCGTAACCTCTGCTGAAAGTTAAGAGACGATATAGGGTGATCGAGAGTCTAAAGGTTCGTTTTGCATTCACCATTTTGGTTTTGCCCGAGTTAGGTTAGGTTAGGTTAGGTTAGGTTAGGTTAGGTTAGGTTAGGTTAGGTTAGGTGCAAGCCTCAAGCAGTGTTGCCAGCTCCTTGCTTTAGGTTAGGTTAGACCGAATAAAAACCTTGGTGATTTTTTCGAGTGGGGAGTTGGCAACACTGCAAGAAAATAAGGCTCGCCTTACGAGAGCAAACCATTAAAACAAGCCTCAAGCAGTGTTGCCAGCTTCTTGCTTGAGGTTAGGTTAGACCCAAAAACAAAAACCTTGGTGATTTTTTGAGTGAGGAGTTGGCAACACTGCAAGAAAATGGGGCTCATGCCTTACGAGAGAAATCCATTAAGGCGAGCCCCACCGAGCCCCATTTTCGGTTTGTCAACCGGTCCACTTGCTCTACTGGTATTTCGTAACCTCTGCTGAAAGTTAAGAGACGATATAGGGTGATCGAGAGTCTAAAGGTTCGTTTTGCATTCACCATTTTGGTTTTGCCCGAGTTAGGTTAGGTTAGGTTAGGTTAGGTTAGGTTAGGTTAGGTTAGGTTAGGTTAGGTGCAAGCCTCAAGCAGTGTTGCCAGCTCCTTGCTTTAGGTTAGGTTAGACCGAATAAAAACCTTGGTGATTTTTTCGAGTGGGGAGTTGGCAACACTGCAAGAAAATAAGGCTCGCCTTACGAGAGCAAACCATTAAAACAAGCCTCAAGCAGTGTTGCCAGCTTCTTGCTTGAGGTTAGGTTAGACCCAAAAACAAAAACCTTGGTGATTTTTTGAGTGAGGAGTTGGCAACACTGCAAGAAAATGGGGCTCATGCCTTACGAGAGAAATCCATTAAGGCGAGCCCCACCGAGCCCCATTTTCGGTTTGTCAACCGGTCCACTTGCTCTACTGGTATTTCGTAACCTCTGCTGAAAGTTAAGAGACGATATAGGGTGATCGAGAGTCTAAAGGTTCGTTTTGCATTCACCATTTTGGTTTTGCCCGAGTTAGGTTAGGTTAGGTTAGGTTAGGTTAGGTTAGGTTAGGTGCAAGCCTCAAGCAGTGTTGCCAGCTCCTTGCTTTAGGTTAGGTTAGACCGAATAAAAACCTTGGTGATTTTTTCGAGTGGGGAGTTGGCAACACTGCAAGAAAATAAGGCTCGCCTTACGAGAGCAAACCATTAAAACAAGCCTCAAGCAGTGTTGCCAGCTTCTTGCTTGAGGTTAGGTTAGACCCAAAAACAAAAACCTTGGTGATTTTTTGAGTGAGGAGTTGGCAACACTGCAAGAAAATGGGGCTCATGCCTTACGAGAGAAATCCATTAAGGCGAGCCCCACCGAGCCCCATTTTCGGTTTGTCAACCGGTCCACTTGCTCTACTGGTATTTCGTAACCTCTGCTGAAAGTTAAGAGACGATATAGGGTGATCGAGAGTCTAAAGGTTCGTTTTGCATTCACCATTTTGGTTTTGCCCGAGTTAGGTTAGGTTAGGTTAGGTTAGGTTAGGTTAGGTTAGGTTAGGTTAGGTTAGGTGCAAGCCTCAAGCAGTGTTGCCAGCTCCTTGCTTTAGGTTAGGTTAGACCGAATGAAAACCTTGGTGATTTTTTCGAGTGGGGAGTTGGCAACACTGCAAGAAAATAAGGCTCGCCTTACGAGAGCAAACCATTAAAACAAGCCTCAAGCAGTGTTGCCAGCTTCTTGCTTGAGGTTAGGTTAGACCCAAAAACAAAAACCTTGGTGATTTTTTGAGTGAGGAGTTGGCAACACTGCAAGAAAATGGGGCTCATGCCTTACGAGAGAAATCCATTAAGGCGAGCCCCACCGAGCCCCATTTTCGGTTTGTCAACCGGTCCACTTGCTCTACTGGTATTTCGTAACCTCTGCTGAAAGTTAAGAGACGATATAGGGTGATCGAGAGTCTAAAGGTTCGTTTTGCATTCACCATTTTGGTTTTGCCCGAGTTAGGTTAGGTTAGGTTAGGTTAGGTTAGGTTAGGTTAGGTGCAAGCCTCAAGCAGTGTTGCCAGCTCCTTGCTTTAGGTTAGGTTAGACCGAATAAAAACCTTGGTGATTTTTTCGAGTGGGGAGTTGGCAACACTGCAAGAAAATAAGGCTCGCCTTACGAGAGCAAACCATTAAAACAAGCCTCAAGCAGTGTTGCCAGCTTCTTGCTTGAGGTTAGGTTAGACCCAAAAACAAAAACCTTGGTGATTTTTTGAGTGAGGAGTTGGCAACACTGCAAGAAAATGGGGCTCATGCCTTACGAGAGAAATCCATTAAGGCGAGCCCCACCGAGCCCCATTTTCGGTTTGTCAACCGGTCCACTTGCTCTACTGGTATTTCGTAACCTCTGCTGAAAGTTAAGAGACGATATAGGGTGATCGAGAGTCTAAAGGTTCGTTTTGCATTCACCATTTTGGTTTTGCCCGAGTTAGGTTAGGTTAGGTTAGGTTAGGTTAGGTTAGGTTAGGTTAGGTTAGGTTAGGTTAGGTTAGGTGCAAGCCTCAAGCAGTGTTGCCAGCTCCTTGCTTTAGGTTAGGTTAGACCGAATGAAAACCTTGGTGATTTTTTCGAGTGGGGAGTTGGCAACACTGCAAGAAAATAAGGCTCGCCTTACGAGAGCAAACCATTAAAACAAGCCTCAAGCAGTGTTGCCAGCTTCTTGCTTGAGGTTAGGTTAGACCCAAAAACAAAAACCTTGGTGATTTTTTGAGTGAGGAGTTGGCAACACTGCAAGAAAATGGGGCTCATGCCTTACGAGAGAAATCCATTAAGGCGAGCCCCACCGAGCCCCATTTTCGGTTTGTCAACCGGTCCACTTGCTCTACTGGTATTTCGTAACCTCTGCTGAAAGTTAAGAGACGATATAGGGTGATCGAGAGTCTAAAGGTTCGTTTTGCATTCACCATTTTGGTTTTGCCCGAGTTAGGTTAGGTTAGGTTAGGTTAGGTTAGGTTAGGTTAGGTGCAAGCCTCAAGCAGTGTTGCCAGCTCCTTGCTTTAGGTTAGGTTAGACCGAATAAAAACCTTGGTGATTTTTTCGAGTGGGGAGTTGGCAACACTGCAAGAAAATAAGGCTCGCCTTACGAGAGCAAACCATTAAAACAAGCCTCAAGCAGTGTTGCCAGCTTCTTGCTTGAGGTTAGGTTAGACCCAAAAACAAAAACCTTGGTGATTTTTTGAGTGAGGAGTTGGCAACACTGCAAGAAAATGGGGCTCATGCCTTACGAGAGAAATCCATTAAGGCGAGCCCCACCGAGCCCCATTTTCGGTTTGTCAACCGGTCCACTTGCTCTACTGGTATTTCGTAACCTCTGCTGAAAGTTAAGAGACGATATAGGGTGATCGAGAGTCTAAAGGTTCGTTTTGCATTCACCATTTTGGTTTTGCCCGAGTTAGGTTAGGTTAGGTTAGGTTAGGTTAGGTTAGGTTAGGTTAGGTTAGGTGCAAGCCTCAAGCAGTGTTGCCAGCTCCTTGCTTTAGGTTAGGTTAGACCGAATAAAAACCTTGGTGATTTTTTCGAGTGGGGAGTTGGCAACACTGCAAGAAAATAAGGCTCGCCTTACGAGAGCAAACCATTAAAACAAGCCTCAAGCAGTGTTGCCAGCTTCTTGCTTGAGGTTAGGTTAGACCCAAAAACAAAAACCTTGGTGATTTTTTGAGTGAGGAGTTGGCAACACTGCAAGAAAATGGGGCTCATGCCTTACGAGAGAAATCCATTAAGGCGAGCCCCACCGAGCCCCATTTTCGGTTTGTCAACCGGTCCACTTGCTCTACTGGTATTTCGTAACCTCTGCTGAAAGTTAAGAGACGATATAGGGTGATCGAGAGTCTAAAGGTTCGTTTTGCATTCACCATTTTGGTTTTGCCCGAGTTAGGTTAGGTTAGGTTAGGTTAGGTTAGGTTAGGTTAGGTTAGGTGCAAGCCTCAAGCAGTGTTGCCAGCTCCTTGCTTTAGGTTAGGTTAGACCGAATGAAAACCTTGGTGATTTTTTCGAGTGGGGAGTTGGCAACACTGCAAGAAAATAAGGCTCGCCTTACGAGAGCAAACCATTAAAACAAGCCTCAAGCAGTGTTGCCAGCTTCTTGCTTGAGGTTAGGTTAGACCCAAAAACAAAAACCTTGGTGATTTTTTGAGTGAGGAGTTGGCAACACTGCAAGAAAATGGGGCTCATGCCTTACGAGAGAAATCCATTAAGGCGAGCCCCACCGAGCCCCATTTTCGGTTTGTCAACCGGTCCACTTGCTCTACTGGTATTTCGTAACCTCTGCTGAAAGTTAAGAGACGATATAGGGTGATCGAGAGTCTAAAGGTTCGTTTTGCATTCACCATTTTGGTTTTGCCCGAGTTAGGTTAGGTTAGGTTAGGTTAGGTTAGGTTAGGTTAGGTTAGGTTAGGTTAGGTTAGGTGCAAGCCTCAAGCAGTGTTGCCAGCTCCTTGCTTTAGGTTAGGTTAGACCGAATAAAAACCTTGGTGATTTTTTCGAGTGGGGAGTTGGCAACACTGCAAGAAAATAAGGCTCGCCTTACGAGAGCAAACCATTAAAACAAGCCTCAAGCAGTGTTGCCAGCTTCTTGCTTGAGGTTAGGTTAGACCCAAAAACAAAAACCTTGGTGATTTTTTGAGTGAGGAGTTGGCAACACTGCAAGAAAATGGGGCTCATGCCTTACGAGAGAAATCCATTAAGGCGAGCCCCACCGAGCCCCATTTTCGGTTTGTCAACCGGTCCACTTGCTCTACTGGTATTTCGTAACCTCTGCTGAAAGTTAAGAGACGATATAGGGTGATCGAGAGTCTAAAGGTTCGTTTTGCATTCACCATTTTGGTTTTGCCCGAGTTCGGTTAGGTTAGGTTAGGTTAGGTTAGGTTAGGTTAGGTTAGGTTAGGTTAGGTTAGGTTAGGTGCAAGCCTCAAGCAGTGTTGCCAGCTCCTTGCTTTAGGTTAGGTTAGACCGAATAAAAACCTTGGTGATTTTTTCGAGTGGGGAGTTGGCAACACTGCAAGAAAATAAGGCTCGCCTTACGAGAGCAAACCATTAAAACAAGCCTCAAGCAGTGTTGCCAGCTTCTTGCTTGAGGTTAGGTTAGACCCAAAAACAAAAACCTTGGTGATTTTTTGAGTGAGGAGTTGGCAACACTGCAAGAAAATGGGGCTCATGCCTTACGAGAGAAATCCATTAAGGCGAGCCCCACCGAGCCCCATTTTCGGTTTGTCAACCGGTCCACTTGCTCTACTGGTATTTCGTAACCTCTGCTGAAAGTTAAGAGACGATATAGGGTGATCGAGAGTCTAAAGGTTCGTTTTGCATTCACCATTTTGGTTTTGCCCGAGTTAGGTTAGGTTAGGTTAGGTTAGGTTAGGTTAGGTTAGGTTAGGTTAGGTTAGGTTAGGTGCAAGCCTCAAGCAGTGTTGCCAGCTCCTTGCTTTAGGTTAGGTTAGACCGAATAAAAACCTTGGTGATTTTTTCGAGTGGGGAGTTGGCAACACTGCAAGAAAATAAGGCTCGCCTTACGAGAGCAAACCATTAAAACAAGCCTCAAGCAGTGTTGCCAGCTTCTTGCTTGAGGTTAGGTTAGACCCAAAAACAAAAACCTTGGTGATTTTTTGAGTGAGGAGTTGGCAACACTGCAAGAAAATGGGGCTCATGCCTTACGAGAGAAATCCATTAAGGCGAGCCCCACCGAGCCCCATTTGCGGTTTGTCAACCGGTCCACTTGCTCTACTGGTATTTCGTAACCTCTGCTGAAAGTTAAGAGACGATATAGGGTGATCGAGAGTCTAAAGGTTCGTTTTGCATTCACCATTTTGGTTTTGCCCGAGTTAGGTTAGGTTAGGTTAGGTTAGGTTAGGTTAGGTTAGGTTAGGTTAGGTTAGGTTAGGTTAGGTGCAAGCCTCAAGCAGTGTTGCCAGCTCCTTGCTTTAGGTTAGGTTAGACCGAATAAAAACCTTGGTGATTTTTTCGAGTGGGGAGTTGGCAACACTGCAAGAAAATAAGGCTCGCCTTACGAGAGCAAACCATTAAAACAAGCCTCAAGCAGTGTTGCCAGCTTCTTGCTTGATGTTAGGTTAGACCCAAAAACAAAAACCTTGGTGATTTTTTGAGTGAGGAGTTGGCAACACTGCAAGAAAATGGGGCTCATGCCTTACGAGAGAAATCCATTAAGGCGAGCCCCACCGAGCCCCATTTTCGGTTTGTCAACCGGTCCACTTGCTCTACTGGTATTTCGTAACCTCTGCTGAAAGTTAAGAGACGATATAGGGTGATCGAGAGTCTAAAGGTTCGTTTTGCATTCACCATTTTGGTTTTGCCCGAGTTAGGTTAGGTTAGGTTAGGTTAGGTTAGGTTAGGTTAGGTTAGGTTAGGTTAGGTGCAAGCCTCAAGCAGTGTTGCCAGCTCCTTGCTTTAGGTTAGGTTAGACCGAATAAAAACCTTGGTGATTTTTTCGAGTGGGGAGTTGGCAACACTGCAAGAAAATAAGGCTCGCCTTACGAGAGCAAACCATTAAAACAAGCCTCAAGCAGTGTTGCCAGCTTCTTGCTTGAGGTTAGGTTAGACCCAAAAACAAAAACCTTGGTGATTTTTTGAGTGAGGAGTTGGCAACACTGCAAGAAAATGGGGCTCATGCCTTACGAGAGAAATCCATTAAGGCGAGCCCCACCGAGCCCCATTTTCGGTTTGTCAACCGGTCCACTTGCTCTACTGGTATTTCGTAACCTCTGCTGAAAGTTAAGAGACGATATAGGGTGATCGAGAGTCTAAAGGTTCGTTTTGCATTCACCATTTTGGTTTTGCCCGAGTTAGGTTAGGTTAGGTTAGGTTAGGTTAGGTTAGGTTAGGTTAGGTTAGGTTAGGTTAGGTTAGGTTAGGTGCAAGCCTCAAGCAGTGTTGCCAGCTCCTTGCTTTAGGTTAGGTTAGACCGAATAAAAACCTTGGTGATTTTTTCGAGTGGGGAGTTGGCAACACTGCAAGAAAATAAGGCTCGCCTTACGAGAGCAAACCATTAAAACAAGCCTCAAGCAGTGTTGCCAGCTTCTTGCTTGAGGTTAGGTTAGACCCAAAAACAAAAACCTTGGTGATTTTTTGAGTGAGGAGTTGGCAACACTGCAAGAAAATGGGGCTCATGCCTTACGAGAGAAATCCATTAAGGCGAGCCCCACCGAGCCCCATTTTCGGTTTGTCAACCGGTCCACTTGCTCTACTGGTATTTCGTAACCTCTGCTGAAAGTTAAGAGACGATATAGGGTGATCGAGAGTCTAAAGGTTCGTTTTGCATTCACCATTTTGGTTTTGCCCGAGTTAGGTTAGGTTAGGTTAGGTTAGGTTAGGTTAGGTTAGGTTAGGTTAGGTTAGGTGCAAGCCTCAAGCAGTGTTGCCAGCTCCTTGCTTTAGGTTAGGTTAGACCGAATAAAAACCTTGGTGATTTTTTCGAGTGGGGAGTTGGCAACACTGCAAGAAAATAAGGCTCGCCTTACGAGAGCAAACCATTAAAACAAGCCTCAAGCAGTGTTGCCAGCTTCTTGCTTGAGGTTAGGTTAGACCCAAAAACAAAAACCTTGGTGATTTTTTGAGTGAGGAGTTGGCAACACTGCAAGAAAATGGGGCTCATGCCTTACGAGAGAAATCCATTAAGGCGAGCCCCACCGAGCCCCATTTTCGGTTTGTCAACCGGTCCACTTGCTCTACTGGTATTTCGTAACCTCTGCTGAAAGTTAAGAGACGATATAGGGTGATCGAGAGTCTAAAGGTTCGTTTTGCATTCACCATTTTGGTTTTGCCCGAGTTAGGTTAGGTTAGGTTAGGTTAGGTTAGGTTAGGTTAGGTTAGGTTAGGTTAGGTGCAAGCCTCAAGCAGTGTTGCCAGCTCCTTGCTTTAGGTTAGGTTAGACCGAATAAAAACCTTGGTGATTTTTTCGAGTGGGGAGTTGGCAACACTGCAAGAAAATAAGGCTCGCCTTACGAGAGCAAACCATTAAAACAAGCCTCAAGCAGTGTTGCCAGCTTCTTGCTTGAGGTTAGGTTAGACCCAAAAACAAAAACCTTGGTGATTTTTTGAGTGAGGAGTTGGCAACACTGCAAGAAAATGGGGCTCATGCCTTACGAGAGAAATCCATTAAGGCGAGCCCCACCGAGCCCCATTTTCGGTTTGTCAACCGGTCCACTTGCTCTACTGGTATTTCGTAACCTCTGCTGAAAGTTAAGAGACGATATAGGGTGATCGAGAGTCTAAAGGTTCGTTTTGCATTCACCATTTTGGTTTTGCCCGAGTTCTTTACTTCATTTCAAACTTTCGGGACTATAGTCTATCATCTCCTTCCCCCTGCGTACATCAGTGATGCAGGTGACTGTACATAGGTTACTTAAAAACTCGAAATCTTGAAAATTCCAGTTACAATGTTATTCTTTGGAGCAATTCGGTTTGCACTAGGAGAATAATTGGTCCATATAACATTACTAAAAGTTGTCAGATAAAAACAAATTATTTCAATAAAGAACAATAATAAAAGCATTTAAAGTTGTCAACATCTCTTCTTGGCGTACGAGCTACAGTATTGATTATTCTTTACTGTCTTTGCACTCCTGCGATGTTGCATCCCAATGGTTTTTCTCTTCCTCTCCTCGTCTGTAAACTATTCGGTATCTAAGCCTAAATCATTCATCTTCACCTGACACAATCTCACTTGCAAGACAAGTTCCAAGCAACTAGACTCACTAATCTGACAGTGAGGTTGGCAACAGTGCTGTCTATCTCAGTCCTCTGAAGAAAACGCCGCGTTTGCATAATAAATGGACCCATTGACCGCCATGTACGTAGACAATACCGTATTTTGCGACTTTGGCGTCATGCCGTTGGCCAGTGGCGTCAAGTTTTCCAAATCAGTGCGCGGGATCGACTCAGATATTTGTTGTATAAACTTAAACAAGACATGGCAGATGCCATAAGACCTTACTTTCACAGTAACGACATGACAGCGGACAGTGTAAGTAATATAAGACACTGAGAAGCATCAAATTGAAGATCTAACAAATCATTATATGCAGTAATTAAGTTGTGAGAATTCTTTAAGTGTACAATTATGAAACTGTTTAATTTTAAAAACGTGGTTGCTCTATTTCTAAAACATAATAACAATACGAAGCAACTTATTGGGTACGCTCGAGCTCCAGAGCCACAGACGCATATAATTGGCGCCACTGCTGCATAAAAGGGGTATTTGCGAAAATTGCCACACATACAAAAGGAACGTAATCATATGCAAGAATGAGCCGAAACATATCATACATGAAATCATGAATCTTTGTATTGATTGGTCATCTATCATTAAAACCATTAAATAACAGATTTGCGCGCGACATGTTAGCCTACGTATTTATATCCGCACAGTTTCCCATCTTGTATGTGAAAGTGTTTCATGAAAGTTTCCCATAATTTTCAAACTTTGCTCAACTACAAAAACGTACTGCTGCATATGTCTACATTTCCTCTTCAAAGCGTAAAACAGACGCTAGTAGTGGCCTCTATCGGCCTTTGCGTGCAATAAGATGATGTGATTATGATCTCAAAATTATGTGAACATGACTTTGAAATTATAAAATATGGCCTAAAATTGTTTAATAAGATTGAAAATTTCATAAATACTTGAATAATTCTACAAAACTGTATGTTTGGCGCTTTAAATTATAGAAAGTTAAGAAAATAGCAAGTATGTATTTTGACTTCAACATTACGTACAGTTTACTTTAAGGATTTGTGCACACTGTAATAAATTAATTGGAGAAAAAACGGTCTAGGACCGTCAATTTCCGACCCCATTCAACCGAAACACATGACCACGACCGTTTATAGCACATTAATGGTCATTACATAGTTACTCAAATTAATGTAATATTATTAATTCACTTTTTAAAAATTATAATTTGTAGTCACTATCTATCTTTATGTATGATAATATATTCAAATTCAAATTTTAAAAAAGATAGGTTGTTTGTAGAGTCACTCGGAGGTATATGCCCATCGGGGTTAAATGCCCACCCCCTCGTATCTCGCGCAACTTTAATGTTATGGCAACTCTCCGACTCTTGTTTGAAAGCGCCCTCCAACGTGTGTGACAAAGAACTTCTTGAGAGTTAAGCCTTCCTCGGCAGGGATTTTCATTGTGAACATGAACAGCCCAATATCATACAGTACTGACGTTACACATTCATTGCCATAAAAAGCCTTCATTCTCTGATGAATGTCAATTGTGGTACACATTTTCTGCAGTTAGAAACTCGGTCACCACACGCAGTTTCAGATGCACCGACATAGTATGGTTACATGCTGCCATTTTCCTCGCTCTAGTTCAGCAGCCCCTGGTGATAGAAGTTTGAAACTTGGAATGGTGAAGGAGGAAAGTCTGAAGTCATGGTTGTTCAAAATCCAAAATGTCTTTACACCGTCACAAAAAAATAGGAGGCACTACTTTTCAGCCCACCCTCGTACATTATCTCCCTATCAAAATAAATCACACCACGACATTACTTTAGTTAGCTTATTATTAAGTTATTTATTTATATAGTTATATTTTATTTATTTTTAATACTTTATTCATTTATATATTAATTTATTTATTTTCTATATTATATGTTGAACCTATAAGTACCCACGAAGAAACTGAATCCGTTTACGAAACCTAAAAAAACGATAAACAAAATGCCACATATAAAATAAAGAATGAACAACAAGCCAAAGAGGCAAAAAAAACATACGGAATATAAGCAAAGTTCCTGTTTAAAGAACGAATTTCGAAAAGAAAGAGAACTATTAATATTTTAAAAATATAAGGGTTGTTCAAAAAGTAATGACCTACATTTTCATAACTGAGAACTGTTCGTTCAACATGAATGAAATTCACAGTCAGCAAAGGTACATGTTTAAGATACACATTTTATTTTTCTACGAATTCTCAGTTCAGTTCTATGATCTTGCGCCATCGTGGGACGAGGGTATGTATGCCATCCCTGTTCAAAGCCATATCAAGTTCCTATAGCCATCTGTTGACATCCACCACAACACTTTCGTCATCTTGAAACCTTTTCCGCGCATTGCATCATTCATTGGGTCGGGCGGATAGAAATCTGATGAGCCAAGATCCTGACTGTAGGGTGGGTGCGGAAGCACAAACCAATCAAGATTAGCGATTGCCTCCATTGTCATCAGGTTTGTGTGCGGGCGGGCATTGTCGTGGAGCAAGATGTCTAAGGGATTCCTGTTAGGCCGCACTCGTTGGAATCGCTTCTGGAGTTTGAGGAGGGTGCTGATGTAACCGTCGGAGTTAACCGTCGCATCTCGAGACAGCACATCCACAGGAAACATGTCCGGGCCGGGTTACTGGTTGTGGACGGATGTCCTGGTCGCGCCAACTCATTCAGCTCCACTTCTCCCAGAATGTAGAGTGCAGCACTTCCGTATACAGAACACAATCTGTGAATGTTCACCACACATTCGCTTTCCACCACTAAGAATTCAATGGTGGTTCGCTGTTTGTAACGGGTGTGGCTCTATTTAGCAATTTTGGTTTACTTCTGCAACGGAACCGCCTGTCGAATGATCATGAAATTACACACATGTATGAGGAAGATGTCCAATTTACTGAACACAAATTCATCCCTTGATATCTTGCCTCTGGGGCGATAAACAAAGAGGGGCCATTACTCTTTGAACCTTTCAAACTATATACCGGGTGGTCCAAAAGTCCCGGAACGGTTACATATCGTGAGAAATACACATCGAATCGGAAAACGAAAAATACGTGTTTAATAAGTGAAAGAAAGCTATTCAATGATATCACACTTGATTCCCCATCCCCCCTTGGGGTGAGGCGGGGGGAAACTGTGAAATTTTAAATGAAAACCCCCATTTTGTATTGTAGATCGGGAAAGAGGACTTCATTCCGGGTCTAACGAGCTATCAACCACCCTGATAGCTCAATTAGGAACGGAGATATGGCGATTTTAAATTTTCGCCATATATAAAAACGATAGAGCCCCCCTTCCATATACGCTATTGAAAGGTCTTGACGTGCAGATTCCGAATCTGAAATCGCTTTCACTCTAGCTCAATTAGGGGCAGAGCGTCCCTTTCAATTTTTTTGGGGTTTTATGAAATTTTCACTTTTTTGGGGGGGGAGAAAATTTAAAATCGCTATATCTCAGTTCGTAATTGAGCTAGGAGGATGGTTGATAGCTCGTTGGACTCGGAATGAAGTCCTCTTTTCGATTCTACAATACAAAATGGGGGTTTCCATTTAAAATTTCATAATTGCACCCGCCCCACCCCCATGGGGCGGGGGTGGGGAATCAAGTGTGATATCATTGAATCGCTTTCTTTCACTTATTAAACACGTATTTTTTCGTTTTCCGATTCGATGTGTATTTCTCACGATATGTGACCGTTCCGGGACTTTTGTACCACCCGGTATATTAAAACGCAGTTGTAAAAACGAAATATTCAGCAACTCCTATACCATACATAAGTCCAATGTAGTATTTGAAACATTTCCAATTAGCAGTCATCCAAGGTATCTGTAGTTAATACATTAATAAATATAATACCAGAGTCAAAATATTCGTGTTTTGCCCTCAATTCGGCAATGCGCCCCTCTTATTATAGGAGATAACATATTATAGTAATTTTATTTGAAACTTGTAGCTCCAGTAATACCCTAACTCTCTTTCAAGTTTTCTTTCTTATTGCAAACAAAGGCTGTCTACACAAATATGAGCAAAATTGCGATCTTGAATACCATAGGAACACCATTTCCCCAAACCAACTTGAAACAGGTTAAACAATTTTGCACATACTAAATTAGAAGAATACAATGTATATCTTTGATTTTGTGACATCAGGAACTTCAAATTTACAGCACTTATCATTGTTTCTCAGATTCAAAAAATGACGGCCTCCTAAATGGTGTATTTTAATGTACGAAAATACATTAATAACAGCAGTGAGATAATTATTGAAGTGTTAGTATCCTTAGGCTATTTGAAAGTTAAACGTCCTGCCATTCATCCACTGATGTCACGAGGAAATTCGTATTGGCTACTCAAGAGCTTTATCAATCACGCTCCCTCCTCTGCCCTATATCTCCTTCTTTCTCTTTCTTCTTTAGTTCTTTCAGCTTTCCTCTCTCAATCTTTCCTTCTGATTAGCAGTCTACATTCCTTCCTGTTTGTCTCCCTTTCTTCTACTTTTATCTACCAAACTCTTATCAATATTTCTTCCTGTAGTTCTCTACTTTTTCTTTATTTTTATTCGTTTTTCAACCTTTCTTTGTTTCTTTTTCCTCCTCGTTTCACAATCTCCTTTCTTGTTCCTTCCCGATTCTCATTCTCTTCTTTTTATTCCTAGTTTCTCGTTTCTTCCTTTCTTTCTATATCGTCGTCGATCCTAACTCTATCCTTGCTTTTCTCGTTTATCAATATTTCCTCTTTTCATCTTCTTCCTTGTTTCACAAGTGTCCTTTCTTTCTCATTGTACAATCTCCCTATCTTTCCTTTTCTTCCTGGTTTCAAATATTTCATTCGTTCTCATCTTCTTCGTTTCTCAATCTTTCTTTCCTTCTTCCTTCAATTTTGTATTTACCACTTCAGTTTCTTCTTCATTTATCTTATATTTATCTCTCGCTCAATTCCGTCCTCTGTTTTTCTGCCAGTTTCCCTTTTTAACTCCTATCTCTCAACCTATATATATTTTTGTCATTCTCCCATTATCCTTCTCTTCCTTTTCTCTTCTGAAATTTCCTCTTTTAGTTTATGTGGGCGGACCGGAAGGTGAGCTCTAGCCCACACCCAGCCTCTCGATTGCGACGCCCATGCATTTTGCACGTCCAGGTTACAGAACGAGATAAAATACATCTTTTGGCTAATTACAGCGCCTGACACTTCCACTTTTCATACATTTTCTATCTCCAGTTCATCTTCCCTGTCTTATTTCCTCTGCCTGCTCCATAAGAAACTGTAGCACAGATTGGGACGAAGCATCGTTAATTTCCATCGGTCTGACAGACAGAAGCGTCTTCCAGAACTCTATAATGTTCTCCCAGATTTCTCTCCTGGAAAACAAAGATGCGAAAGATATTAGAAATATTCCCTTCCATTAGCCTCTGGCCCAGCGCCAAAGGAGCAACATATCTTTGAGTGCTCCTGGTGGGAGAAGAACGACAGAGCAGTGTTGCTACGTCACTTCCGAAAACATCTAGGTCATTGGTTCATTTTCCTTTTTGTCTGGTTCTAGAGATAAATGTTTCTAGTACTTTGTGTCTGTAAGGATTTCGCACCGCATCTTAAATCACTGCAAAGAGGACAAATTGGTTTATTTACTTTCACACAAACACGGCTGAGTTTCTGTGAGTTTCAAACTACGGTCCACGCTTGCCAAGTGACTTTTCATTTAGTGACTTGTAGTCAGTGGGACGAGTCCAATCACTGCTCTTTTAAGGTTTTCGAGACGAAAGTGACGATATTGTAGCTTGTCCTCGCGATGCTGTGTTAACATTGAAAGTAATTGGGCTTGTTACAAGCCAAAAGTGTCCGTGACTGTACAAAAATAACTATTACATGCTAAATGTAGTCCCTGTTCATTTTGATTAGTCTCGTAACAATGGCCAGAGTACATGTGATTTGCCATAAAACAATGTTGTATAAAGGTAGGTAGCATCCATGGGTGTATATATAGTTCATGTAAGGGGGGGTTCAACTTTTGGAATGATTAGGGTTGCAAATCCAGGACACTGCTGACCGGAAGCTTGTTGGGAGCGAGAGGGGGTTGCTGGACCCGGCAAAGTTGTGTGTATGTAGTCACGAAGTCACGCTACTTAATTTTCTGTCCATTGTGTGTCAAAGAACTTGAGAATGCTGTGATGTTTACTTGGTTTTCTTGCACTGCGCTTTTAAAAATTAAATTTCTTTAAGAAGACTCGAGGGAAAAAATTATAACTAATTTGACAGTCCCAATGCAGTTTTTTTCATCACAGAAATTCCGAAATTATCAGGAAAGTGCAGCCATTTGGTCTGCAGTCCCATCTGGTGTGTGGAATTTCGTAATTTCCTTCCCATCCGTATCCCGTCCTATACGTCTCGAATTTAGGAGAATAAAATAAGTCCGAAGAATTTTTTATGAAGAAGCGGATAGAATAGGTAGGTTTGGACCCGTTGATCCCTAAATACGCCCATGGTAGCATCAGAAAGAAATTCAGGAGTAGGAAGCCTCTTAGTTGTTCGTGAAAATGCAGCCTCTCTAATGCTGTTGCCTTGTAATCGAGAGGTTCAGTATTTGATTTCCGGTGGAAGCATTATTTTCAACTGTACGTCTAGTATCGATCAGTCCATCTGACCATCATGCAGTTTCAGGCAACACTGCATCTGGAGACACTCAGCCTCCCTATGGATGTCAGCTTCCTGCTTCTTTGGCCCATCGTTTGATGGATACGGCAACGCAGGGTTTTCACGTTTACCTTGCCCTTTGCTGTGCTGGAATACAGAAAACGACCCAGCCCCGTGGTCGTATCCGCCCCTGTACCCTGAGTTCTGATCAATCGAGGTATCGACGCAGCAGCAGAAATCCTCTGCCCCTGCCTGACGTCAGTGCCGTCCAAGGAAAGGAACATTACGTCGTGAGAACATCTGTAGTTGTGACATCAAAGAGCAACCCTCCACCCCCCCCCCCCCCTAAGCTATACCACTCAGTCAAAGAAGAAACTAGAGCCCTCTTTCATGTATATCTTCCCCTTTTGCTCGATCTTGCCAGGAAGTGTCCCTCACGGCGCACCGGAACTTTCCGTGTACAGTCAGCGTTGCAATTGCGTTGAGACACCCGCTTGATGTGAATAGGCAACCCGCCAAGCTACCGCTGGCCAGTTTTCGCCTCAGCAGTGCCCATGTATAGTTTCCCATCCTTGGAGTGACCGATGCGTCGAGCCACATGGACACCGTTTGGGGTGCCGTGGTGTATGCAACGGCAGCGTACAGTTTCGCTTCCATATGCCTCCAGCAGAACTTCTCTCTCTCTCCAGTGTCGAACTATGATGTGTGCAGTGACTATGGAATGGCATGTGCCATCCCTGGCATGTCGGGGTCTTCTCCCCCCCCCCCCACCCAGCTCTAACTAATGACGCTGATCCCTGACCCTGTGCAGTTTTCAAGTATGCAACGGCAGTGTCCATTTCGTTAACGTAAGCGATTTACACAACATTTCTTGTCTTACGCTGAACTCCTGCGTATGATCTCCCTGGAATTTCGGGCTCTGTTCTCCCGCTTTGCTAGCAACCGTTCCTGGACAAAGGGTACGACCTCGCCTTGTTCTCGGCTAATTTGGGGAGCACTTGTGTATCATAGTATTTACGTTTGAAATACGGTTTATATTTCACCCCGGATTGGGAAAATCTCGCCATCTTAAACACTGACGAAACTGTATAAAGGCTGGTTTACATTGGTCGAGAGAGAGGGAGAGTTACTGGAACGAGTTACTGCTTGACTTGACCCTTCTATGGCGAGTAGCTGTTCACACACTTTCTACTCTACTCCAGCAAAGTGGGATAGTAGCTGCAGCTGTTTGGTGCTCTTTTCACAAAATGAACCCATCGACGTCGTTGGCGATTTTTTGAAAAAAGTTCTGAAACGGTTTACACACATTTTTATCACGAGAATTGAATACAATAATGCACGAGGACATGTCTGGAAAGAAAACTAACTTCCTTGATTTTTATATTTTCAATCGTTCTTGGTTGGACGTAAAACGTAAATTCATTATTTTCAATTTTACTACTCGTACGCCAAATACATCAAGTCTCATATCTTGCACTCATGGCCTCATACTCATATTCAAGTTTTACAATCTTTATGTTGTCGGACTTGGACCACCTACCAATTCATGGTTGATTAAAAAAAAAAGAAAACTAACAACACTTTAGAACAACACAGACTCTATACTCTCCTCAGAAAGCGCTTACATTGATCGAGAGGTCTGTCGAGTTTACGCGCGAGTGAAAAAAATCGACGGATAGGAAGCAACTCAGTCGAGTCGCTCTTCTCCTTGGACAGCCACTCGACTGCCCTGACTTCTGGAACGAGTAATGGCTCCAATACTCTCTCCTGTTGTTTACACGAGGAGAGTGGTTCGCTTTTCCCTACTCGCCCCAGCTACTCTTCAGTCTACTCGACCAATGAAAACCAGGCTTTAAGGTATTATATAAGATATGCCCAAATGAAAAGGAGACTACGGTTATATCTAAAGAGTATTATATTACAGAATATTTGCACTACATAATATGTGAATTACAATTAATGTGTAACATGATATCTACACATAATTGCCATTGATATTGATGCACTGATCCCAGCGCGTAGAAAGGGAGTGGATGGCTTCAGCGTAGAAACTCCTGGGTTGCTTACGGATCCAGTTTTCCACGGTGTTCTGCCTTCCTTGTCACACGTGAACCGTTGACCTTTCAGTGAATGTTTTAAGGGGCCGAAGATATGGGAGTCGCATGGGGAAATATCGGGGTTGTATGGAGGATGTGTGAGGACGTTCCATTGAAATGTTCTCAGCAGGTCGAGGGTCTTCTTGACCACATGTGGCCTAGCGTTGTCCTGGAACAGCACTATCCCCTTCGAGAGCTTACCTCTGCGCTTGTTTTTAATGGCCTTTTTAAACTTCAGCAACGTGTTGTAGTACCGCCAGTCGATGAGTAGAGGTCCTTCATCCTGCGATAAATTTGTGAAGCATGCTCGCCTTCTGCGCGAAGAAATTGGATTACAGCTCTCTGCACTGATCTGGAGGAATCCATAATGCAACCGTCTGCGCAAAACCACTTTCACCAACTGAGGAAACAGCAGGCGAAACCGATCGCTACACCTGCAAACTGGGACAAACACCGCGCCATCTATCGGCAAACATATTTACCTTATGCGATTAGATACAACGCCGCTACAGCAAAGGTCTCCTTTGCATTTGGGCATACCATATATTTTCCCACAATCATTACACACACACAAGGCATTAAATCACAAAAAGGAAACTTCATCTTTGAACCCTCACTTCAATAAGGCCACCAAAAGTGTTAAAACTGGGTCTATTTTCATGCACGCAGCACTTGTTTCGTCACACGCTTGCTGTCGTTTGCCAGA
Organism: Lepisma saccharinum; assembly: GCF_977018435.1. Classification (NCBI taxonomy): domain Eukaryota; kingdom Metazoa; phylum Arthropoda; class Insecta; order Zygentoma; family Lepismatidae; genus Lepisma; species Lepisma saccharinum. The sequence continues at coordinate 35,323,341 of NC_139247.1, forward strand.
TCTCGTATTGTTTCGACCAGATTTTCCACAATTCCGTGCGCCGCTGACGGCAAATTGAATACTATTTATTAGTTTATCTGTGCATAGAAGACACTTACACTTTTTTGTATCTCAGGGCGTTAATTTAACAATTTCGCCACATAGACCGGCAGCTAAGTTGTAAATGTACATGTAAGCATCATTCTGTTAGAAAAGCCACAGGTTAAAATTCTGGTCACGCCATAATGAAACAAATGCTTTTCATTTACTTGGAATACGATGACCGCCAAACCGTTAATAAGGGTTTGCAACACTGAGAAAACACGGTGTATGTCTGTCGGAATGCTAACCCTAAAGGATGCGACGTGAAGAGATTAGGCCTATTAGCCGTGACATGTCGTTAGTTCTCCCTGCGCGGACCTGAGAGAGAGCGTCTTCAGTTTCTACGTCAGCAAGCAAGAGCAGACCTAAGAAGATATCTTGACAGGGATTTCTGTCTGTTCTTAGTACAGTTGAAGGCCTTTGCACTCGAAAGTGTCAAAAACAAGGGATAAGGCGGTACAAGACAAGAAACCCTTGCTCCTCGAGAAGACAAGATTTCAACTGAAGATTCAGAGGCGAGGATTTTCTTAACTGTTACCCTACTTGGATCTTTGTGTCAAAGTTCTAATATGGTTGTAAAGTTCAAGCGGGCCGTAATTTATCACCCTCGCATTAACCCCAACTCTACGAAGAGAGTGAGTGATGATCAGACGGAATAGTTCTGCAGATGTCGCTTTATGAAATAAAAAGTCTGGCTGTAGGTGGTTCTCTTCAACTTAGGAACTAAGGGGTGTTGAGGAAATAGTTAAATAGGGATAAAACAAGACAGGATAAGGAAGAAGAAAGGATAGAAACTACAGGATAACAAAGTAAAGTGCATTAACTAACTACCAAACTCTCTAGCCTTCTTAAACCCGAAGGTTCATGGCTGCAGCAACACAGGCCTTCCATCTTTCCCTATCTTGAGCAAGATCTATATACTCTTTTCCATCCCTACCGATTTCCATTAGGTCCATCTCAACCTTGTCCCTCCATCTTCGACTTGGCCTTCCTACAGGTATCTTACCATCAGGTTTCCCAACAAGAATCCTGTAAACTCCTCTTTCCTCTCCCATTCGTGCCACATGGCCTGCCCACCTAAGTCTTCTTGATTTAATCATTCTAATAATATCTGGACATGAATACAAATGATGTACTTCTAAATTATGTAACCTTCTCCACTCACCTGTCTCCTCATCCCTTTTAGGTCCAAAGATTTTCCTAAGGATCTTATTTTCAAATACTCTCAATTTATGTTCCTCTTTCAATATAAGGGACCAAGTTTCACACCCATATAATACTACAGGCAAAATTACTGTTTTGTATATTTTAACTTTTAGTTTCTTAGATATTAAACGAGAAGACAAAAGTTTATGAAGAGAGAAGTAACATGCATTTCCTGAATTAAGCCTACTTTTTATTTCCTCTTTAATAAAATTTTCACTTGTTAATATTACTCCTAAGTATTTGAACTTGGAAACTGGTTCAAACGAGTTGTTCTCAATAATTAGATTTTGATTATTAACTAACACTTGGTTTCGGCCTGTAAGCATATATTTAGTTTTCTCTTTGTTAACTTCCAAACCTATCTCTTTAGCAGTTTTGAAAAATATTTTAGCATTATTCTTAATTGTATTCACATCATCCCCTAATAAGTCTACATCATCTGCATATGCTAACAACTGAGTCACACCATTTAATTTTAGTCCATCTTTAGTTTCTTTTACCTTCCTAACAGCATATTCTAAGGCAAAATTAAAGAGCAATGGAGATAATGCATCTCCTTGTTTTAACCCATCATGAATTGTAAATTTGTCAGACACATTAATACCCACACGAATTTTACTTTCTGTTTCACTGGTGCATACTTTTACCATACTAACAAGCTTCTTAGGTATTTCAAACTCTACTAATATATTATATAATTTATCTCTTTTGACCGAATCATATGCTTTTTTGAAATCAATGAATAGCTGATGGCCATTTTGATAATATTTCCACTTTTTTTCAAGTGTCTGTCTGATGTGAAGAATTTGATCTGTAGTTGATCTGTTACGTTTAAATCCACATTGATTGATAATCACCTATAATTTCATTAGCATATGGGGTTAGTCTTGTTAAAAGAATGTTAGATAATATTTTATATGTTGTTGAGAATAAAGAAATTCCACGGTAATTATTGCAGTTCATTTTATCACCTTTTTAAAACACAGGAACAATTATGGATTTTTTCCACTGTTGAGGGATTTCTTCTTTATTCCATATTAAACAAATTAATTTATGAATTTGACATATTAAAGAATTTCCACGATATTTAATTAACCCAGCTGGTATTAAATCTATCCCAGGTGCATTGTTATTCTTTAGCCTTTTAATAGCATCTTTAAATTCAGTCAGGTTAGGTTCTGGAACTAAAGGTTCTGCTGTGTGAACTTCATTTGCTTCTGATTTATCTCCTACATGAACATTTAAGAGGTCATTAAAGTAGTTCTTCCATCTATTTAGAATATCGCTTGTGTCAGCTAGAAAATCACCATCTTTATCTTTTATCAAGTTGACTTTAGGTTGCCACCCATTTCTAAACTCATTTACACCTTTAAGTATAAATCTCTGATATTTTTATTTTTGCTGTTTGTTTCAATTTCGTTAATTTTGCTTTTCAAGTAATCTCTTTTTTTACTTCTAAACGTGCGGTTAACTTCTCGCTTTATTCTATTATAATTGCTTAGATTTGTATCATCAGAGTTATTTAACCACCTAAGTCTAGCCTGATTTCTTATTTCTATTAGATTATGACATTCATTATCAAACCATGGCTTACTTTTTCTTGGTTTATGGTATCCTATACTTTCTTTAGCTGCTGATTCTATTGCATTACGTATGTGCTCCCAATTCTTATTTACGTCTGTTTCATTTATATTTTCATCATCATTTAAATCCTGCAAAACATCAAATCTATTTGACAGTTTAATTTGGCAATCTTTCTTAATTCTTTCATCAGCAAATTTTCCTGTATTAAATTTTAGAACTTTTATATTTTGTTGCTTATGATTTATCACTGAGAGTCTTTCTCTTAATTTAGCAATTACTAAATAATGGTCACTGGCACAGTCAGCACCTCTATGTGTACGAACGTCAATTATACTAGTATGCCTTCTCTTATCAATGAGAATATGATCTATCTGATTATGAGTTTTACCATCTGGAGAAGACCAGGTATATTTATGGATATATTTATGTTTAAAAGTGGTACTTTTTACAATTAAATTCTTTGAGGTTGCAAAAGTAATCAATCTTATACCATTATCATTACTTAATTCATGAGGACTTTCTTTAGCAATAGTGGGTTTAAATGTCTCTTTAATTAATGTAAAGTGCATTGACAGAAACAAAAGAAATGGGACAGAACAATGTCGATTAAGGCTGTACAACAGCGCCTTGAATAACGTAGTGTGCAAAACGACAGTGTTCTGGGCTCTCTGGCTGGTTCCACTAGAATATGATACCGCTAGAGGCGCTGGTGTCGGTACAGCTGGATGGCATTCGTCTGCTTGTACTAAATCGAGTTTTAGCTGCAACGTCAGGTTCTTTTGCATGATGCATTTCTATGAATGTGATAATTGCTATGATATTTGGTACAGTGGTCGCGAAGATACTAGCGAACATTCTAGACAGTCGACCATGTCCTGTTATCGTTATACTTTCATTAATAATACGGGAGAAAAAATACGCTTTAAATGCTTTTGGTATCTAAATATATAATTACACACTGAAGCATTTGTACTATTTTTGGTCTCTTTCTTCCGCTTTAAACTAATCGCGGCGATGATGATAATAATGGTTACATAGAACGACAAGGGTAAGCCCACAAAACTTCCTTAGTGCCATCGACATGAGTGTAAGGAAACTTTCAGACCAATGGGACAAGCGACAAGGGATATTCACACTGATGTGACTAGTGACACAGACACTTCGAGACTATAAAATAGCATTAATTGCGCATGAGGGTCCAAACAGCAAACGACACGTTCATATGCCGTATTCGCGTGCTACTTGTTACTTCGGTCTGAAAGCTCCTTAAAGGAAGGGTGTTACAGGGAGAGTTCCCAACTAAGTGACAAGCGAAAGGTGCCTTCAGTCTATTAGCAAACGTTTGCTGCTAATTGTGCGAACAGCAGATATACGCGACACGAAAAACAGCACGTTACAACAACAGATCTAGGCGACACGATAATCCACACGTGTCGCTTGTGTGTCGCTCATACTGGGACCTTATCCTCAATAGCTTGCAACGTGTTACCGTGGTTTGTTGTTCGCGCATGTGCGATGCAAGGAGTGTGTTGCTTTAGGGAGATTGCGCACCAAAGCGGCACGCGACACTTATCGCTTGAGGATTTCACCAACCGAACGCTAGCCTGTGCTGTCCTTCATGCCGATACGATGTGAAACGTTGCTCTTGACTGGCTCGTTTCCAAGTGACATGTGTCGCGTGTCGCTTCGGTATGAAAGTTGCCTTGGACAGAAGGACCCGTGTCGCTTTGGTGTGAAATAACCGTATCGTTTATCGTGTGTCGCTTTGATCTGAAATCTCATTGAGGAAACGGTGCAGTCAGAGCTTGTGTCCCTACGGTTCGAAAGGCTGCATCGATTAACAACTGCTCGCGTCCAAACGACACTTGTGGTTTGTCGTCTCGGTATGAAATATCTCTCAGGATACTATTTATATTCTAATAACAGAAAAATAAAACTCTAGTACACAATGCAACACCTGACGTCCGGAATCACATTGCGATGTTTCTTCTTGTGTTACACATGCTATTTATTTATTTATTTTATTTACTTTTCTTTCCAAATTAATGCCATTTCGTGACTGCAAATCACTCCACAAATATAACTGTTTCCATCAATTTACGTACCGCCTTTCAAGACAAACAAATCTACACAATATATTCCAAAAACTAACTAAGCCGCATTACTTTCATAAGAAAATTAGCAGCTGTGCTGATCGCACTGCCATCTATGTTGTCATCGTCTCGGGAACCAGTTTCTTGGGTCGTTTTCCACACTACGTTATTCAAGGTGCTGTAGCTGTACTAAAGGCAAATTTGTGATAATATTTAATAAGAGATGGCAGCACAGTTGCTAGATTTGCAGATATAAAAGATGGTCGATCAGAATATATCTTTATTTTATACATGATATCATACTAATTAGCGGAATTTGTATAAATAAGCAAAAATTACAGCAACTAGTTGATTAGCATGAGATTTACACGTTCTTATAAGCAAAGAAGCTGTTCATTAGCAATCGAAAGTAGTAATAAGTGAAAATATTCATGCTAATTTAATATGAACGCCTAGTCTAGTCCTAAAGTATGTGTTTATATTTTTTTAATTTCAAAAGTATGAGGAAAAATTAAAGGAAAATGTGTTTGATTAATACTGAAAATAGTACACATGAAATATTTTAAGACACTTTGCAATTACATTTGATGTCATTTCTATCCTCGCCATTGTCAGACAAATGAAGTTACTGTTTCCCGCAGACTTTGTACTGTACTGTATAGTGTATTTAGGCATATACCCTTTAAATACACCATTATAAATGTGTTTTGTTGCTATAAACGGAGTTTTAATGCACTTTCTACTGTTCTTTTAGGTTATTTCAGTTAATCCGGACTTTCGTTAAACCGGTCAACTTATCTCCCCATTAGTCCGGATTAACGAGGTTTTACTGTACTTAACTACATTTGAAGCGGTCCATGGAAATTGATGCCCTTTTTCCGGAGAACAGTTTATTTGATGTCCAGAAGTGAGAAGAATAAATGCTAAAAATTTGAACATGATACGTCAAAAGCAGAGGTTGGTACACCTGTTTGTTTGCGCGCTTGCGGAGTTCCTGGCGTTTGTTGGAGCACCTAGACGTTAACAACATCATGGAGTGTGGAAGCGGTGGTGTAAATAGTGAATTTGCTGGTAAGAAAACATATATTCAGCGGAAAAATAAGAAAAGGAAAGAAATTAAGCAGAAGAAAGTGCGTGGTGAGGAATATGTAAATTCAAGTGGTAAAACTGTCAGCAGGAAGAAATGCAGTTACTGTACCAGTTGTTGCTCCACACAGTGTTGGAGACAGTTTTCTGTTGATGATCAAAAGGAATTGTTCGGTGTTTTCTACAGGGGGTGTAATAAAGAATTGCAAGACTCGTTTCTGGAAAACTGTATGGAAAGATGTAACTCAACAGCTGCAAAGACGACAGTGAACCCAAAAAAGAATCGTCTGCGCACATGGAACTATACGCAAGACACGAATGGAGTAAAACACAAGGTATGTCAGAAGTTCTTACGTAAACTGTTTGTATTATCTATGAAGAGACTGCGTGTTGTTCAAAGTAAAGTTCTGTCAACTGCGCCCTTCAGGGAATTAAGAGGTTCACATACGAACAGACCTCATAAGCTGAAAGAAAATGTTGTTGATGAAGACAAGCAGTGGATTGAACATATATTTGATCGTTGAAATATCAGTATCCGGTTTGTGTATCTCATTGTCATGCCGCTACATATACTTTCATTTTATGTCATTTATTTTCTGGCAGAATTTTTTTCAAATCAAGGAAGAAAAGAAAATACAAGACAATAAGCAGTATAAGGTGTATTTTCGTACATTCAAATACATATCGTTACATCTATAGTTTTTTGGATTACTCTAACCCAGGTTTTTTTACGTTTCATAATGTGTCTATGGAAAAAGGGCACATAACATGTTTCTTCCAGTACGTAATTATAAACTCGATTTCTAACGTACCAAGCAAATATACATATATATTCGTTTAGAAGAGTCCAAATTTATTTGTCAATTAATTGTTTCCTTCTACTATGCTTCAGTCTCTTTCAGTTCAACAATAAAAACTTTCTCGGCGATTTTCTGAAAATGCCATTTTCTCGTATATGCCTTTTTTCATCTTACCATACCAAAACTTTCAAGCAATTAATAATTCACAATAATATATGCAAATTAAATTAATATCCTCTTACCTACGCAATCGAATGCAATTTGTGCCATATAATCAAGCTAAGTCATACATGTACAAAGTCTGTTCCAGTGTACCACAAGGCTCCAATCTTGGACCATTATTCTTTCTATTCTACATTAAAGATCTACCCTCAATTTTTAAATGCTCCAAATGTTTACTTTTTGCTGATGATTTAAAATTGTATAAAGCAATGATAGATCCAAACGATGCACTTAAGTTGCAAAAAGACTTGGAAAATGCACAAAAATGGGTCATCGAAAATAAATTAAACTTTAATGTCACAAAATGCTTTGCAATAACTTTTTCCAGGCAAACCAAACCTAATATGTATCAGTATGCAATGAATAATCATGCATTACAAAGAGTAAATCAGGTAAATTACTTAGGAGTTACAGTAAATAATAAATTATATTTTGGAACACATATTGATCAGATATGTAATGATACTTACAGAACTTAAGGGTTCTTAATTAGAAATTCACAAGACATACATTGTGAAAGAGCACTGACAAGCCTGTTTAATTGCCTTGTTCGAACCAAATTAGAATATGCAAGTGTAGTCTGGTCACCTTACACAAAATGTAATAGTAAAAAGATAGAAAGAATTCAGAAGAAATTTGTTCGTTATTTATATTACAAAAAATACAAAAGATCATCTTTTCAGGATCAGGTATCATATATCCAACTACTCAGAGAATTCAATGTTACACCCTTGTACGAAAGGAGAATAGTATCACATCAGTTATTTTTATATAAGTTAGTCAACGGGCTAGTCGACAGTTCAAGCCTCCTCCAAACATTAAACTTTAATGCTAACAAGGACATGTTACGGTTCAGGCAGCCTTTTTATTACAGCAAATCCCATTCGACAGTACACCAGAATTCGCCAATTCTAAGACTATGTATTAAACATAACGAAATACTCAGAAATGGTGGAGACTTGGATTTCGCTTTGCCATTCAAGCAGTTCCTGTCTGTCCTTCGAAGAACGTCATGAACAAATCAAACAATTATTGATGTTTTCTGTGTACATGGGTATATATGTGAATACAATTATGCTTGTATTTGTGTATATTGGTTTATATATGATTATGTACATGTGTATAGTTATGATTGTCTGTATATAGATATGTATCTTGTTCTACCTCTGTAAATATCATTTTTAGATTTATGATCTTTACAAAATTTGTGCTAGTATTCTTTACAAAATGATTATTGTAGTTGCTCTTTCTTCTTCTTTTGTTTTGTATTGTTGAAATTGTATTTTTTAATTGTTTAAAATATATGTAAGCCTATTGTAATTGGAGCGAAAGCTCTGTTATAGGTAAAATAAATAAATAAATAAATATCTAATACTATTATCTTCTCCAACCATTCACTCGTTCACTTCTGGCTCTACTGAATTCTTAATTTTCATATGTGCCATTATTGCAGTTTGAAATCTTCACATTCCAAAAGTCTCTTATACAAGAAAGTTAGTTGTTTTATAGAAATATTTTTAATTTCTTGAATATATACTCGAGCTGTATACACGAACCTCAGACAATACTTCCGCAACTCCTTCTTGAGTGAGTGTTTAATGTGTAAATGGCAAAACGGGAAGTCTTTCATTAAATCCATAAGTAAGTACATATATTTCCTCTTTTAGCCAACAACAGCAAACAAATGACATATTGTTAAGTATTTCTTGATAATAAACTGTGCCTAAAGGCAGTTTCAGAATAGACTGTGACAGTGACTGTACGTATGGCCAGAAAATGTACTTACTTTTTGAAGAACTTTATATTTTGAAATATTTGTGTGATGATGATATTAGTATGAGGTGTCAATTCCTGAAACTTTAACTTTGTTCCTATAGGTCTTTGCACTGTTACTACAGGCTCTCTTCATGCTAGCAAGGGAAGTGCGGAGCGGGGACCAGACAACAACGGTGGCGCTGAGAGTTACGACGTCGAGGAAAGGAACTACTACGTGCACCTCGTTCTACAGGCTGCTGCGTTTCTTATCGCGCTGGATTGGTCGCTTCGCCGCTCCCCACTTCCCTTACCAGCATATAGAGCGCCCGCCGTATGACTGGAAAAGAGATATATATCTCCTACCCCTTTCCATCTCCGTTAAAACACGCCCTACTTATATAACATAGCACTGTGCAGAGACATAAAAGAGAGCAACGATAAAGCTTGTGGAAATAATATATTATTAAAGCCATTTTCGTTTTTGTTGAAATTTAAATCCACTATATAGACATGTCTGAACTGGTCCTACAATTTAAAGTACGATCCGAACCAGTACGTGCCTCCACCGGGTATCGAACCTTGGATCCCTTAATTACAAGCTACGACATTATCCCACGCCATCATGGAGGCTCCAATTACTTTTCTGTTTTGATCGAGTGTAGTACGACTGTTATATACTATTTTTTTTTTCAAATAGTCCTGGCTGGCTCAGTTCATGATTTCCAGAACATAGGAAAGTCAAGAATCTCAACAGTCAATATAATTAAACAAGGAAGTAAATAATTCTCAAAAGTATCTTGAATGTTCACGTACAGAGAAGTAACCACTAATGAACCTGGCATCGACTGGTCTCTGAACTTCAGAGAGAAGTGTTCCTTCACGTGGGCAGATCCATCCTTTGTGTTGTGGCTAACAACATAAGAACTCAGGAAGAGAAAGCTGTTTTTCTCCCAATTTCCGATGTATTGTGCGGGAAAGCTCTGCGAAAACAATGAGCAGACACGTCTCGTCTTCCCATTCCACCTGGAAAGCAAACAGAGAACGCCGCTAAAAAGGCTCCCAGACAGAAAGAGAGATGAGAAAGAAGAACGAGTTTCTCCAGGTATCTTCACATGATGTTTGCACAGGTTGAGATGAGTACGCCATCTTGTGTAAGTGAAACGAAATGCTTCCGACGTGAGCATGACCTTAAGAAGGAAAACTTCAATTTCCTGTAATTTACATTAATGTTTTCTGAAACAATCGATACATAACATTTAGTCGTAACAGCCCAAAACGAAATCGCCAAAATTTAATAGCAAAAATTTAAAAAAATGAAATATTTTTCAGTTTCTTCACTCTTACCTCGGAACACACGTGCAAATGCAATCTAATGTCTCTTTCTATGTCGTTGACGAAAGATTCCGCCAAATCTGTGTGCCGCATTTGAAGTATTAGTCCACTACGCTTGCGTATTTTTAACATGTATAAGTCTAAGTTTTTTTTTTCCAATTAATACATTTTATTTGTTTCGTTTAATATTATTGTTATTAACAGGGAGGCCACACCTAGGACCACGACAAAATTCAAGTATAATTCCCTTTCAAAAAATTCAAGAGTACAAGCAAATATTTTCTGTATTTCAATATTACGTATTTACCGCCTCTCACCACCCACACAAATATATTAACAATATGTCAGGGTCTGTGTGATTCCAATGTATCCAAAAATTCTAATTACAGCACCGCTAAAAATGAGGGGGATATTGAAATATGATTAAATTTAAATTGCCATTGCCATGGAAAATTGCACCTGGGATTGTTCCTTGGTGCATCTTGATTCTTTCTTGTTATTTTTGAACTGCTGTATTTCATTCCACTCTCTGCCAACAGGTGTCTCTGACGTTTGTGTGCAAATGCCTGTCGACTGTTTCTGACATGCAGCCGTGTTTACTGGTGGAAATCATGTGAATAGTGGGTGGAAAATCTGTGTAATGAATTGTTACCAACTGCTAGAGATTACTTCTCAAATGAGAATTTAGATTATTTCATCTTCCAGGATGGCAATGCTCCCTGCCACAGAGCCCGTGCAGTGAACGAGTCGTGTTCTGACATTTGTATTAACCGATTGTGGTGGCCACCCAACTCACCAGATCTGAACCCGATTGAGAATTTGTGGCTCCTCATGTACCGTCGGTTGCAGGGAAAGTCCTTCAAGTCCAGGAGGGAGCTCATGGAAGCCATTGTGGCCACGTATCACCTAAAACCCATTTTGCGTTCCATTGTGTTAAGTGGTTCAGTTATTTTGTTACAGACTGTCAATTAAATTAAACGGATTGTGTAGTGCAGAGTATACATTTGCCATTTCAAATGCTCAGAATCTAAATATATCTACAAACACAAGTCACAAATGTTACGGAATATACTAATTTACAAAAAAAAATGTTACGCAAATTGGACTAATCAACTTTAAGGTATCTTATCGTGCAACAATTTTCCGTCTGTCATATAGTTCTACAAAGGACAAACAGAATTCTGTTTTATTTTCTATGCAGCTTTCTTTTCCTTCCTCGATAAAAAAAAATAAAATCTAAACTGTCAAAAACTTGCCTGAGGGCATTTATAAATATCTATAAATTGAATGAGATTTGGAATTATAATTCTTGCAAGTTTTCACATCTACAGAGAAAAATTCACGCAGAATTCCCGGGGCCAATAATTGACGCAGAATTCCCGAAATTCAAGGAATTCCCTGTGAATAACCACCCTGATTAAATTTAAAGTTTTGGGTGTATGTTGATTAAAAGCAATACCGGAAGCGGACGCAATTTTCGGTTTCGACAAATTTCTACAACTTGGTATAGATAGTCTGTTATTGAATCAGTTATACGACGTTGACTGTGATATGCAAGAAGATGCGATAACTACGTAAGATAATATTTCAACAGAGAAATGTTTGATATATTAAAATTGTGTAAATTACTATAGTGGCACTATATAGCTATGAGTGTTCTCAATGATTTAATGTTAATAAACGCTGGGAAAAAGATAAGAAATTTCAATTTTCCAAGATCACGTCCTGAGCGGGCTCAGTGCAGAGCAACTTAATGGAGGGTCTCATAGCCCTACCGCGCACGGATATTGGACAACTACCGTGACGTAGTAATCCGTGCCTCCCGACAAAAAGGTACGTTATAAGTCACACCTAGAGATAGAAAAGTGTATAGATGAGACAATGTAGTGCGATTTTGATTGTATTCGATTTCTCAAGTCAGTATCGACTTGTGTGATGTAGAAGAAGAAACTAGTCCAATGGAATCATGGTGGTTGAGATAACATATACTAGTTTTCACATGTTATAGCTAACAATATGAGCACCACAAATTAATCATAATTAATTATTGTAGACACATGGTGGACTTTCAATCATTATCAACTTAATAATTCTGCGCGAGGTTGCCAAATGTACAGAAAATGTAGACCCAATAAAAATATATTGAAATATACGTAGTTGACTAAACGCAATGTATTAATGACCACTAACAATGTTTCCTAAGAATTAGAAGTGAAATAAATATCATAGGTTTAGTTATTTTATGCAATAATTAAGACTGAACTATTGTTGCCCAATGAATTATTAAACCTAGGCCGAACTCGCAATTAGCAAACTAAGCATTCAATAATTCAAAACACCAGACTAACGAAATGTTGTTGCTGATGCCATGCCTTTTGAATATGTAGTGATGAAGTTTAGACGAAACTTCTGATAAGAGAAGAGCTATTAAAAAACATACTAATTTTCTTACTGCTATTCCAATGCAGAAAACAAATCAAGGGGTTCCGGTTTCGATACCCGGTGGAGGCACATAGTGGTTCGGATCCCACATTAAACTGTAGGTCCAGTCCCGATTAGCCTTACTGTGGATAAAGTGAAATTAAAACACCAAATCAATCAATCAATGCAGAAAAAAAAAGAATATTGTCAGAATATTTTCGTGTGTAGCAACAAGAAGCAAGCAAAGTTTTCATTTATTTGAAATTTCGGAAATTCGATCCCAGTCAGGGAGGACAGAGGACATCGAGACGATGCTAACGCAGAAAACCCCATGTTTCTAAAAACATCCTTTCGAAAGTTACGAGTGATCGGGAAAAGAAAAAGAAAAAAAAACGGCAGTTGGCCCTTGACTCCTTGACCTCAGGACCACCAAATTTCGTACACGTACTCTATGTTACCGAAATCGACAGGGGTGCCAACGGAGGGGAGGGGGGATTTTTCGATTATTTTTTTGCGATATCTCTTACCGTTTTCAAGATACGTCCACTTCCGATCGCCATTTTTTATGATTTTGTAAAAATTTTCAGAAGGGTAGAATTTTGATAGGCGACGACAGACCCATGCTATGAGCTATGAGCAAAACGTTGTAACTCTCGGATGTTGGAACTTTCTGACAACTTTTTTCAGTACGTGAACATTATTTTTTCTTTTTTTAGTGAATGGGTTAGGTGACTTGCAACGATGAAGGCCTTCTAGCAACACGAACTTAGCTTATGCCGGTGTATTTTACTAAAATATGTCTTTAACTATTGTCATTTAGGAACCGCTGTCACCTTGTGGTTAATTTGGTTATGGTCAATTTTCAAATTGAGCAAAGATAACAATGGAGATGGCAATTAAAAGTTCGTAATTGGCTAATAGTTAGAGGTTTCCCCAATCTATTATAGTTAGATAGGTTGGTTAAAATTTCCAAGGCGTATTTTGCATTTTTAAAAAAAATATCGTTTCCTTTCATCCCATTTGTAAACCTGTGTGTGTGTGTGCGTGTATAACCGTTTGTACTTTCATTGCATCATCAACGTTTAAACGTTTTTTCTGTATTTTTCTCTCTTTCTCTTGCATCGGTCCCCCAACTCCCACTTTGGTCCACCTGTCAAAATTAACTTTGACTGTATATAACTTCTCAACAAATGATCGCAGAGAGCTCGGATGTTTTGCATATTAATCAACGTGTCGCATGCTACAAGAATGCGTGGGTTTCCCTAGTTGTTGTCTGAGAACCACTTTGTCTTATTGCCAAAATTAATATTCTTTTTTTTTTTAATTTTTGAAATAATGATCGCAGAAAGCTCGGATTTTTCCCCCATTGTACTCGGCATATAGCTTACGCGTTTAACTTTGTTGAATATTGTGTTAAAATTGATTCGTTATTCGTTCGTTTTTGACGTTGTGGTTGAATTTTTTTTCGGCGACTAGGATGACGTTGCACAGGGTGTTGTCGGGGATTTTAATTCGTGATAATGAAGATTTGTCGGGGTTCGAAGACAAGGAGATAAATTGATTACCCATTTGCATTATTACCACCTTACAATCCTCGGTTGGAGTTCAAAAAATTTATATTGATGAGAAATGGGCATCCACGTTAATTTGCAGTTGTCGATCGAAAAACACACTTATACGTAGAATACAATGGATTGCGTGATCGCCGACGGATATATAAACGGTCAATTTTTTCCCCTTATTCAATGACATTTGTGACAGCCACGTGTGAGAGGCTAATAATAATCCAAAACAAATAATACATGTATATTCTATTGTATTTTTGTAATGTAGAATTATCGATGCCTGGTGAAGGTGCACGTCACTATAAAAATTGTATGTCCAGAATAAATGTTTCAATTCATTAGTTTCAAGGATGCAAAAATTTGTGCAGGGATGGTAGTTTTCACTCTCAGCCTCGTGATTGTTACAACCCAACGCCATTTCCTGAAGCTATAACAATTTATTTCCGTGCCACATCACGCCAAGAGTATGATTCGATAACATACTTCTATACTCTTTCGTTAATTGTTATACAGACACTAAGAAAAGTCACTGTGTGGACGATACAAGTACAGTTAAAGTAACATTTTAGCATTGCATGAAATGATTCCTGGTAATAATATGTTTAAATTTTGTGGGTTTTTTATAACACTATTAAGCCTTGTTTCCATGATTATGAAAAACTAAATATGCTGATAAAGGCAGTAATTTATTTTATTAAAAACATAAACTAAAACGTAACGTTTCAACCTTCTAGCAAGGTCTTCTTCAGACTCTGTATGTACTTGATACAGAGTCTGATGAAGACCTTGCTAGAAGGTTGAAACGTTAAGTTTTAGTTTATGCTTTTAATAAAATAAATTACTGCCTTGGTCAGCATATTTGGTTTTTTTATGTATTTTTTTTTTTACAATGCCATTTCTTGTGTTATGTTTAACGATTGATTAAATCAAGACCGAACATTATCGAAAGGCAATTTTTGAAACGTTAGATTGAAATGTTAACATTATCACAAAAAATTAATTCTTCATTTCATATATATATATTTTTAATGTCTTTGTATGACCGTTCCAGTTTTCACGTTGTTTCCAACACGGCCAAAACTTAGCGGAAAGAATAAACAGTGACGGCGATATACGTAAGATTCCGTCCGTGTGATTTGTAGAGAATTAGATACATTGAGATGGAAAAGATTGAATTAGTTTTGTTCAGGGATAGGGTGATAAATAGAAGGCTTCTATTACTAAACTTCCGAGTTTTTAAGAAAGCAAGAGAAATAAAAGGTTAATATATAAAGGAGTGGTCAATTCATGTGTCAATTTACCAAGACATTAGGAATTGGCATCCTCGAATTTTCATGCCGCAAGCCCCGCCCTCTACGAGTTTATTTCCGACACGGTTCCCGTTCTCGTCATAGTTTATGCTTTTTATAGATTCCAAAGCTGTGACAGGCAAATTTTTTGTTTTTTTAACATGGCCTTTTTATTCGCAATACGGAAATTCATGTTAGCATGTCGTGAAAATTCTTCTCTTTTTTACATGGCAACGATGAAGATGAATAATGATGGTCAATACCATGTGATTTGGTGAATCTCAAAGCTACAGGAAAAATAAACCTCCGGAAGGTTTCCCATATAACAATGAAACACGCTAACACTGTAAATTGAACTGCGTGTAATTTAGATTTTATTGAAAAGCTAACAGAAACCATGTTGCAAGCAGTGTGAAACTAGAACGGCTATGCAAAAAAAAATATTATTACAATGTTAACATTTCAATCTAACGTTTTCGTGAATTGGTTTTTTGTAGTATTCGGTACTTGATTTAATCAATTGTTAATCAAAATACACAAAATTTAAACATGTTATTATCAGAAATCATTTTATTCAATTCTAAAAGAAAAATAGGAACACTTGCACAATATATTTTAACTGTATTTTATATGGTGGAAATCAAAATTTATCTTAAGAAGGCCTATTTATTGATGAAATATCAATGTGTATGTGCTTGCCTATTTAAAAAAATAATAAATACAGATATAATATGACTCTTGGGGAGCAAGAGAATTTTTTAATTTCTTCTTTATCTTTGCAAACTGATAATCCATATAATTAATATCCACAAACAAGATATTTACTTTTTACAATCTTCCTTTAGTTGTTCGATATCATCTTTACTTCTAGCACATGTCCCTGTTCTTTCTCGTTCTGGTTTCAGTTAGAAAATATGAATATATATATTTAATTTTAATAGTTCTATGTTGCGAATGAATTTCAATGTCTGTTTAAACAAGAATTCACAAACTGAAAATAATGTAATGAAATTTTAGAGTATGACCATGAAGACTTTAAATTATAGTGGAGGATGAACGTTTGATGAATTTCATATTGAAATCTTATACCCTTACAAAAACTTTGGAAAAATATGCTTGGCGCTATTGAAAATTTATATTTCAAATACTGAACGAGAAACTGTAAAGGAATTATAAACCATATACCTCTTTATCTTAAAAGGAAACCTAATAACTAGTGCCGGGACTTTATATCCTATAAAACTGTAAATTATGTATGTAATTATGTCATATAAATTGGAAAATATGTCACGAAAAATTATAAATATGTCAGAAAAATACAGAAATATTCCCAGTAAAGCCAAAAATATACACAACAGTACTCTCAAATTTCTCCCATACCCGATAGAGTAGAATAGGGGCTGTAATATACCGAATGTTATTTTTACTTTTGACTGATATTTGTGAAAACCGAAAAAGGCAAAGAAATGAGAATGAAACTTTTTTACTTCCCGTGCAACAATGAGAGAGAACATTTTTCCTCAATAATGATTGCATGGATATCAATTGTCGGCGGGATAAAAAAAAAGTGGGGGGGGTATTTTTGTCCTGTACCAAGAAAAGACGGCACATTTCTTCCTCCGTAATTTCCATATCCTGCCATCGACAATACGAAGAAAAAATTATGAAATAACCGATTATGTGCGAGAGAATTACGAAATTATACAGAAATATGTCTTATTACAACAAAATTGAAGAAATATGTTGTAAAAACGCGAAATTGGTGAAATATGTCAAAATATGCTTTGTCAAGTTTGTCTATTTCGGCTGATTTTCATCAGATATGTAAAGATCTCAGCCCAATAATAGATCCGAAGCCAATTCAAAAAAATGTTATAACATAAAGTCACGGGCCCTACTAATAACACAAGGCATATTAATTAAAATGGAAGAGAGAAAAAAATCACTTCTAAATTGAAGCAATGCTTTATTTTCAATTATTTAAAAATGAATAACATTAATTTCACTTTTCCAACACAAAAAGCACAATAAACAAACGAATTCTTTTCTCTGTACATTTTCCAACAGAAAAAGCACAATAAACAAAACTAATTCTTTTCTCTCCACATTTTCCAACACCCACAATATTTACTCTTTACAATCTTGCTTTGCTCGTTCGATATCATCTTTACTTCAAACACATGTCCCCTATTCCTTCCCATTCTAATATCCATTAAAAAATTTGCATATATATAATTTTAATAATTCTATATTACTAATATTTTTAAATCTTTTTTTAAACAAAGATTCACAAACTTAAATAAAATAATCCAGCTTTAATGAGAAATAAGCATTATACCTCATCTGATATAATTTTCTATAATTAATAAAAATCAGCATTATTTTAACCAATCAAAAAACACCCGGAAACCTTGAACTATCATAATTGAAACAAACCGCAATCACGAATAAACAGAAAAAACTTACCTAACGTATTTTTAGGATGCAAGCAACACAAATTGTTGACAAACCCATTTTGAATTACAACCTTTTCGATATTCCCCGGAACTTAATGAAGCTAAATGACAATACTGTATTTTTTTCCTCTTCCATTTTAATTGATATGCCTTGTGTTATCAGGTTTCTTTTTAAGGTAAAGAGGTATATGGTTTATAATTCCTTTAGAATTTCTCGTTCAGTATTTGAAATATAAATTTTCAATAGCGCCAAGCATATTTTTCCAAAGTTTTTGTAAGGATATAAGATTTCAATATGAAATTCATTGACCGATTTTATTCAAAAGAAATACCAGGTATCTATTAGGGATGGCCAAACGGATCCGGATCCGAAAAAATCCGGATCCGGATCCGATAGTTTCGGATCTCAATCCCATTATAATATTACCACACCTTAAAAGGTATTATGATCTTCGATTACAAAGAATTTTTTCATTTGTTAGTCCTACAAGATTTTTTTCAAGTGTTGTTCCTAAAATAATTTGCTACTCATCGGCTAACACACTCGTGCACAAAAATAATCTTACTTGTTTAACACAAAATGTCAGAGGTGATTTTGTAAATTCCATTGAAACGAATATGTATACTTTAGAATGTACTGGAAATGGAAACACACATAAATGTGAGACATTCCATTCCAGGATGAAACCTTTAACACATTTAACAAGATAGAAATGTTATACAAAAATTATACAATTGTTCTATAGTTACAGTTTTAAAAACTAAAATAAAACATTATAATATATGCAGTGTTATATAATTACAAAGTGTAAGACTAACAAGGGAGGTTATCTAAGTGTCCCCCTCCGATTTCCATGAAACTTGGCAGGTGTATAGTGGGGTCCAAAGGAAGAAATACGTGTTTTTTTTTGTTTCTTCTAGAAACTGATCTAGGGGGCAACTCCCACCCTCAAATGTTAACATGAGGCCAAATTGAAGTACACCTGCCAAATTTCATGGAAATCGGAGTGGGACAAAGTGGTCAGATCATCGCGTCAATTTGTCTTCATCTTGACATTTGATGGGGGTTGCCCCCTAAAACAGTTCTTTAACCGAAACAAAAAAACACGTATTTCTTCCTCTGGGCCCCTCTATACACCTGCCAAGTTTCATGGAAATCGGAGGGGGACACTTAGATAACCTCCCTTGTAAGTGTATTAATTACAAATCGAGCACGCGCACTGTATATATATATATATATACGTATATGTTAAATATATATATGTATGTATTTTAGCAGGTAACAATATGTTATAAACACATTCTTACTTTCCAAAGAAGCGCTCATGTGGGATGGCCAAACGGATCCGGATCCGAAAAATCTGGATCCAAAAGTCCTGGATCCGCATCCGGATCCGAAAATTCCGGATCCGAAAATTCCGGATCCGAAAATTCCGGATCCGAAATATTTTGGGATCTGGATCCGAAAAATTTTTGAATCCGGATCCTAAGGATCCGGATCTGGCCATCCCTAGTATCTATCAAACGTTCACCCTCCACTATAATTTAAAGTCTTCATGGTCATACTCTAAAATTTCATTACATTATTTTCAGTTTGTGAATTCTTGTTTAAACAGACATTAAAATTCATTCGCAACATAGAACTATTAAATTTATATATATATATATATATATATATATATATATGCTTATTTCTTAACTGAAACCAGAACGGGAAGGAACAGGGGACAAGTGCTTGAAGTAAAGATAATATCGAACAAGTAAAGCAAGATTGTAAAAAGTAAAAAAAAAAATCTCTTGCTCGCCACGAATCATCTTATATCTGTATTTATTATTTTTATTTCAGATAGGCAAGCACATACACATTGATATTTCATCAATAAATAGGCCTTCTTAAGATAAATTTTGATTTCCACTATATAAAATACAGATAAAATATATTGTGCAAGTGTTCCTATTTTTTTTTAGAATTGAATAAAATGATTTCTGATAATAATATGTTTAAATTTTGTGTTTTTTGTTTAACAATTGATTAAATCAAGTACCGAATACTACAGAAAAACAATTCACGAAAACGTTAGATTGAAATGTTAACATTGTAATAATATTTTTTTTTGCATAGCCGTTCTAGTTTCACACTGCTTGCAACATGGTTTCTGTTAGCTTTTCAATAAAATCTAAATTACACGCAGTTCAATTTACAGTGTTAGCGTGTTTCATTGTTATATGGGAAACCTTCCGGAGGTTTATTTTTCCTGTAGCTTTGAGATTCACCAAATCACATGGTATTGACCATCATTATTCATCTTCATCGTTGCCATGTAAAAAAGAGAAGAATTTTCACGACATGCTAACATGAATTTCCGTATTGCGAATAAAAAGGCCATGTTAAAAAAACAAAAAATTTGCCTGTCACAGCTTTGGAATCTATAAAAAGCATAAACTATGACGAGAACGGGAACCGTGTCGGAAATAAACTCGTAGAGGGCGGGGCTTGCGGCATGAAAATTCGAGGATGCCAATTCCTAATGACTTGGTAAATTGACACATGAATTGACCACTCCTTTATATATTAACCTTTTATTTCTCTTGCTTTCTTAAAAACTCGGAAGTTTAGTAATAGAAGCCTTCTATTTATCACCCTATCCCTGAACAAAACTAATTCAATCTTTTCCATCTCAATGTATCTAATTCTCTACAAATCACACGGACGGAATCTTACGTATATCGCCGTCACTGTTTATTCTTTCCGCTAAGTTTTGGCCGTGTTGGAAACAACGTGAAAACTGGAACGGTCATACAAAGACATTAAAAAAATATATATATATGAAATGAAGAATTAATTTTTTGTGATAATGTTAACATTTCAATCTAACGTTTCAAAAATTGCCTTTCGATAATTTAATTTCGATTTAATCTATCGTTAAACATAACACAAGAAATGGCATTGTAAAAAGAAACATAAAAAAACCCACAAAATTTAAACATATTATTACCAGGAATCATTTCGTGCAATACTAAAATGTTACTTTAACTGTACTTGTATCGTCCACACAGTGACTTTTCTTAGTGTCTGTGTAACAATTAACGAAAGAGTATAGAAGTATGTTATCGAATCATACTCTTGGCGTGATGTGGCACGGAAATAAATTGTTATAGCTTCGGGAAATTGCGTTGGGTTGTAACAATCACGAGGCTGAGAGTGAAAACTACCATCTCTGCACAAATTTTTGCATCATTGAAACTAATGAATTGAAACATTTATTCTGGACATACAATTTTTATAGTGACGTGCACCTTCACCAGGCATCGAAAATTCTACATTACAAAAATACAATAGAATATACATGTATTATTTGTTTTGGATTATTATTAGCCTCTCACACGTGCCTGTCACAAATGTCATTGAATAACGGGAAAAAAAAGGACCGTTTATATATCCTTCGGCGATCACGCAATCCATTGTATTCTACGTATAAGTGTGTTATTCGATCGACAACTGCAAATTAACGTGGATGCCCATTTCTCATCAATATAATTCTTTTGGACTCCAACCGAGGATTGTAAGGGGGTAATCAATTTATCTCCTTGCCTTCGAACCCCGACAAAAGTGGTGGTTAATAGCTATCGCAAAAGGGAACACAAAATGTAAAATCTTCATTATCACAAATTAAAATCCCCTACAACACCCTGTGCAACGTCATCCTCGTCGCCGAAAAACAATTCATCCACAACGTCAAAAACGAACGAATAACGAATCAATTTTAACACAATATCCAAGAAAGGTAAATGCATAAGCTATATCCCGAGTACAATGCTGGGAAAAAGTCCGAACTTCTGCGATCATTCGTTCAAAAATTAAAAGCAAAGAAAATTAATTTAGCAACTAAGCCAAAGTGGTTCTCAGACAACAAATAGCGAAACCCACACATTCTTGTAGTATGCGACACGTTGGTTAATATGCCAAAAATCCGAGCTCTCTGCGATCATTCGTTCAGAAGTTATATACAGTCAGTTAATTTTGACAGTTGGGCCAAAGTGGGGTGGGGGTACCGATGCAAAAGAAAGAGTTAAAGAAAAACAGAAAAAGAGTTTAAATATTGATGATGCAAAGAAAGTACAAACGGTTATACACGCACACACATAGGTTTACAAATGGGATGAAAGAAACGATCGTTTATTTTCTCTATTTTCAAGATCCCACTGCCATCAACAGAAACAGGTAAGAAAAAGAAAAAAAAAGTTTAGAAGTTATACAAACCCAAATAATACACGCTTATATACGTACGTACATGTAGGTTTAGAAATGTCCTGCAAAGGGACAAGCTATCATTTTCGAAAATTCAAAATACTAAAATATTTTTCTAAAAAAATGCAAAATACGTCTTGGAAATTTCAACCAACCTATCTAACTAGATTGGGGAAACCTCTAACTATTAGCCAATTACGAACTTTTAATTGCCATCTCCATTGTTATCTTTGAAAATTGACCATAACCAAATTAACCACAAGGAGACGGGGGTTCCTAAATGACAATAGTTAAAGACATATTTTAGTGAAATACACCGGCATAAGCTAAGTTTGTGTTGCTAGAAGGCCTCCATCGTAGCAAGTCATCTAACCCATTCACTAACAAAAGAAAAAATATTGACGTCTGAAAAAACTTGTTAGAAAATTCCAACATCCGAGAGTTCCAACGATTTGCTCATAGATGGGTCTGTCTATCGTCGCCTATCAAAATTCTACCTTTCTGAAATTTTTTACAAAATCGTAAAAAATGGCGACCGGAAGTTGACGTATCTCGAAAACGGTAAGAGATAGCGCAAAAATAACTCGAAAAATCCCCCCGTTGACACCACTGTCGATTTCGGTAACATAGAGTACGTGTACGAAATTTAGTGGTCCTGAGGTCAAGGGCAAACTGCCGATTTTTTTTTTTGATCACTGGTAACTTTCGAAATGATGATCTTAGAAACATGGGGTTTCCTGCGTTAGCATCGTCTCGAAGTCCTCTGTCCTCCCTGACTGGAATCGAATTTCCGAAATTCAAAATGGCGACCGGAAATGGGTGTATCTCGAAAACGGTTACACTTGGTCAAAATCTTTTTTTGCGAATTAGCAAGGACATGCATACGTAGGTCAACTGTTTCCCATGTAGGTTAGATTAGTCCGTAAAATAAAAAAAAATATCCTCGTGACAGGTTACAACTGAAGTGAAAGAGAACGACCTGTATGTTACCTAATTCGTGAAAGATCGTAAAAAAAAAGTAAATAGGTTACGTTATATCACGTAAGATCGTAGCATACCTACAAAGGATGAGATGCAAAAACCGAGTTGCGGTGAAAATTGTACTGGAACGTCGTCGAACGACATAAAATCCACAAAAAAATCGTCATAATATGATACAACTGAGGCTAAATCCATAGAAATAGGGGATACCTACAAATGAGTGCGTTGATTCGGCCAACATACACTACTATTGTTATTTGTCCAAAACACTCAAGAAATTAAGTACATTATTATTTACGAAATTCTGTCAATTGGAATTTGTTTTACTGCAAATTTTCTTCTTTTCTACTTGTAATTGTCTTGAACATAAAGAAACAGTGGTGTGACCGTACAAAAGACAAATTTCACAATGTGTAAAGACATCAAGGCCAAAAAATTCGATGCTACGATCCGTTGATAATGGCATTTTCAATCCCACATGTATGCATCCCCATTTAATAGCTTCTTGGTTGCCACTGGCATTTATTTTTACTGTCGAATAACATTCTAAAAGCGAAAACACACCATAGAAACAATATTATGCCAGCAGACACTGCCAGGATGAAGTCACTTAGCCGTTCCTTCAGATAATTTATTTACAATTTTCACACTGATTCCAATGTCCTGGACAACTGGAGGAGTGAGGAAAACAAGGCTAGGACTTACGTCATAGGATTCATTTGATTAACTTACAAAGTTGAAGTGTAACTCTTTTTTTTTTTAGTATGTTAAATCATTACACAGTTATGTAAAATACCTGGAAAAGTCAGGAACTTTGCAAGATGGGTGTGAACTCTCATCTATCAACCCCAAACACATATGTTGCTTTTCGTAGGCTATTTGAATTGTTTGCATTATGCACTCATGTAGTCTATCCGCATCATACATTTTTCTTCGCTCTCTAAGAAACAAATGTCAGTGTCAACTGTAAATATTTGTCACGTGGTTGCATACATATAGGTTAGAAAATGCTGTACTGCAACATTTCGTAACAATATGAGCACATTTCTCTACCCACCACACACATCATATATCTATTGGTTTGGTTTGAGTTGGTTTTTTAAGTCCACTTTATGCACAGTAAGGCTAATCGGGACTGGACCTACAATTTAAAGTGGGATCCGAACCACTTGTGCCTCCACCGGGTACATCATATATCTATATCTATCTATCTATCTATATATATATATAACTTTCTCATGCCAGAAGCTCCGTAATTATGGATTTTTAATATAGGAGCTTCCTCTGTGATTATGTGTGTTGTCAATTGTTTCTTTTTTACATTTAAATCTATGCTGGACACTTATTACTGATCATTTTGTCTTCTCTTTACTTCATAGATGCAAGGAAGAATCGAGCAAAAACATATATTGGGTGTCAAGTAACACTAAAACAAAAACACTTTGATGGGGAAAAACACACTCAAGAATTCAGCTCATCTTTAACAGAGATTGGGCGTGGCAGTGTGGCCAATGCTGTTTATTGATGGGAAGGATAACATGATACCAGATATATTGAATCACAATGAAAACAAGGGCTGGTTAGGGGGTCAGTTTCATTCGTTACCGAAAAGCAGACATGTCGCTCCACCCATAAGAGCGGCATTTTAACAAAAACCACCGATTCATGGAAGAGCTCTCAATCTCTCAATCCTTCCTTTTTCCGTACCTCGTGATGGTAACGAAAAAAACTGGGTAAAATGAACGGTCAGTGTTGCAAACACTGAGATTTTTAGTCTGTAACGTAATTATTGTTATTATTAAATCTAACTCATTCAACTTTACCTAATTATATATCTTCTTTGTAAATAACTGACTGCTATTCTGTGTATTATGTTTAACATCTGCATTTCAATCGTTGCTGTACAGTGGTGGAAAAAAGTTCTTCCCCATAAGACTTTAATGGCAGCAAATAATGCCGGAAAGGTAGGCAACACACATTGCACCTTTAGGTGATCGGGTGATTCTGTCTGTCTCAAGGAGCAACTCGTCTTTCATGCAATAACCAACAGACACAGGAAATGTAGGAAAGTCACGTGACATCAGGTGCAATGTTGTTCGTCATAAAATCGCCTTTTCTCAAGCCAGGTCGCAGAACCGACAAGAGTTATAGCCTATGTCCGAAAATGATTCCCCTAAAACCGTTGAACGAAACGCTAAAATAATTCTTGCCTTAATTACAAAGGCTACTATACTATATGTGCCGCGGTAGCTCGGTCGTTAGGGAGTTTGATTACCATGCGAGAGATCTGAGTTCGATCTCCGACTGGGGAGAATTGGAATTTTGTCCACCTGTTCAAGTGGCTCCGGCGCCCACCCAGCGTCTAGGAAACTTGGGGGGGGGGGGGGGTAAAGGCGGCCAGGGGCCTGGTGCTGATCACATTATCCCCACCTTCGGCCGTAACAAGAAAGTGTGGGACCCTAACTCCGCACCCCCTACACGCCTTCATGGCTTGCTGTAAAGCACAAGGTAGCACTTTGCTTTTTCATTTACTATACGTCCCGATTTTGTCGGAACAGAACTCTCTAATTTTTACTTGGACTTTCTTCCACGTTCCGTAGGGATGTGAATAGGCTCCAGTTTTTCTTGACACAATTCATCCATGTTATATTTCGTTATAAAAACCACGTCCGATATCCTGTGTGTGTGTGGGGAGGGGATGCTATAATTCAAACATGTGAGGTGATACTTTTCTCACTACTCCATTCTCAGATTCTTCGTATCAGAAATAAATCTTAATTCCACATACTAAAAATGTAGCACTTCCTACATCTTAGCATGCAAATATCTAGCAGCAAAGTAATGTGTAGGCACATAGTGGTTCGGATATCACTTTAAACTGTAGGTGCACACCCGATTAGTCTTACTGTGCTTAAAGTGGATTTAAGACACCAAATCAACCAACCAACACAATCCCGTTATCGTCCAGATTATCGAAACTAGAAGCTTCGTCGCGAATAACATAAGCAGGAAGACAATGTGAAATTATCGAACAGAAACAGAACCTAGAACGGCTAGATTAAATTAAATCGACGATACAGCACGTGTTCTGAAATGAAGAAGAATACGAAAGTTGAAGGACCTCGATACACACACACACACTTTTCCTCCCCTCAGTGGTAAGATATCTTTCTTGCAGAGAAGCCTTTACGTAGGCCTTCAAGGCCACGAAGAGAAAGTGTTTTACATGCAATGACGGGACCAAAACACAGGTCTAGTTTGATATGAAAGCTGTGTTCCTCCTTATTTCGTACGTCATTGATAACAGGAACACGGGCCTCGTCTGCTAACCCTAGTTTCGTAGAGCAGACGTCTGTTTGCCACCCTTTGGTTCAGTGACCTTCGCTCGTAGTTAGCAAGAGTGAATGACTCACCAGATACGTGTTGCTTGTGAGCTTATACATGAATAGATATTTCGGTAGCGTCTGTAAGTATTGTTTCATCTGCAGTTATATCAGTTAACGTTCGAATTGTTTCCTAATGGTTACGTTATTTATAAATTAGTTCTCGAGAGTGATCTTTCTATCTATTTGTATGGGGGTGGGGGTATATAGCCTGCATGTATTATTTTTTTCCTGAAGCAAGAAGAAATTCCAAGACAAAAAAAGAGTCGTAGAAGAGTAGTTAACAAAAAAGAAAGAAGAATACGAAAATGTAAATGTTTAAATAAATTATTGGATAGATCGAGTGAATAATATTTTCTCACGGGGCCTCCTCGATGGCGTAATGATAACGTCGTCACCTTATAATCAAGGGATCCCGGGTTCGATACACGGTGGATGCACGTAGTAGTTCGTATGTCATTTTAAACTGAAGGTCCAGTCCAGATTAGCTTATCTGTGCAGAAAAACTAAAAAAGAAATTGTCACAGTGTAAGAAAATTTCATGTTCAACCACATACAAAAGGGAATAATTTATTCCATGTTGGAGTTCACATTTATAGCATCTATCCAACACAATTATAGATCGCAACGTATTTTCTCAGATCCATTTTAATTATACGTGCATGATAAAATAACAGAAGTTGAGGAAAGAGAAAGCCAAGCGAAACAAATGCCTTCTCCAGAATTTCAAATCTCGTTACGTAAGGTTCTGGGTTGAAGTCCCGGGCACGCATGACTCTCTTGTTCTTGCCCTTTTATCTGCTCTACTGTATTTCATCATAAATCGTCGTTATGGTTTACCTACGGGGGAGGAATAATGACAATAATTGCCAATACAAAGCCAATAACGAACAGAACAACAACTCAATTAGGAAGATGTCAAGAAAGAAACAAGACTTTACAGTGTCTCCGTCTCTCGGTTTCTAGAATTAAAAATTGCTCTCTCGTTCTCGGTCTCGACTAGTTAAATATAGAAATCGAAAAAGTATGTGAAGATACATATATTTCATATATCCCGGTTTTATAGGAGATTTCGTGAGAGATGAAATAAGTACTCTTGGTTCATGTTTATTTTTATTAGTTTTGTTAAGTAACATCACTTTTCTTCCTAGTCGCGGACGAGTGACCATTACATGACATTAATGACGAAATACTCAAACACCTGTGACAAGGACGGTACTCATATCCGGGAACTTTGGTGACGAGATCGAAAGTTGACCACTTAATGAGCTTGCCCACCGAGTCTGCTTAATGTTGCTTGTGTCAGGTAATTCGAAATAACTGTTAATATCCCACATTCATTATCATTTGTTTCATAATTTATCTTATTGATGTTATTAACCTGAAGTCGAAGAAATAGTTGAAAGGCAAAAATGCAAGATTGAATGTCTATGATGTTACTTCGTGCCAAATAATATGACGTAATATTATGATATGAATATATTAATAATATACTATGCCTAGTCATTCCATTCATTGATCCCAATTGCGCACACAGAATATAGTATAATGTCCACTCCTAAC
Source organism: Lepisma saccharinum (assembly GCF_977018435.1). Classification (NCBI taxonomy): domain Eukaryota; kingdom Metazoa; phylum Arthropoda; class Insecta; order Zygentoma; family Lepismatidae; genus Lepisma; species Lepisma saccharinum. Next base: position 35,351,407 of record NC_139247.1, read on the forward strand.
CAACCTCCGTGGCGGAGTGGTTAGCACAGCGCGCTACGACAGCATGGGCCCCTGGTTCGAATCTCGGCTTGGCCATGGGTGTTCTTGGTGAGTGTCCGTTATTCAATGTCATCATATCATCACTCATTACTCATCTTCATCGTCGCTATTTGTCAAAAGTGAAAGAATAGCGACACTAAATAACAAAAATCCAATCAAATGGAACATCTTCACTGATTTAATTCTATACCGTACCAAATTGTCAGTTTCTTACTGCTTCTTGCTTCATTTTACTGCATCAATTGTTTTCCGATTCGAAAAAAATTGGAATGTTGAGCAATTGATTGTGCATTGTTTCGTTGTTTGGATTGTTTAATTAACGTCGCATTAATTAGCTTTAGACCAATCGTGACAGAGAGAATCGAGAGCACAAAGGACGGGGAAAAGACAAGTTAGAGACCACGGCTCTCTTTAAAGGTAGGATTCCTTGAACACGACTAAAGTGACTGCAGAATATTATGGATAAAATTTGTTTCGCTTTTTCCTTTTATTTCTGTTTCAGTTATTTTACTTCGCTTTTCTTCTACCACTCGTGTTAGTCGTGTCGGTGAGGAAGAATTATAAACTCGTGAAATGGACGATGGGACAAAAAATATATATGCCTCTCTCACGGTTCGAAACTGTGACTACAAAATATTGTCTTATTTTTTAAAATTTACGTCAAATATGGTTTTACGCGTCTCTTTCTCAAGGCGTTCCATTGCCTCTCCGATGGCGTAGTGGTAACGTCTTCGACATGTAATCCAAGGCTTCCGAATTCAATACCAGATAGAGGGACATTTGGTTCGGATCCTACTTTAACCTGTAGGTCCAGTGCATAAACTGGACTTAAACAATTAGCATGTGGCCTGTGATGAGAACCATCATCTCAGTGAACTTTATTGACAATGACTAGTATCACTCGAAAAATATTTTCTTACGAGTAGCTCTTGTTAAGAAACCACTTGCTGAAATGTTCTTCTTGAGGCCACGTAGCACCCAGCTGTTGTTTGTTGGGGCATGAGTCATGTGATACATGCTTTCAATGCTCAATCCTTCCCTAGAACTCATATCCACCAGACAAACTTAAGCGAATAATTTGTTATTTGGGTTGCGTAAACAACAGGCTTTAAGACGTTACGAAATTCTACGTCCCGTGGCCCAGGTAATTCTTTCTCCGACTGTACACCATACACGAAAGTAGCGGCTTCACTTAATGGATGATGTGGTTCACTGGTGTACGCAAGATTATTTTTCGGAAGGGGGCTGGACTTGTAAAATTGGATAGTGTATAAGCTGCGTTCAGTGGAGCAAGAAAGTTTTTCATTTAGGGGTAAAAAAATCATCCTTCACACAGTGTGTGTGTGTGTGTGTGTGTTTGCATGTGTGGTGTGTCATATATATATATATATATATATATATATATATATATATATATATATATATATATATATATATGGGGTGTATGTGTGTGTGCGTGTGTTTGGGGAAGGGAAATTTCATTTACACATGGATTTCCTGTTTTTTAATGGAAAGTTTGCGTAAATAAATTGAACTCCTTTATTTTTAGAACATACAGTTATTTTAAAAACAGATAACATTTCCGGAACTCTAGACCACGTTCTGGGTTCAAGAATGTGATGGAACAGGAAAACAGAAATTTGTCACATGAACGTAGCGAACAAACACGCATCTATTCATTTTAATGCAGGGTGAAATTTGTAGGGGGGTTTCCCCATATGTCTTGAACCATCAAACCTCTGGTTATGAATGATACATATCAACCAGGGTCATTATTTCCAAACTACCGGATATATAAATTATATTAGTAAATAGCATATATCATACTGTCCCAGTTCAGTTCAATTACATTTACAGCCCCATAACCATATAGAGGGCGTTTAAAAAAAAAGGTAACTGAAACTCAGTACTCAAACCATGTTCAGTTATCTTTTTTTTAAATACCTTGAAAAAATTTAGTTAGTGCATTTTATAGCTGCTGTGTATTCGGTACTTTCTCAGACTTCTGGTCTTTCACAAGTACTTTTCTATCAAATACTAAAACCGGATCGTGTTATTGAGGTATGTTTTGTCACATTGTCGTTTGTTCCTGTTCGAGAGGTTGTTGAGATCCATAGCGTTTTGTCGTGTATTTTAAAAAAAATTAAGGCCACTAATGAGAGGTCCAAGTTTTAAGGTTTGGTAAGATATTTGACCAAGGCGTTATTTATAATTGAATTTGCTATACTTTACTAAGCTCTATAAGTACTGAAAACTTAAATGTTTTAGTTTTTTTTAGCTAAGAAAGAAATGTATGTGGCTACTTTTGAAAAATTTAAAACGATTGATTCACCATGAATCAGGGATGTTAACGGTACAGGAATTAAACAAAAATATAATTAAGGTCAAGGAGAGAAAATCAGCAATGGCTTCTGGACCCTAAAGTACAATTCAATTTCAATTTCCATTGTATTTCAATTCGGTCCAGGAAATGTTTTCCTTATGAATTTAAATACGGTCCGGGAACTTTTTTCCGGATCAGTTTAAATAGGGCCCCAAGTTCCGTAGTGAACTGAAACAATACGCAAACTTGGACCGAATTTATATTTGCGCGAGAAAAAGTGTTCCGGTCCTGTTGCGGTACCCAATAGAACCCATTAGAATGTATGGGTTCCTGGACCTTTAACAATTCTGCCGTAAATTGTTTTTTTGATTACAAGTTGGGAGGCTGTGGCCCCTTCAGCCCCCTCCCCATTGTGGGTACGCCAGTGATGTGGTTGTAATTTGAAGCAGCATCTCTACAGAATCAATCTAAGTTCTCCTCTGCTTCTCAGAAATTGCGCGAGCTTCTATGCATTTGCCGTGGTCTGTGGTTACGGTGCCTTGGACGTCGAAGAGCCCTTTCAGCCCGTTTAAATAAATGAACGGTCAGAATCAAACATCTCAGTTTCAGACTCTGCGTTCAACCACTTTCATCTTGGAGAGGTCTCAACCTATCAGTCATTAGCTAGAAGATTGAAGAATGTTGGTGAAAATGTTCTCAAATGCAGAAGAAACTTGTTTCGTAATGCACCACAAGATGGTAACTATAACTTTCATTTTGTATCCCTACTGAATGAGTAGCTGCTTTCAATTTCAAGCAAGACCCCGAATGATAGCGACGAAATTGCATGAATCTTGTTCTATTAGTTTTACATTTATATTGTTCTTATTATATCAATGTAAATATAAATAAAGTAAGTATCACATTGTAAGAGTTGTAAACTTCATAAATATTTGTAGAATATAAGGTAAATAATTAAATTTCTACTTGCTTTTGCTCGTACATTATACAGACTGAGTTTGGTTCGACCATGTGCGACTCCAGTCAGGGGTGCCCGCAGGGGGATTCTTTTTGCGCCTGCATCATGGATTATTTTGGGGGGGGGGATTTTATAGTTTAGCTACCAATTCTATACATCTTCACACAGAAATGGTAGGATCGTTTCGTTTGCTTGACTTATTGATTTTTAGTTATGGTTATTATGTATAGTTTTTCTACCTACCTGTGGGTGATCGCGGACAATGAGTGTCACAAGAATAATTTAAAACAGATTAAGTTCGTGTATGGCTGATGAGTGGTTAATGTCTGTCCTTTGAGTCCGATATTTTAAATTTGGTGAAAAATGAGGAAATTATCAATGAGTTTGCTGCAACAACTTTGCAACGTCAGAAGTTATTATCATTTGCGTAAAATGTTATTTCAATCAATGTCAAAGTAATATACAATATGCATGTAAATATCTATAGGGTAGGGTGGTACATTTTCGATATAGGTACTATTTCGATCACCCATTCTAAAAAGTCGAATATTTTGCTTCCTCTTACTGACAACTCTGATTCGAGGAGTGAGAGTTGTTACGTGGGGTGTCAGGTGTGTTGTGCAGAAACATCGAGAAATTCTACATAAAACCCGGAGGACCAGTCATAATTTTGTATGACAAGGTGTGTACTTTGGAGATAGAATAGGTGCTTTGTATATAAACGTCTGCCTGTCATTTTGTGTGCCCCGTGTTTATGCTTGAACGTAGGACAGCGAAATTCAGGTCAAACGTGGACAAGCATGAGGTTGCTGTAGCATGGGACATGTGTAGTCATCTTGTGAGAGATAAGGGAACTACAGAAATATTTGTCTCCATGCACAAAGTGGTACATATTTGATCGGTGGAAATGGTACAATTTCGATCCATTACCGTAACGCGTGCAACACATTACTTCACAAAGTAAATGCGTTGTTCAATTTATTGTTACAGATGCCTCGCAAGAGAACACCGAAGGAGGTATATCAACAGTATTCGTCCCGAGTTCTCGAAAATTCCGTGCAGAGTATTCTAGAGAGACGCGATTCTATACGCGGAGCATCGTAACTATATCATGTTCCATTTGCCACCCTCCAAAACAAAGTAACGATGGCACGTCAAGAAGCAGCGGGTGTTCCTTCCCCTTCCACGATTGATGTTGGCCATCCAACAGTTTTCTACAAGCAGGTGGAAGACACAATTATGAAGAGCCTGATGTATTTTGAAGGGCGAGGATTGGGATTGACATCGAAAGAAGTGCGGGTAGCTGCGTACCGTTTTGCAGTAGGAAAAAATGTGACCCACTCTTGGGGTGAGAACAATATTGCTGGAATAGATTGGTTTCGGGCATTCATGAGAAGACATCTAACACTGACGTTAAGAAAACCGCAAGGCTTATCAAGATTTCGTGCTCAGGGATTAGACAGAACAGACTCTGAACGATATTTCACATTACTTTACAATGTTATGGAAGAGAGTGGCCAGTGTGTTTATAACATGGATGAATGTGGCTTCCCATTCAGCAACAGGCCTCCTAAAATTGTGTCCACAAAAGGACAAGGTAGCCTAATATTAAGAGAACGGAAAAAATAATTTAGGCATAGCTATACATAATTTCCATATATTTTGAATTATGTAACGATGAATAGTCAATCAGAGTTATTAAAGTAACCGAACATGTAGTTTGTTCTTATTTTGCTCCTGTAGGCCTACGCCATAGAAGAAGTTGCACTTGTAGTATATATTAAGGATACTGTTTCTTCACTCAATGTTGATCCATATTGAACCGCACGGTGATCCGATTTGTACGTACCTAGGTACAATTCTGATCAAATTTTATCCGACCAAAACTTTGTTCTGCTGTCCACAGTAGCAGAACTAAAAATGGCATGTTATGCCAGCGTCTTTATTAAAAGGTAAGCATTTCTCTGGAACAAAAAATAATTTTGCTGCCTATCTTTTTCAAGTTATATTGAATTAAATTTTTTGTGATCGAAAATGTACCACCTTACCCTATTGTAAACAATACCTAAAGTATACATATATTGCTTAAAAATGTATATATTATATTAAAAACTCAATATGCTGACCAAAGCAGACATTTATTTTATTATAAAACATAAACTAAACGTAACGTTTCAACCTTCTAGCAAGGGCTTCTTCAAACTCTGCATCAAGTCCAAATGTAACAAGGTACAAAACAGGACGATATATATATATATATATACACAAACATTACTCCCCTCCAGACTATTAGAAAGTTGTTCCGGAAGATTCTAGCAGGTGGATTTCTCTTGTCAATTGTACTATCACCTGAAAGGCTAAACATTTTCTTCTATCTGGAATGTGGTTGGACTCTTTATCTCACGCTCTTTTTCCTTCATTCATCTTCCTTCTTCTCTCCTCTTTCTCTCTTGTCCTTTCCACTCTTTCTAACACCTTCTTCCATTCTTTGTTTATCTTCAGTCTTCCATTCCAGTTCATTGTGTCTTCTTCATCTTTCTTCTCTATTTCCTTGGCCTCCTTCCATTTTCTCACTAGTATTCTCTTCTCCCTTCCTATATGCTTAGCCTCATCCCACTCTATGTGAGTCAGGGCACCCCTGACTCCAGTTGTAAATATTCTGAACAATCGTTATGAGAACGAAAGTAAATTTTAAGTTTCTCCATTTTTGTAAAGTGCGTGCAAGTGAAATAGCTTTATATGTCACGCCTGTTCAAAGTTTTCCAACGTTTAGCAAAACCTCAGTAACCTTAAAGCCGAATTGAAGGTTAGGAACAAGAACCCCTTCTTGACAGTTTTAAAATATAATAATAATCTTTTCATAAATACTGCCTTGGAAGAAAAATATTTCCCCTTGTTGCTTAGCAGATATGTACTTCTGTAGAAACCCTCCGCACTATAACTTCTTGTATACCAAATAAAAGTAAACTGTCCTTGCTTCCTCGCTTTGGCACCCAATCGTGCCTACTGCACAGTTATATTGCTTTCACGTTTCTTTTCTGGATTCTTATTTCTCTCTAGTACGTATGTGTTAATGATTCGAATAAATCTACGAAGAGCGTTTCCCTAAACATGCAACTCTATATAGTGGCATATAAGTGTTTCGGATCACACTTTAAACTGCAGATCAAGTCTCGATTAGCCTTTCTGTGCATAAAGAGGACAAACTAAACTCTGCCAAGTGGTAACTTTCTCCGTCGCGAACTCTGTTGTCAGAAACGGAAAAAATGGGGCTCTAGGCTTCAGCACCACAAACACAAACTTTTGCAGTACTTGTTGGAACTGGAAGATTGATCCATGTTACCGAAAATGATTCTAATGTATTGGAGGATTATTATCATTACTGTTTCTCTAAATATATTGGCCGTTCTGTATGGTGAGATACGATGTTACAAAAGATCGCTTCCAACACTCGAAATGTGTGACCAATGAAAAAGTTTTCTTCAAGATTGCTGAAAGAAATAAGTGTTCACGAACTACTGAGTATATCCACAAGCTACCAGCAGTTCGCGATCAACGGTTTGGTGACCGCCTGGTGTAGAACGTAGTTGGAGTGTCTACAACTTCATAAAAATAAAAATTCATTGGCATTTACAGGTTTTCCAAATCAAAAACCAAAATTTCCCAGACTAAGGCCATTATGGAATTCATGTGTGTAAGAAGGTCCCTACATTTTAGTAACACTGCAATTACTCATTCTACTCGTCAAAGTTTTTGGAAAATTCACCTCACGTGTAAAAGTGATAACAAGAAGGAAAACTGAATAGAAACTGAATATTGTAAAGCGGTATTAGGGGGTAATCTTTTACGTAACACTTTGCATGTGATTTTCTTATAGTTAACAAAGATTTCTTAATAAAGAAATCATAACAATTCTAGTATAATTTAGTAATATTATCTGTATTTATCCTAATATCTATAAAAACGACCCAAAAATTGCGCAATAAAGTGGGAAATTCCAATAGCAATATACTGAAGTAGATTTCAACTTTAAAATAATTCAAAGCATGACCTTTTCCTTCAGTACTTAATATACAAGGGCAAATCGAAAAGTCTTTGCCTCTATTTTTTTCAGCCAAAATATTCGTGTGGTTGAGAAACCGAGATATACATAGGTTTTTTTTGGAACGCTCCAGCGTTAGCTCTTGACTGTTCCGCGGCACGGCGCTTCTGTAAATTTGCAAAGATGGCTGTAGTACTCAACACGTGCATGTATTAGCAGCGAAGTGTTATTCGTTTCCTCTGGAACAAGGGACGAACGAACATCGAGAACCATAGGGAAATGCAGCCGATGTATGGGGACCAGTGTCTCGTTTTGAGAAGTGTGCGGTGGTGGTGTTAAGAGTTCGAAAATAACCGAGAAGACGTTCATGTGAGCGGTTGGGGCGTCCTCGCTCACAAAGGAAAACATTGTCGGCGTGGCAAACAGGACCATCGACAGACTTCAATCATTCGAATGGGAGATTCTGGAGTATACACCGTATAGTTTAGACCTCGCCCACAGTGATTTTCACGTGTTCGGTTCACTGAAGAAGTTCCTGGCAGGACAGAGGTTCATTTGCGATGACGAAGCGAAGACCGCTGTCCGGCGCTGGTTCCACGATCAACAGGCCGAATTCGACAACAGCGGCATCTCCAACTAGTGCTGCGATTGGGCAAGAGCCTGAACCGCTGTGGTAACTACGTGGAAAAATAGTGCAAGGTACATAGAACAAATCCTATATTTTGATTTCCCTGCATGTTAATTATTTAGGCTGAAAAAAATTAGGCAAATACTTTTCGATTTGCCCTCGTACAATTTACATTGCAACTACCTTCAATACTCAATATATCACATAACGAATTTTAAATTCTTTGATTTTCCTTATTTTTCTTTGTTCAAAAACCCACTTTTAATGCAATGCTACAAAAACCTTGATTTTTCCACATTTCCATTACTTTGCCATGTAAAGTAAATTCCCTGATTTTTCCAAGATTTCCAGGTAGTAAAGTAGATATTCATAATTAGCTCTCGTATGGCCACGGGCGTCCGAAAAGGGATAATGGGGTGGCACGACTCTCCTGAAAATGGATGTTACAATAACCTTACATATTACACACATACATATCATTCCAGTTACACTAATTTATGGTAATTATTGTATGCGTGTTGCAGGAACATTACAACTTCAATGTGAAAACGCCTTTTTTTGAGGGGGCAACACTATTATGGGAGGAAATGTGCCTCGTTTGCCCTCCTGTAGAAATTACCTTGCTTGCCCCTCCTTGGGAAAAAATCCTGCGGACGTGCATGCGTATGCCTGGAGAAGATTCATCTTAGCCCGTTTTCCATTAAGAAAATAAAGGCAACATCACAACTTGCAACCTCTTGACAAGAAGAGACAAATGTGTTTTGTATTGAAAAGAACAGATTCAGTCACCTACCTTCCTTGGGTTGCCTCCTCCTCCAGCGGACGACCTTTCGCCCGAGCTGCGCGTTGATGCTGCTCAACATCCTAATCAAGATACCTCGGCTTTCTCTCCGACTACGTCTCCTGCAACGAACAGAAGCCAAATGTAGCAATCAGGGAAGTATTTATAGATGGACACAGAACGTACACGTTCGTCACAACCATTAGAGTTGATATCAAAGCTAAATTTACCAAGAAGCTCATACATAACCAGGGCGAGACAAATCAAATCCATTCCTGGTTTTCGAGTCAAAATTCTCAAATTTCATATCCAAAATATTACTTTTTGATTGATTTATGGGGGTTATAAAATTTAGACCCCTGGGCCCTGCCGACATTAATATTACTACTACTACTACTATTATTATTCTCCTCTGTGGCCGTGCGGTCTAAGGCGCTGTGCTTTGGGCTCCGGCTGGGTGACGGCATGGGTTAGGTCTCTAGGTTCTCGGCCTGTGTATAGGACCGGTGGCAACTCACCATCATGAGGAAATTAGGGAGATACGAGTGAGCAGCGTAATCCGGTCTCGGAAATCTCCTACAATAACGACTGGGGATTCGATGTTCTGACCCTATGTCACCCCATTACCAGTTGAAGACCTCCACACCTCTAGGTAGGAATGTGGGAGGGAGACTGGCAGTCGGGAGATCTGCTTAGGCCCTTCAAGAACTGTCGAACCACGGGTTATTATTAGTATTATTATTATTAACAGTTTTGTTATCAGCAGGAAAAGGATTTATATGTAGCAGAAATGTGTTAAATATGTAAGTGTATATTTGGTTATTTTCACCAAACTATGGAGTTCTATATGGACTTAAAATGGTAAAAGTTGACCTTTTTAGTAATATAAGGTTACAGGAGCTATATAAAATACAGTCTCGACATTGTAACTATTACCGTAACTGTCGTGAAGAGGAACCAGAAGCGAATTCCTCACGGGTGTCACAGAATCCTTGCTTCTTGGCGCTCAACTACTGTAGAAGCGAGGGTAGGGTTAGCAATGGACTGCTCGACTTGAGACTCTCTTCCAACGTTGCCAAAATACTGTTTGTAACAACCACGAGCCCTCATTCTCTATTGTTGACAATTAATTGTAAATAACAGGAATTTCAAGTGTTTTACAATAGCAAAACCAAATATTTGGAAGGTGTACAATTAAAAAATATATATATTATTCGGATAACAGAAAACTTGTAATTAACGCAATTGGAAGGTATAGAAAAGGTCGTAAACTCTCATTTGTTTAACGTCGCTTCAGACTTTGTCAGTTATTCACAAGAAATTCACCCAACTCCTTCGGTCGCACGAAAAAAACACAAAAAACACTAAAGGCAAATGCCCATATGGAGTATATGTTGACAAATGTTCTGAAGTATGGAAAAAATATGTAAAATAACTAAAATATGTAAAATATGAGCCAAAATCTAATATATGTAAAAATATGGAAAATAAAAACGGAATTTTTTCGAGTCTAGATGCCATGATGCGCAAAGATAATACAAAATATAACTGATTTCAGCTTCATACATAAGTATGTACTGTTCCCTGATTTTGTTATCAGCATTTGTTGCTTCCACTAATTGTATGATCTGTATAAAAACACTTGAAACTTTAAAATATAGACACATCTGATTTAGAATTATTCATTAAACTTCGATTTCATTAATGATGTAAGATGGTTATGATGCAAGAAGTCATTTAAACGCTATAAATTTGTTCCTCCTACCTTCGTTTATGAAATAAGCAAGTAAAAGAACTTGGCATGTTGTTTAGTTCTGTTATTATCACAATATTAAGGTATTTTTTATAGTCGATGGTTTGTTTGTTTATTTGAATTGTTGTTTTAAGTCCGCTTTATGCACAAATAGGCTAATACGGACTGGACATACAGTTTGAAGTGGGATCCGAACAACTGTACAATGTGCCTCCACAATAGTCGATGGTCTTTGTCACTTCTGCACATTCAGCGTCTCATTTTGTGCGGTTCCCCTAGACTTGCCACCCGTAGGCTGGACCCTAGGATACCCTAGTGGTAAATCCCCCTGTATATACAGAGCATTCCCTGACATTCGCTACGAGACTCAGCGGCAAGCGGCCCGCCTCAGCGATTGTCTTTCCCGGTGAACGGGTCCGCGACAGTCGCACGCTACAGTCTGTTTTTTTCGCTCTCCCTGCCTTCGCTCTCTTTCCCATTCTCTTGACGTTGCAGACTGACGCCAGTATAATCCTCCCTCGGAAGTTGTGTTGTGTCGTGTCCGTCTGTTGAAGATTGTGGCTTAATATGGCACCACAAAAGTTTACATTACAACAAAGGATTTATCTTGTCGAGTGTTACTTCGGAAAGAAGAATTGTGAAGAAGTGCAACGACGTTTTGCAAGAAATTTCCTGGTGTTCCCGTTACACATAGGACCACTATATTAAACCTCGTAAAAAAGTTTAGAGTAACAGGGTCAGTTCTGAATAAAAGTGGAAAGAAAAATGGGGAAGTCTAAAAAATAAAGTATACAAAGACAATCCGCACACCATCCGTGAGTTAAAAGAGAGTATTGTACGAGGAATCGGGAGAATTACAGTAGACGAACTTGCACGTGTAAATGTCAATTTCTTTCGGAGATGCCAGGAATGTGTTGCAGAAGAGGGACATCATTTTCAACATCTTCTGTAGTCAAGGTTAGTACACAATATGAAAACTGCAATTTTAATAGGTGGCCCTAGCGACATATGCTATTTCTGCCCGTCACGCAATACGAGAAGAAGTCCCTGAACGAAAACAAACTTAAGGACAGACTCCTAACAAGAACATAAAATATGTCTATTAAAAGCTTCCTTACTCAAATCTTAATATTAATTCAGTCATTCATTACCTAACAGAAACTAAAACTTACTGTCTCTGAGGACTAATATATCCTTACGTAATTTGAAAGCTGAGACTGTAAAGGGGTACTATTAATCGACAGCTTTTGAAGTTTTACATAATGCAAAATTAGGTCCAGCGCGCGGAAAACACAAATAACGGAGATATTCGATCCCAAAGTATGACCCTGCGTAAGAAAACACCTGCCATTTCCGAGTGCTTTCGCCGCTTTTTATTATTAAAACCCTTTGTATGCACATTCAAATAGCGAAAGAACACGTCGATAATAACTATTGGTACCAAACCTAGCAATCTTAACCTAACTACGTAAAATTATAGTTGCTGTTGTGGAATGTCGCTTTGGGGGCTATATTCACTTCCGGGAAAATTTCGGACTGTTCTTCACAGTAAAGTAACACGCTAAGGTAACAGACGTACTTTATTTCACAATAACACATTTCCGCGAGCTAAAATCAACTGAAAACGTTCATAAACAACAAAATCATGCAAAATATTTTACTTTCTCCAGGAGGTACAGAGGATCAAGGGTACCCCAAGCGACACAGCCTTGTTCGCCTGGAAGGAGCAGTTACAGGGTTGAACTCCGTGGAAGTGAAGTTGACTTTTGGTGCCTTACCAGAAGATTGCCCCTTATACACCTTCTAAAATATTAAACTAAACTTAAATAATTACTTAGCCTACTATTTGTTTTAATTACAAATGCATTGTGATTTTCGTTTAGTTTTACTAAACGCAATAGTTGATTAAGACTAAATCTAAAATCCCTGGCGCAAAGGTCCATTGAGGGCCATACCCCCTCCCCCCTAGCGGCTTTTCTTTGGGTGATCGACGGATCGAATCTAATAGTCGCTTTTTTTCCGGCTGCTGGGTCAACCTCAAAAATTTGGAGCTCCGTCCGGGGATCGAACTTGGCACCGCTCACGCTAAAGGCGTGAGCTTAACCCTTCGGCTACCCGGGAGCTCTACATACAGACCACTTAGTATAATTAAGAATTAGGCTAAATGGCGTATTATGATTATACGCTAGTTAGATCAAGACATTGTTGTGCGTGATACTAAGACTTAAACACAGTGCATGTGACGTCATTCCTCTATTTGTTGAGCTTCGACAGTCTGCAGACATACAAACCGAAAAGTTGGATAGTGGAAACAATTGATAAACCTGTCATTTGTTTTGCGTCAACAAGAGCTAAACAGGTATGGTAAAGATATGCTAGAATGTTTGAAGGTGTATAATTTGAACTGCTGACGACTTCCTTGTTTAATGAAGATTGATACGATTTATATCACTTCGTTTCTTGTGTCACTTTTGGCTAATTTTCGAAGATGGGGATAAGTCATGATATGAATAAATTCATGAATGGACACTCACAAACATCCATTCCAGGATTCGAACCCGGGACCCCTGGCGTCGTAGCCCGACGTGCTAAGCACTCCACCATAGTGGCCGGCTTCAATGAAGAAAACTCACATAGAATGCATGTTTAAATCCCGCTGCCAATAATTGAAGCAGTGATTCCAGGTATGCAATCACAGTGCAGAGCGGTTACTAGGCATTTTGACAAAATCCCGTTTCCCTACTGACTCCTTTGGGGAGGAGGATTTTTAACTTGTCGCTTTTTGTCCAAGCACTAGGCCTAATTGGTTTTTGACCAGAAGTTCCTTCGGCTCTGTGCGAAAGGTACAAAGTGCAGACTTGAAGTATGGTTTTGGCGGAAGTGACGTCACCTAGTACAGTTCGAAAGCGCCAAGAACAGAAGGACACAAGTACACAGCGTGCAGTACAGATGGTTGGTCACTAGGTCATGTGGTTTCCACACTCGTTGTTCATTTGTTTAAAATCACGGAGGTAGAAAGCGAGCAGCACAGGTAGATATACGTTATTGGCCAGCAAGTTGTTGGTTATAGTTCTTCTAATGTGTGGAAATGTATGTGTACGAACATTTGAAATGCTATGTGATTTCTATTGTTAAAAACAAGTGTTTAAATGACGAGGAAAACAACGAGTACTCAGTTTTATCTACTGATCGTATTTGGCGCTGCAGTCGAAGTGCAATTCGAAAGACTTTCACTTCCAGTCCACAACTTCAAGACCGCACTCCAAGACCATACTCGGAGGATGCTCGCTTCAAGTACGGTCTTGCACCTTTCGGACACGGCCTTCGTATGGGAACGCGGTAAGAGAGAGTCACTGCCATAAAGGCAGTTCCCGTGCCGGATATAAGAGCGGCGGGACTGTAACATGGCAATAAATGTCTAATTGACATACAACTGGAAGGGGAATTAAGCCTTACCACTTGTCGTTTTATATTTATATAAGTTCTGGGTAGTGCCAACAAAGTCTGTATTTGTATTTTTGGATAACGATGAAGGTGTGTACTGATTACATTAAATACAGAACACTCACAAATACCACCCATGCCCTGGTCAGGATTCGAATCTGTGGACTTAGGTGGAGATAGCGCTAGATTACACGTACTGTCGGATTCACGCAAAAATAACAAATCCACCTGTGAGTGGCAGGCCTTTCTACCACCAAGTCCATGCTATATATATATATATATATATATATATATTTGATTTATGTTATCTACCATCGCTTCTCTGCCACTTTTAGTTGATCGCGACGATAAGAAATGAGTGATGATATGATTTAATTTTTGCTCAGGACGGTATTCGAAACCGGAACCTCTGGTGCCGTAGCTGTGCCATATAACTTAAAATGAGGCATAACAGTCAATAGCCTTAAGCTATCGATACACGATCAAATGCCACACGAACACCACCTTGAATGGCATGCTTAAAGGAAGTGACGCCCTGCGTTATGTTTCTTCTCGCATTCGTGTCAGCGGCCAAGAATTTCAAAATAGGAACGGTTCTAATTAAAGCCTTTCGCAACTGACCTATCAGAGCACATGCTATTGAAATCGATTATCGAAAAGACGCATCGAGATACAGAACGTTATTGATTTCTATTCTGTGGTGAAGAGAAAGAGGCATAAATAGTGGGAAATTGTGTTTGTGACTTGCAAGAAAGGATTTTGTGTTGATCTTAAATTGTAGTTACCAAATAAAATTAAAATCAACTACGTACGTATGGTATCTCTCAGTTGAAATAACCGAGAGATAATAACGGTTATAGTAACGTTCATTTGAGGATTATTATATTATATAAAATTATTTTGTTATTGTGTTCACATTGTTTTCCCGGTGTCTCAGATTACATTTAGTACAATACCGAGAAAATGCATCACCATCACACTTTTTCGAGTTCCTAAAATACTCTACACATTTCTTTGCAAAGAAAATTATTATCTCTGTTTCGGTTGATCTTTATCTATTTTTTTTATTTCTTGCCGTACACACTGCCATTTTTTGGTAAAATGTGAACTTATCAAATTTTTCATTGATCTTATGCGGGTGCAATTTCAGACATATCAAATTTCCAATAAGAACTCTGCTTAACGAATTTCAATTGTCGATTTTCTTGAGTTAACAATGCTCTCCTTCAATGACAATTGAATCGCCTACGGACAGCTTTAGTTGTATGTTAAGCGCTAACAAATCACGTACAGTTAAATACTACACACGAACTTACAAATCTATGAAATAAACACAGTGTGATGCAGCATCAACATGATTATGTAAACTAATGACTACATTTCTTACTATCGGATTAAAAATTATAGATACTAGAGTTTGAAGTCCAATTAAAAATTAACTAGCCCGGCAGTTTCCACGGTTTAACGGATATCGCTGTGTGCCGTGTTGCCACGCCCCGCTGAATAAAATTATGTACAGTAAAACCTGTCTATCCCGGAACATGATGGTTCCGAGCAAAATGTTCCATCTTAACAGTTTTCCTTCTTATACAGGGTTGACTTTAAATACAGTATAGAGCGCTGCAGGAAATAATGGAAAGACAGATTTACATTTCGCATTACTTATAATGTAGAGTACTAATGCATGTACTTACATGAATAAAAATGCGATACTGTCGCAATAAGCGTAGCAGAGATTACAATTATGTAACTACACAACATGTATTGTAAGAACGTACGGTACGTACGTATGTATCTTTCGAACCCGGGACCCCTGGCGTCGTAGCGAGATATGCATAGAGGGAAAGAGAAAGATTGAAAGATGGAATAAGAGAGGTGAAGAAAGTTTGAGATAAAAGTGAAGAAAAAGGAAAGAAACAAAAAGAGATAACAAGAAAAATATAAAGATGACGAAAGAACAGAGGAGAAATAGACAAACAAAGGTGGAGAAAGAGGGTAAGAGATGCGCAAAGAAAGAAACGGAATCGTAACACTAACTAACTAACTAACTCTCTAGCCTTCTTAAACCCGAAGGTTCATGGCTGCAGCAACACAGGCCTTCCATCTGTCCCTATCTTGTGCAAGATCTATATACTCTTTTCCATCCCTGCCGATTTCCCTTAGGTCCATCTCGACGTTGTCCCTCCATCTTCGTCTTGGCCTTCCTACTGGTCTCTTACCATCAGGTTTCCCAACAAGAATCCTGTAAACTCCCCTTTCCTCTCCCATTCGTGCCACATGGCCTGCCCACCTAAGTCTTCTTGATTTAATTATTCTAATAATGTCTGGACATGAATACAAATTATGTAGTTCTAAATTATGTAACCTTCTCCACTCACCTGTCTCGTGAGAATCATAGAACTTCAGACCTTCTGTAAACAAAAGCACGTGTACCCTAACAGTGTTGCAAACTTATGAAAAAAAAAGAATCCACATAGCCTACAAGGTGTAAAAACATTCCATTTGTCAACAGATGCGGAATAAGCAGTGTATCACTGATGACCTGTTGAAAGTTATTGAATGTATGTGAAAAAAAAATTTAAAAATGTACATCTTGCCTGGTGGCCGACTTTCAGACTCATCACCGAAGTTCCGGCTAGGGTGTTATTTGTGAGTGTCCCTTCATCAATTTCATCTGACGATCACTCATTCTCATCGTCGGGATTAGCCAAAAATGGAAGAAAATCAACGCCAAATTAAAAAAATCAAATACAAAATGTACATCTTATCCCCCAGGAGTAAGACGGTTCCGTACCAAAGGATTAATTTTCTCTCATATTTTACTAAAAAAAACCTTGCTAGAAGAATGTGACACATTGAGATAAATTACGTTTTGAAACCGGGGTTTCTTCATTAAATTTATTTCATGTTTGAAAGTGTTATGACTTATTATTATAGATAATGAAAGTAAGCTAATACGTACGATTTGATTGACTAAATTAATAATTATTAATTAGATAAAAATAATGGAAATAACTCATTTGGTTTGATTGATTTGCTTTATTTTACTTCCCCTCTTGTGCCACTTATGGCTAATTTGCGATGGGGATGAATGATGATGATATGATGAAATCGATAAATGGACATTCACAAACATCCATGCCCAGGCCACGATTCGAACCCGGGACCCCTGGCGTCGTAGCGCGATGTGCTAACCACTCCGTCACGGGGGCGGCTAACTAATTTGGAATTCAAATATCACCTATCCCTCATCGTCTCGTAACTAATGACAAATGTGCGTGTCGATCTACACCTCAATGTCATACATTCCAGTATCTTCCAGAGTGTACTTCAACATCTCTAAAGTTACTTCATCCAAAAACACACTCGTATGTCCTTATCATCCCGTTCAAAAATGCTGGATTATGCAGCAAAGACACCATGGGAAACTAAATACGGCAACTTAGAGAAGCATAAAAGTGGGGAAAGAAGACTATAGAATACAAAAATATTTTGAGGCAGTCACATTTTATTGTACGCTACATATAATATAAAATGCATATTTGCGGGTGAATTTTTAAATATTGTCACATTTTTCTTCTCTTGTTGAGAGGTGTTCATTTTAAACCAACCTCCTTCACCCTACGGCCTGCCCTCCTTCACCCGCAAAAGTATTCCGGAGTGTGAGGATGTCACCATGCTGATGGTAAACACCTTTGGATTATTGATCGACTCCTGTGTCCCACCCCCTCCCCCATCCCCGGAGGATCGTCACTGGCAATGTGAAATCACACCATCATATGCCGACATTCCACATACCACTTTCGTTTCTGTACTTGACTTAGTGAGAAGTATTGAGGTTGGCAACAGCCTAATAACGGATTTCTTCCGCATCATATAGTCCGTTCTATGAAAGTAAGCTAATGGAAGAAGAATGTGTAAATTACATTGCATTATACATTTTAAAATATATTTTCATTAAAGGTTTCTGTCTATAATAATAATACGTGGTTATTGTGTAAATTACAATCGATCACGTGAACAGCAAGAAAATAGCGCCAGTTTCGAACATGGCGACTTCCATGCGTGCAGGAAGGTCTCCCGTGTTTTCAGAGTAGTCTTTCGGAAATACAGCCGTTTGAAAAGTGGCAAGAAGCAGGTTGTTCTTAACGTTTGTGCGACGTTGTGTCGGTGCTATCCTGAGCAAGCAGTGAAGTTGGTGTCCAAGTGTAATTGTGTGTCTGCGTCTTTGTGTTTTCGGTGCGGTGAAAGAAAGGAAAACGACCGGTCAAGTTGTGATTCCCGCGAAAAAAACACGTTGTTGCTCGTATAAACAAGTACACCGATTTTGAGAAGCGCAATACAACGCGAGGTGCTTTCGTATTCTTTCAATCAAAGAGCCGTCCTGTCCGCTGTGGGGAAGATGTTGATAGTGATGATTGATGACGATCTCCCCAATTTTAGCAGTCGACGTTAAATCGCCTCTTGTGCCACGTTGAGTTAATTTTTGGCAAGCAAATTTGACAGACCGTACTCTGACAGGATGATGTCTAGCGCCGAAAATGCCTCAAGTTGAAAAAGGAACTGTTGAATCAAGGTAAGAAAATACATTACTTGCATGAGACGTGCGTAAATAATGTTCTTATTATCGTCTTCTTGTTTTCTAGTGCACAAGAAACCGAGAGAAAGATAAACAATCTCTTTTTATTCCCCGGCTTATCTTTGTTTAGCTTCTGCTAAAACTGGCGGTATATTTGTTGCACAAAAGAGAAAACAATACTCCACAGGTCAACAATGTTGGGCAATAATTTGGTGGAAATAAAACCAAAAGGCTTGAATTTACTGAAACGAATCTCTCACTCTCTTGTACGTATAACTTTGGCGCTGTCATACTGAGAGAGGCGGGGGGGAAGGGGGATCTGTTAACCCAGTGTCAGATAAATGGGACTTTTGGCGTAGAAAA
The DNA here is from genome assembly GCF_977018435.1 of Lepisma saccharinum. NCBI lineage: Eukaryota > Metazoa > Arthropoda > Insecta > Zygentoma > Lepismatidae > Lepisma > Lepisma saccharinum. The sequence goes on from NC_139247.1 coordinate 35,370,317, forward strand.
ATATGTTCATTCTTGAACAAGAACACGTATTTAATCACTTCTAGAAAATTTTTTATATTTCAATGTGTAGATTATCAGTTAAAATAAGAATACGTTTTTCCATGTTACGTAAAATTAAAGGTTGGGAGTGAGCAGCATATGATGGCCGCGTCATTCACGAACAGCTGGCGCGGAGTGATACGTTACTCGAAGTGAGACGGTTGTTTACAGAAGGTCGGAAGGTTCGTGATTCTTACTTTTAGGTCCAAATATTTTCCTAAGGATCCTATTTTCAAATACTCTCAATTTATGTTCCTCTTTCAATGTAAGGGACCAAGTTTCACACCCATATAATACTACAGGCAAAATTACTGTTTTGTATATTTTAACTTTTAGTTTCTTAGATATTAAACGAGAAGACAAAAGTTTATGAAGAGAGAAGTAACATGCATTTCCTGAATTAAGCCTACTTTTTATTTCCTCTTTAATATAATTTTCATTTGTTAATATTACTCCTAAGTATTTGAATTTGGAAACTGGTTCAAACGAGTTGTTATCAATAATTAGATTTTGATTATTACCTAACACTTGGTTTCGGCTTGTAAGCATATATTTAGTTTTCTCTTTGTTAACTTCCAAACCTATCTCTTTAGCAGTTTTGAAAAATATTTTAGCATTATTCTTAATTGTATTCACATCATCCCCCAGTAAGTCTACATCATCTGCATATGCTAACAACTGAGTCACACCATTTAATTTTAGTCCTTCTTTAGTTTCGTTTACCTTCCTAACAGCATATTCTAAGGCAAAATTAAAGAGCAATGGAGATAATGCATCTCCTTGTTTTAACCCATCATGAATTGTAAATTTGTCAGACATATTAATACCCACACGAATTTTACTTTCTGTTTCACTGGTGCATACTTTTATCATACTAACAAGCTTCTTAGGTATTCCAAACTCTACTAATATATTATATAATTTATCTCTTTTGACCAAATCATATGCTTTTTTGAAATCAACGAATAGCTGATGGACATTTTGATTATATTCCCACTTTTTTTCAAGTGTCTGTCTGATGTGAAAAATTTGATCTGTAGTTGATCTGTTGCGTTTAAATCCACATTGATAATCACCTATAATTTCATTAGCATATGGGGTTAGTCTTGTTAAAAGAATGTTAGATAATATTTTATATGTTGTTGAGAGTAGAGAAATTCCACGGTAATTATTGCAGTTCATTTTATCACCTTTTTTAAACACAGGAACAATTATGGATTCTTTCCACTGTTGAGGGATTTCTTCTTTATTCCATATTAAACAAATTAATTTATGAATTTGACATATTAATGAATTTCCACCATATTTAATTAACTCAGCTGGTATTAAATCAATGCCAGGTGCTTTGTTATTCTTTAGCCTTTTAATAGCATCTTTAACTTCAGTCAAGTTAGGTTCTGGAACTAAAGGTTCTGCTGTGTGGACTTCATTTACTTCTGATTTATCTCCTACATGGACATTTAAAAGGTCATTAAAGTAGTTCTTCCATCTATTTAGAATATCGCTTGGGTCAGCTAGAAAATCACCGTCTTTATCTTTTATCAAGTTTACTTTAGGTTGCCACCCCTTTCTAAACTCATTTACACCTTTATATAAATCTCTGATATTTTTATTTTTGCTGCTTGTTTCAATTTCGTTAATTTTGCTTTTCAAGTAATCTCTTTTTTTACTTCTAAACGTGCGGTTAACTTCTCGCTTTATTCTATTATAATTGTTTAGATCGTAACAGCTATGAGTATTGTAGCGCATTCTTTCATATCGACAATGTTACCGATAAGCGAGTGGCAACAGAGGCGTGTTCCACTTACAGTATTGCATTGTTTTCTTGCGAGCGAAAAAAATAAAAGAATATATTTCCGTCTTACTGAGAATAAGAACATCTCGTTGGTCTTTAAATGGTGTTCCGTTTCCGCGTTAAGGAGGTTTCCGCCTTAAGCAGGTCATTTTTAGGTATAAAATCGGTTCGTTCTGGGGACATTTTTTTTCCGTATTTACAGGTTTCCTTCTTATAGAGGTTCCGAGATATGTAGTCTTCACTGTATAACATCGGTTTCTCAATTAACAGTGATAACGAATTTTGAAAACAGATTCATAGAGTTTCAAAACAAGACCAATTTTGGCAATATTTGCATTCATACGGCTTAGAAGTTTATTATTGCGTAACTGTAACTTCATAATAATGATAGTTTTACTCACACGCACACAACACCGACATTTTGGAGCTTCCCGTGGATGCAACTCGACAGGACTCATACCAAAGACTACAAAAAAGCCTAAATATAGGGTCGTTACACACACACACACACAATATATATATATATCCTGAGGACAGTCCAATTGTATAAATTTCCACGTAATAAATACACCCTGGACTTTTTTTTGCATACTAGTGACTAGCGAGGCTCTGGCGTCCGGACTCGTGGCCATCATAATCCTTGGTGGGGCCCGTATTGTGTTGTCCTTACATGTTTATGATTGTCCCTTCATCCTCATCTTATCACCATTCATCCTCATCCTCGCGATTAGCCAGAAGTAGCAGAAAAGCGAAATAATAACAAATCAATATGTATGTATGTGTCGTGTCGTTCATTTAAAGACGAATTTCTACTGGTTTGATCGCTACTATGAGGATGAATGATGAACTAATGAGTAGAGAATGAGACAAACATTGCTATATGCCTTACTATGGTTCAAACTGGGGCCCCTGGCTTCCTAAAGCGTTATGCTGTCATGGACACAGGTTATATACATGTAGAGAGACTTACTTAATTCTTTCCGTTCAATCTTACTCTCTCGATCCTGTTGCAGTTATGTCCATGGTATAATTAATTAAGTTAGTAAACTATTTGCATGAAAATATGCGCACGAGACTCTACCCCCACCCCCTCCAGCACACACAGGCATTTAAAATTGTTTCACTTTACGATTTTTCGGGTGTTCTATCTATTGTGCTCGTCTCAAGATAAGACTCTCATAATAATCATTTAACTTCATTGATGTGTCTCGTAATCAAGGAGTCCCGGGGTCGATACCCGGTGAAGGCACATGGTAGTTCGGATTCCACTTTAACCTGTAGGTCCAGTCCCGATTAGCCTTACTGTGCATAAAGTGGACTTAAAACACCAAATCAACCAATCAACCAACCAACCAACTTTATTGCTGCGTGTAGAAGTGTAGACAAATAGTGTTAAAGAATCAAAGACATTGATTCCCTTTTTGCTGAATTCAGCATGAATTTCTTCGTTTGCCATCCTTAGTTAACTTGAAATGGTACGGGAAAGCAGTGAAGAAGAACTACATGTTATAAAGATTGCTTCCCAAGAGTTATAATCGCCTCTATGAGGCGATAAACTTGTATGATTTTACATATTATTAAGCGGCCCGCAGCTGAGGGATCCCCTTTTTGACGTCACTCTAGCAGAAGACCTTCACGTGCCGCCGTAGCGCGGGAAGCCGGAATAGCACCGCCTGTTTTGCAACGTTACTTCGGGAGAGCCATGCGTCGGCTTTCACTTGGCAAATGACTTTGTAGACACCCATCGGACCACACGCCGCCGAAAATGATTGGAGGACAGGACGCGCCAGAAATAACCATCAAGGTCAACCGCCAGTTGGAGTTGCGATCAGTATAGTCGCACATTCTTGGCTCTTTTGTTTAAACCAATAAAACCAGTCGTTAACGGCTGCAAGGCCACTTGTGTATAGAAGTACTTACCATCAAGGGTCCTCGGGTAGAGTCATAGTAAGACATGAACACATGAGAGGTGCAGCGACTAGAAATTGCATATTATTCGGAATATCATTTCAAAAACTTAGATTTCTACCTTCCCGAGGGCACAGTGGTAACGTCGTCGGCTTCTAATCAAGGGATCCCGGTTCGATACCCGGTGGAAGCACATAGTGCTCGGACACAACTTTAAACTGTAGATTTAGTCACGATTAGACTTTCATGTGCATAAAATTGACTTTAAAAAAAATTCAACCACCAAACTCAATTGATTGATTTGCTTTATTTTACTTCGCTTCTTGTGCCACTTTCGGCTAATTTGCGAAGATGGGGATCAGTTATGATATGATGAAATTGATGAATGGACACTCACAAAACATTCATGCCGAGGCCGGGATTCGAGCCGAGGACCCCTGGCTTCGCAGCGCGATGTGCTAACCACTATGCCACGAGGGCCGGCAACAAACTCAATTGTTCCACAAATTGTCGTGCTGGGGATTCGATATGACGAACAGAAAAAAAACAGTCTTGAAAAAAAATGGTTGATGCCAATCATAAATGTTAGGTCTACATAACGATTTTTACCACATTGGACTCGACAATTCCATTGCACAGTTTACGTAGATTTGTTTTCTGGAACTAATTTTTATCTGCCTATAAAGTTGTCAAGTCCTTTTTGAAGCAGCCTGCATGTATGTCACGGTCTGCATGTTTCCAAGTAGCTTGGACGATTAAGTAGGCTCATTTATTTTCAAAACGACATTACCATAATCCTGACACAAGGGATGTTGACTCTCTATAACTAAATCAAATGCATAAATCTAAAGAAAAATCTAAATTTTCATTGTCGCTAGTTGTCGTGTACGATCAGCTGACGACAATAAATCTGTTGTCCTTTCGCTCTACATTACTTTCCTCAAAAAGCCTTGGTCAGTTTAAATTCATTTTGTGCTTAGATAGGCCAAACGGGACTGCGCTTCTGCAATCTGCCTCCCCCGAAGATCGAACCCAGGATCTGATTGCAAGGTCAAAGTCATAGCCGTAACTTAGTGGGCGCAAAGGGGGCACTTGCCCACCAAAAATTTTCAGGTTTGTTTATTAAAATTTACAAGTTAGGGGACCTTACGAGCAAAGTATTACAAAGTAATATTTGTGATTTCGCAAACGTCACAGTTATTTAGCAAATAATCCTGGACGGTGTTTTTATTGGATGGAAAACTTTTCGAGTCTCTCCTCCAAAACTTAAGCCACAGGTTTCATTCTACCCCCTAAAAATTAGGCCTAATTTGATTTTGCCCCCTCAAAATTAGGCCCAGTTTGATTCTACCCCATAAAAATTAGGCCCAGTTTAATTCTGCCAACCAAAATTATTAGGACCAGTTTAATTCTACACCCTAAACAATAGACCATTTGATTTTATCCCCCCAAAATTAGTCGCCAAGTCGGATTCTTTCGCCTCAAAATTAAGCCCAGTTTAATTATACCCCCTAGATATTAGCCCAGTTTGATTCTACCCCCTAAAAATTAGAACTCATTTGATTCTGCCCCCTCAAAGTGAGCCCCAGTTTGATTCTACCCCCTAAAAATTAGACCCAGTTTATTCTGCCCACTCATAATTAGGCCGTTTGAATTTACCCCTCAAAATTAGGAATAATTTGATTCTGCCCCCTCAAAGTTAGGCCCAGTTTGATTCTACCCCATAAAAATTAGACCCAGTTTGATTCTGCCCCTCAAAATTAGGTTCCAAGTTATGCCCATAGTCAGTGGTCACAGCGTTATCTCTATTCCATCGGCCACCTTCCACACCAGCCAACGTGAGCGTAGGTCAGACGGGAAAAAATGAATAAATATACATTTAGGGGATACAGTAATATATGTTTTACGTATATGTAAAAGAAAACATATTTTAAAATATTTTTAAGTATTTTTATTTATGGGATGTAAAGGGTGACCCTTTCCGAAGAAACCCAAATGATTGATTGATTGTTTTCTTTATATACAGTGTGTATATAAAGTGGCCGCGGTGGCTCACCCCAGTCAGTCGAAGATTAGCCTTCGAAGGAGCAACATCGCTTGTGAGCTCCTGTGTGTTGCTTGGACTGGTGCTCGGCCACGGTAGCTTTGCGAGAGAAATCGAATGGATAGTGTCGCACAATAGAAACTAAGCGAGTGAATACTTTGAAATTGTATTTTAAGACTGTATGTCGTGTACCGGCATCTATGAACATTCATCGTTTCATTAGTGACAAGCTGTTATTGACCCCTGATCGAGTGTTAAGTATTGACATTGATTACTTTCGGAAAAGTGTATATATTAAACTGATTTCGCGAGTTCTGGGTGAACAGTTAATAGCTAAATGGGTGCCACTCTGACATATAGTGATGAAGAGGGTTCTCATGACATAAAAATTGACTGGGCGGATAAAACCACTGTGATGGTTCGATTACATGTAGTGCCTATGGAACTTTCGGACGATGCGATTCGGGCTGTGTTGACATCCAATGGTGAAGTTAAATCTATCAATGATGAAGTTTATTCAGGTGAACATATATACCCTGTTCGTACTGGGAGGAAGATAGTTGAAATGTCACTCAACAAACCAATACCGTCTTATGTGACAATTCTAGGCATTCGTTATTGGACAACTTATCCTGGTAAACAGCCTACTTGTCGACTGTGTGGGGAAGTGTCCCATACAGCTATAATGTGCCCTAAAAGACGTTCATATACCTGTTCAGTAGATGGGGGATCTCGCCCTCCCGCAACGATTTTTGACAGTGTTTCCCATTCAACAGCGACTTATCCACAAAGTGTGCTTCGCTCTCCGATCCAGCTGCCCCTTGCGGAGGACACAATGGAATTTCTACCGACTGAATTACAATCTTCAGTTCACACCACGATAGGAGACGTGCCGAAAGAGCCAGTGATACATAAGGATGAACCCGTGTGTGTACAAACAAATTCGCCACAAGAGGAAAATATCTCCGAAATCAGGCAGGATGAGAAATTCACGACGAGTATTTCTTCGTGGATAAAGAAAGTTGAAGATAGTGAAATGGGTTCAAGTCTGATGTCTGTTAATACAGAGACAAACACGGAGAATGTTCCCTCGTCTTTGCAGCTGAACGGAAGTGATAGTTCTTGTATGGTGTTTGATCCGACTGGTGTTATGGAATTATCCAGTACAGAGCAATTACAGAACCCATTGCCTGAAAACATCCCCAATTGTTCCAATTCAAACATAAGTAAGAAACAGGTGGGCAAACACAAAAGGAAAAAGGGCCCTTACCAGAACTAAAATAACATAACTGTAACGTCGTGTTGTAACTAACATATTAAAATATTCTGCATTCTGTTAAAGGATGAGGTTGTAAAGAGGCACTCAGCACCCACAAGGACCAAACACAGGACAACACAGAAAATTATTCTGGCCATGGGACCAGTCGCCAGAACCTCGTTCGTCTGCAAACTGAAGTCCCGGATGTACTACGTGGAAGCAACAATTGGGTGTACGTACTTCGTAGAAGGTCATCCCTTACACCCTTTTGGTGTGTTTAGCTCAGCATGTTAGCTGTAAATATATCTTTTTATTCCTCCTCACTAACAATTTGTTTTTATATCTATTTAAAATTTAAACCAACATCACTTCCATGTAGTACACCCTGAACTGCATTTTGCAGACTAACGAGGCTCTGGTGACTGGACCTACTGTTAGTATAATCTTTGTAGGACTGCGTGTGTGTTGTCCTTGTTTGTGCTGACTGTCTGTCGCTTTACAGGCTCAGCTTTTAACCCAGGTAAGGATATTTTAGTTTTCAGACACGCTTTTATCTTTGTCATGATAAGGGGCTGGACCCCGTATAGCTTGACGGGTGTAAAACACCCTAAGTTTTCAGGCACACAAATTGTAATTCAAATTTTAAAAAATCTTAACATAGATGTTTCGAAACACCTATTGATCTACTGAAACCAGTACAGTAGCGAAACTGCAAGTGAAATTAATTTATTCAGTATAGTGTATAATATGTTAAGTTTAATATTTTGGCTGTAAATATTAATTTCATACCCCCTTATTATTTTTTGTATTTATATCTTTTTGAAAATCTGAACACAGTAGATGTTTCAAAACACCTATTGATCTACTGAAAACAGTAGACAAAAATTTCATTGGAGTAAGTAGAAAAGAGTCATGAAATAATACCCAAAAAAGTCAACCATTATGATTTAATGTTACATACTTTTTTTATTTCACTTTCCAAAACCTAGCAGCTCGTTATAATACATGGCATGCGATTTACTAGACAGTCTGCTTTTCTGTGATTGATTCATCGTGCCCAGTCGGCGATTATTACCGTTCAAGGTAAAAGGGGAAGGGGAAGAAATCCACCACAGTACCATGACGTATGAAGTAACATGTTCACAGGCATCCAATACAACTGATAAGGGTTCACCTGACCTTGGAAGTGTGGGAAACATGTTTCACGCTGGTTTCTAGAATGCTGTGGCTAAATCTGGAACTAACGGTGGAATAAGAAATAGTTTGTAACATTTAACAATGACATTTCGCATTTACAAAATATGAGATATGTAGACTTTGATTTATTTATTATAGTAGACGGTAGATAATTACTTACCACGAAAGTCAAGTTCTAAATTGCAGGCATCAAAATCTACGCCAGGTTGTAAAATACATTTGTGATAGACAGCAGATAGGTTAATAAGGTTTACAAGATTGCTAACGACACTTAAGACAAACGTTCAACGAAGGTTATTGAGTGATAAAATGGGAAATTGTTAAAAATAGCGGCCTAGTTGAGTGAAGATCGAAGGTTCGAATCTCTTATAGAACCGGCTATTTTTTGACACTAATTTTTGGTGCAGAATATATTTAATGTATTGTCGACATTTATAAGAAACAAAATATGAAAACTCTCCTCCTCCGTAACGGTGCGGTCTAAGACTCTGCTTTGGACTCCGACTGCAGCGGGACGGCATGGATTCGAGTCGTTCTGGGTTCTCGGCCTGTTATCTCTATAGGACCGGAGGCAACCCACCATCGTGAGGAAATTGGGGAGCTACGAGTGACTGGTGTAACCTGGTTTCATATATCTTCTATAACGGCTGAGGGTTCGACGTGCTGACCAAGGTCACATCGTTGCCAGTTGAAGATAACTCTAGGTAGGATTGTGGAAGGGAGACTGACAGTCGGGAGATAGCCCATGGCCCTTCGAGGTTTTAAAATATGAAAACTATTCCTTCCGTAAATCTAATTTCTCGTCATTGTCACGTGAGATTTATTTTCAGTATGACTCCTGCAATACTAATTAGTTCCTAAGTAGGAAAATGAGATGGACAGAGAGATATTAAATTATGAGTTCACTGTTTAAAAAATAAGCATTAACACATTTTTATATTCATATACCTCTTTACAAATTCCTGAGCACGTCACTACAAATGAACCAATCTAGTGCACACTAGAGCCTTGGCTTATCGATACCTATGGGGTATCCTACAATTTTCGAAGCTGTAGCCTCTCCATGTAAAACGATTGCGTCGTAAATACGCGTATAGTAGATTGAGCTTAAATGTTTTGTGACATTCATACCACCTTTATTTAATTTGCTACAAAGGAGTGTTTGGGTGTGTTGTTTATAAAGAGGCGGGTGGGGATTATATTTCTAATGCATATTGAACGAATTGGTCTTAACTCATAATCATGCCGTAAGAAGGAACGAACTCGTGGGGTAGTGGTTATCGCACTGGGTTGTCATTCTAATGGTCGTAGGTTCAAATCCCCACGGTGGCAAAAAGTTTTCGTAAGCTTTATTCGTTCCCATTGTTACTATTTGAATTAGTCTTCTTTGAAACTAACAACGAAAGATCATACTATTAACTCTCTCTCTATCAAAATGGTAATATGAGGACAGGTTTCTTATTATAAGAATTGGAAATTTTAGTGGTCTCAACGCATCTAAAATCCAAAATACTAGATCCACGTTATTTTCTACTGAATTCTAAATCCACGTTATACACAGATAGGCTAATGGGGCCTTGACCTACAGTTTAAAGTGAGATACGAACCACTATGTGTCTACACTCGTTATCCTGCACTGAACGTAAAACAAACAGCTCCCCACCCCCATTTTTAAAACAAATTTACATTAAATATGGTATTTATAAGATAATCATCATTGATTTGATTGTTTTTATTACTGAACGTCAAATAAAACATTTTCCACAATCACCTCTTCGTCCCATCTCTCCCAATATCTTTCTGTCCCTCTCTTTTCCCCCTTCCCCACCCCCACACACATGTATCAAAATAAATATTTTCTTAGGTTTGTATGTGTATAAATATAACATTAAATACCCCCAAAAATACTATTTATTTTCTACTTTCCGTCACCCCTCTCCCACTCCCACAACCCTTCATTATTATTGGCGTTCGCCAGACCAAGTGGTAATGTATCGACGTCTTGTAATCAGTGTGTTATTTTCCGAGTTCCAGTCAGGTCGCATAAGGTTTCAGATTCCAATTTAAATGTATCCCGAGTCGTGATTAGCCTATGTGTGCAAAAAGTGATGTTAAAACGAACTCTTGACCTCAATAATACAAGTTGTGTATTTTCTTTCAGCTGTGGTTCCCTCTTTTCGCGAGAAATAACGAATTAACCTAATCATTAACTCAACAAATAAAAATGCATCTCTAAATTAATTAATGAAAACTGTTATTACACCCAAACCACTATTTTATCGTAAATGTAAATGAAATGTCATCTCACGTAGTGAAAACAATGTGAAAATTGTTCTAATGAGTGATTATTGATTGTCAAACACATGCATGAATACATTATATTAAGCTCGTGAACTATAATTGGGACAATTTAATACTAATTTGAAACGATTAAAGACAATTAAAACGACAAAGTAAACTTTTGCGCACTCTTTCTGCCGATTCGCATTAGTGAAACAATATTTAACCAATGGGGACGTTATCTCATATTTGGAAATGCTGCATTGGTTGAACTTCCTGTGGACAAGACCGTGAGTCACGCCTCCTGCTCCTCCGAATCGAACTTCACTCTGATTGGAGGATCGTATATTTCACAACACTTCCTTGTTTCAGAGCTACCAACGTAATTTCGTAAGACGTTGGACTTAGAAAAAATCCATGCGAGAGATTTTTTGAACATGACTGTACCATAATGAAAACACAACAAAGGTTCTTTCAGTGAAGGTTTTCGGTTGCTGTGTAGAGCAGGAAGATAAAATGTTTGTCAGTTAGCGACACACAATTGACTACTATGTTATTACCATTCAGAGAAGTTACGTCTCTTAAAATTCTTGGTATTCATTTTTCTACTTTGTTCAATGAGATGATAGAACGTAACTATGCTCCGTGTATAAATTCGCTGAAAGCTATCTTGTGGCAACACAAATCTCGTGATCTCAGTCTCAAGTCTCGGGTTGCGTTCGTAAACATGTATGCTTGCTCGAAACTATGGTATCTTGCGAAGTTACTTACAATGAGGAAAATGGACTACAAAAAGATCAGAAGTGCGATAAAGTGGTTTGTGTGGGCAAAGCACATATTCAGGGTTAGCCACGAGACGCTTTGTTTACCTCTGCAACACGGAGGATTAACCTTGACCAATATTGAGCGGAAGAGTCAAGCTCTTCGAATACGCAATGACATTGCAACACTAGTGAATTACCCTACTTGTATAACTGCTGTCATTATGAAGGAAATGCTTAATGATATCGAACTGAGGTCGCCCAATTGTTTTGAATGTATACCTAAAAAATATAAACATTTGCGAGACTCGATCGTGGAAATTTATTATCAATTACTCACTTCGAAGGATTTTGCAGTACCTACAGTGGCAGCTCTTTATAAGCGTTTCTGCGTGTCTGGTATGGTAACGTGTAAAGTCACTCTCCGAAATCCAACAGTAGACTGGGGTCAAATTTGGAAAAATTTCCATGCAAAACATATGCCTTCTTGAATTACGTCTGTGTGGTATAGTGTTGTACATGATCTTGTGGTTACTGAGACGAAATTATGTAAAATTCTGTTATCGGACGATAACTTATGTATTCATTGTAAATGTGAGGGGACGATGCAACATTGGTTAAGTGAATGTATAAGAACTAGAGAAACTTGGAAATATTTATGTGTCCTAGTAGGCAAAATGTGTCGATTGCCGCCTCATTGCATTAACGTACAGTTTCTATTGTTACCTAACTTTCACTACTATCCTGAGACTAAATTGAAAAGTGTGCAGTGGATTTTTGGTCATTATATTTGGTTTGTATTCAAATATAAGGAAATGTATTTTTATGAGCAATTCTTGCAGTATATAAAACACGAATATTATCAACATAGTGAAAATAAGAGGAAAACTTTATTTACTAACTTTTTTCGGTCAGGGGCGTGATGCTGATCATATCACCCCCACTCACGACCGGATCAAGAAAGTGTGGGGCATTACCCCACACACCCCCTATACGCCTTCATGGCGTGGTGCTAAGCATAGGGGAGCACTTTACCTTTCTATATACAGTGTGCACAAAAAAGAATGTCCTAGTTTTAAATTGTTATAACTTGTTGTAGAATACGTAAACAGTGTTAATTCATTTATAACTCCATTAAGCCTTGTTTCCATGATTATGAAAAACTAAATATGCTGACCAAGGCAGTAATTTATTTTATTAAAAACATAAACTAACGTAACGTTTCAACCTTCTAGCAAGGTCTTCTTCAGACTCTGTATCAAGTACAAAAGTACTTGATACAGAGTCTGAAGAAGACCTTGCTAGAAGGTTGAAACGTTACGTTAGTTTATGTTTTTAATAAAATAAATTACTGCCTTGGTCAGCATATTTAGTTTTTCATTTTGTTAATTCATGACTTGAAATTTTGCTGGTGTTCATTAGTTCTCCCTTTTCCAGGTTGGCGGCGCTAGCGTAGCAAAGGAATATAATAGGCGAGATGGCGAGCCCCGAACAGAAGTCCTTCTGTGCTCTGAATCAGTGATATCTGTGCAGCGTGCTTTCCGTGCGAAGTTTCATGTTGAAACTCCACTTGCGAAGAACATAAGACGTTGGTATAAGCAATTTGAAACCACAGACTGTTTGTGCACGGTGAAGAGTACCGGTCGGCCAAGAGTTTCTGCAGAAAATGAGAAACGTGTCTGGGAAGCATTCGTTCGTAGTCCGAAGAAATCTGTTTGCAAGGCCAGCAAAGAACTACGAAAGCCAGTGATGACAGTGTGGTCTATTTTATGAAGAAGACTACAAATGCGTCCATACCGGTTACCGCTTTTATTAGCTTTGCTTCCTATCGACCATTGTAAACGTTTCGAATTCGCAAATGAAGTGTTGCAGCATGAGGATGAGAATGAATTTTTACATCGAATTGTTTTCAGTGATGAATGCGCATTTCATGTTTCGGGACATGCTAACACACGCAATGTTCGTATTTGGGGGACCGAAAATCCTCACGAGTTCGTACAATGTTAAAGAGACTCACCTAAACTCAATGTGTTCTGTGCAGTGTCTCGAAGTCAAGTGTATGGGCCGTTCATCTTCGCGGAAGAAACTGTGACAGGGATAACCTACCTGGATATGCTTCAAAGAATGGTTGTTCCCGCAACTTCTAGCAGCTGAACAAGATAACTTTATCTGGCAACAAGATGGTGCTCCCTCTCACTGGCACACTTGTGTGCGGGAATGGTTAAATGGTGTGGTCCCCGACGCTGGATTAGTTGTACTGGAAAGAATGACAGGACTTGCTTGTCATGGCCCTCCAGGTCACCTGATCTGATCCATTGTAATTTTTTTTGTGGGGTTTTATTAAAAATACTGTATAAGTACCTCCCCTTCCAAATGATCTACCAGAATTGCGACGCCTAATACGAACAGCTGTAACCTCAATCACTACAGACATGTTTGTTAGTGTGTGGGAACAGGTGTCTTATCGTTTGGAAGTGTGCCGGGTCACAAAAGGGTCACACATCGAACATTTGTGAACCAAAAACACTCTGAGTGTTACTCGTTCGTTTAATATATATATCTCATTGTTGTACGCCAAATATGTATGAAATAACACAGGTTCAAAACTAGGACATTCTTTTTTGAACACCCGGTATTATAGGCACATCAGATAAATAGGGTATTTTTGCCGGTCATCATTACGGGTATAAACCCCATAACTAAAACAAAGTTGAGGACAGGCTTCTAACAAGAAGATAAAATGTCTTAAAAATACCCTTTCTAATTTTTTTTAAACTAATTCATTCATTCACTAACAAGTAAGAACCTACTGGCTGTAGGCACTAAAATCTCATTACCTAGGTTAAAAGCTGAGGCTGTAAAAAGGGCAAACACAGGACAACACAACCCCACAAAGGATTGTCCTGGCCGCGAGTCCTGACGCAAGAGCATCATTTATCTGCAACATTGTAGTTACATAGAAATAGTAGACGAATTGTCTATCAGGATTTTCACCAGGCTGTTTTCCACAATGTGATGGCCATGAATTGAAATCAAAACACCAGTAAGCAGAGGAAAATATTTGCTTTGCAACAACAGAATTCCATTTCTTAAAACAACACACGATGTAGAATACAAGAGAATGAAAATGGTGATGGACAATTTGCCTACTATTATCTTTGCCGTTTACTTTACTATTCTCCATTCCTGGAATCTCTGGAGCAAGGACGCGCATAACGGTAGGGAAGGGGAGAAAGCATGTGGTCGGAGGGAAACATTACACGCTGCTGCGAAGACTGGTAACAGCAGTGGCTTTCCCCCCTCCACGCAATCCCGTTCCCTCTCACGCCTTCATTGCTCGAGCCCTCTCGAATCACTACTTGCGCAGACACTTGCTTTCGTTCGCCCCCTGCAGAGATTCCAGAGACAGACTATACAGGGTGACCACTCTAAGACCATGATAAAATTCAAGTATTATTCTCGGTTTTCAAGACGAACTTACCAAAAAATCCACGGTACAAGTTTTCTCTCTTTCAACCTTACGTATCACCGCCTCTTACCACCCACACACACACACACATAGGCGCCGAGTTTAGGGGAAAGGGCAAGACACTTCTTGCCCCATAAAATTGCTCAAGAAATACATTGTACAGAGTGATCACAAATTCCTATTACCCCCTATCGCGTGTCCACATCGTCATAGATGGTCGCATTGTATTAATGTGAGATCATGGCAGAGGACAACTCGGAGGTAGTGTGACTATTCGTTATGATTTAGTCCAGAGTGTCTATGTGTACACCATCGTTTTCAGAACAGAGTATGATTCTCCGCCATGTACGATGGGAAATTCTCCTCAACATTTCTGGCGTGATGGCAGTAAATGCACGTCGAACAGCATCCTTAAGTTCAACTGTCTCGTAACGTGTGGCAGCAACCTTCTGTTGGGACTTTGTGCTCACTAACATCTATGTAATACATAGGGGGTAATGGTACTTTGTGATCACTCTGTACATAAAAATAATTATTATTGTCAATCTTACCCCCTCAAATTTTTAGGTGAAGTTGACGCCTCTGCAGAAATATAGTAACAATATAAAGTGTCTGTGTAATTCCATTGTATCGAAAAATTCTAATTCAATTCAATTAAACTATTTAATTTGAGGTGCGGAATTTACATTTGCCATTTCACATACTCAGACTCGCAATATATCTACAAAGAGGGCCACAAATGTTACGGAATATACTAATCTACCGAGAATTGTTAATTGAATTACAATTTCAAACTCAAATTTAACTAATTAACTTCAAGATATCTTGCTGTTATCAAAAGGACACTAACAAAGTAAACGGACTGAGAGAACTCTGTTTTATTTTACACGCAGCTATCTTTACCTTCCTCGAAAAAATAAATAAGATCTAAAATGTGAATAACTTGCCTCAGAGCATTTATAAATATGTATAAATTCAATGGGATTTGCAATTTATTCACGTCTACGGAGAAAAACTCACGCAGAATTCCGGTAGCCAATACAAGTTGGGAGTCCGGACTCGTCACCAGTATAATCTTCTGTGGGCCCTTTGCTTTGTCCTTGTGTGTTTATGATTGTCCCTTCATACATTTCATCTTATCAATTAGCCAAAAGTGGCAGGAAGCAAAGTAAAATAAAATCAATCAACGGATCAAGTATTGCTTTATGTGATGGGGACATTCCGTTACATACATTTTCTTTCGAAATAAGAACAAATAATCTATGGAA
Source organism: Lepisma saccharinum (assembly GCF_977018435.1). Classification (NCBI taxonomy): domain Eukaryota; kingdom Metazoa; phylum Arthropoda; class Insecta; order Zygentoma; family Lepismatidae; genus Lepisma; species Lepisma saccharinum. The sequence goes on from NC_139247.1 coordinate 35,386,336, forward strand.
AAGTTCAAAAAAGTTTTTTTAAAGTCCACTTTACGTGGACTTGAATTGCAGTTTCTACACTGATATTTCTCCTCACAGGGAATCGATCCGACATCCTTCGGCAGTGGCGCAGGAACATATCGCGAAGCCCTGGACAAGATTAGAATGCGAGGCCCTCATCAGTTTAAATTTGAAATCTCAATATGAATCGATACAAAATCTTCAGGGATATGTAAGCAAGTTTTCATATTTAAATAATAATAAATTACTCACGAAATTGATATTTAATAATTTCATTCACCCTGATAATATATGTATCTGTTTTCCGGAAGCTGAAATCTGAAGCTCTAGGAAGGATATTATCTATCCTCCTTGCGTTCAAAACAAAGGAAGCATTTAAATGTCTCACACTAGCTTCGTGGAAGTTGGAGGTGCTCCATTGTTAAAATATTAAAATAGGGAGAAAGACGAAAGGCCAAGACAAAGTGCTTCTTAATCAAGAAAAGAGTAAATGGGTACAAAATATCCAAGCAAGTTATCGTGATTTTTTTGCGTAAATGTGTCACATGAGAAATACGACAATAATCTTTACATTTTTCGGACCCCCTTAGGCTTAGGACCCACCTGCCTGTATCTTACGCCCCTAATTTGACGTATGTAAAGTTTAACTACAATATAACGGCAGATAAAAAGTGAAAGTTGTAATTTTATTGTCCACAAAAATTTGCCTTTTCCATATTTTTCATCTCATTTCTATTTATTACATTTTTCGTATCAACCCCATGGTACGCGAGGCCCTGGGCGGTCGCCCACGCCTTGCTACGCCATTGTCCCTCGATTACAAGGCGTCAGAGTTAACCAATATCTCGGAAGAAACAGAAAATTAGTCTATAAGAAATTGCAAGTTAAAATGAGAAAGGGAAATCTTCCTTCACTGTCAAACTCACCTTGACATTTTGTCTTCTCTCTGTCGAACGAAGCGTTGCCAAGAATCACTACACTGCTCCTGCAGACCCCTGAACCACCTGTTCATCGAAGCAAACAACAATCAACAATGGAAATGCGGCAACATTGCAAAGTCAATATCAATCAGACTAATCGTCCGCGTGTACACGAGCTCTCACAACAACAGACTCTTCAACGCTTGATTCCCCCTCGACATTTGCCACCTAAAATCTGTTTCGAACGGCTGGATTTAAGCCAAGTATCTACCAGCGAGACGTCCACACACACACAACAGCTTTCCGCCACGGCTCACTGTCACGTGGAAGAACTGGACTGTTCCACGAAAACTAAAGCAAAAGAGAGAAACATCTAATCAATGAACCCAACAGCAAAGGTGTAAGATCCATTATATAGGTCCGTTCGATACAATACCCCTCCTACTTTTGATGGAATGATGCCAGAAGAATAAAGGTTTACGACGTACAAAGCCTGGATTTCATACCAAATGGTTGTCTTGTGTGAATCGCGTGCAAAAGCAATGGATCGCTCTTGTTGAAGAGTGGGGAAGGCAGTACCAGTCAGTTATCTGCTCGAGAAATGCGAAAACTTGGTTAATGGATTGTGAGATAGTGCACCAGACTTCTAACCTTTTGTGTCTGGCAAGGATTGATAAGTCTGTTTACAATTTCATGTCGCGATAGTCTTGCTGACCGAGGAAGGCAGTGTGTGGTTTGCAGTTGCTGAACAGGGTGTCTTGAGGGCTAAAAATTCATGCATGAATAAAGCTGGCGCACACTGGACGGGGAAGCGACTGACGCAGCAGAAGTGTCACCCAGAAATCTCTTATGCATGCGTTATTTTGCAGCCAATGCCAGTGCACGAAAAAAAAGTAGCGGGGTAGGAAAATCTTAACAGTGTTGCAGCCCCATCTATTTTCGCATAGGGTGGAAAATGGATTCGTGCATGATATTATTTATGTATCGGTGAGCTGCAAATAAAATACGGAATAGAAAATAAGTCGTTCATACAATGAGAGAATAATGCTGGGAATGAGACATAACAAATCATTCACTGGAAATGCAAATATTCTATCTCCAAATTATAAACAATGTGAGATATTTTCTCCGTGGCGTATTTATAGGTGTCGTGTCGTTTGCGCCGAGGGTTCTTATCGGTTCATTTCCGCCGTGACATATGTCAAGACCTTCCTTGGCTGGTTTTCCCACAATCCAGTGTGTCATCACCGCCGCGCGCAAGTGTGTTTTTGGGCACATGTTGCATAGTGCATAAAGTGGACTTAAAACATAAAACCAAACGTGTGTTTGTGACGTTGCACAGCTGTGTTTACACTGAAATGTTAAACCTATCCAGAGAGTCAAATATGGCTTTTCTTTACTTATTTCAAAAGACGTTACACAGGATTACTTGTATCAATTTTATTCCACAATACAAAAACATAAATCAGCATCAGCCTATTAACTATTAATCATTTATCGTTAATCGTAAAAAAAACAACATTGTAAATACAGTATTGTTAAAATATTGCTAGCTAGCATTCTACAAGTACTACGTAAATGTACACTTTGGAAGCAACATAAATGTGCCAGTCTATTAGACTTAATTATTATTATACACAACATAAAATGGTCAAAAACATTATAAATACAGTGTTATTTTTTGCAAGACGCAATATTTCGATACACTTGCACAATAACAATACAAACGGTATTTGAATTCTTTCCACGCGTTGTGTCTATCATTTCCATATTCTCAGCCATCTTGTCGTCTATCTCAAGTCTCAGTTTTGCATAAATACTAATTTCCCAATGTATGTAGATCCCTCATATAGGCTATACTTTCATCTTACATTCATTTACCAATCACCTTCCTTTTCAATAGAAGATAAACACAGCTGCAGATGGGCAACGTCATAAACATACGTGCGCGCGGCGGTAATGACACTTCGGATTGTGGGAAAACCCATCAAGGAAGGTCTTGGCATATGTCGCGGCGGAAATGAACCGATAAGAAGCCTCGGCGCAAGCGACACCGACTAGTATTTATAATGCAACTGTTCCCACCTGATTGATTTATTTGGTTTATTTTACTTCGAATTTCTGTCACCTTTGCTAATCGCGAAGATGAGGAAAAAGGTTATACTATTAAATTGAGTAAGAAATACTTACGAACAATACCCATGCCCAGGCCGGGATTCGAACCCGGGACCCCTGGCGTCGTAGCCTGAAATTTCAGAGTATTTTCGCCGCTTTTTGTTAGTATAAACGGTTAGTATGCACACTACAATAGCGAAAAAACACGTCCAAAATAACTATCAGTACCAAGCCTAACAATCCTAACATAACTATCTAAAATTATAGCTGCTGTTGTGGATAGTCGTATGGGTGCTACGTGTATTCACTTCCTCGAAGCCTTCGGGCTGTTCTGCTACGGTAAAGTAACACGCTAAGGCAAAATACGTACCTTACTTCACAATAACACATTTCCAATAGCTAACATCAATTGACAACGTTCATAAACAACAAAATGTTTATAAACCATGCAATATATTTCACTTTCTCTAGGGGGTACAGAGGGTCAAATGTACCGGTTGATTTGCTCTTCTAGAATAAAAAAGAAACCTGTATATTTCAAGAAATTTGAGACATTTATAGCAAAGAAAATACCAAAAATAATTTTAAATACGATCCTCTGGGATTCCTCGAGTGGTTGGGATTCCAAAGTCGGATTATGACCTTGACAATTCACGGACAGCCATTTCGATTTTATTATATCATTATTATTATTCTTTGTACAGTACCGTTCGGCGCGTAACAATGTGGATCAGAGGTGCCATGAATGAGAGCAGATTATGTGTTCTCTGTTTCATATCTGTGCAATCATGAAAAAGTACAAATAATAGATGTTGAGTGAAAGAAAACAAGGATAATCCAGTTTCCATTTGGTTGGTTGAGCTGGTGTTTTGAGCCCACTTTATGCACAGTAAGACTAATCGGAACTGGACCTACAGTTCAAAGTGCGATCCAAACCACTATGACTCCTGAACGCCATTTAAATAGTGGACTTGAACTTGTTAACAACGTCAAAGTATTTTATTTTTTCAATTTCAATTTTATGAATTATTAAATAATAATAATAATGAGGTAAAATATAAGTTTCTATGACTGAAGGGCAAGATGTGATATCTTAATCTGTCCCCCTTAGCAAAAATTCTGTAGTCGCCCCTTGTGCCTCGGTATCATCCCCTGTTAGAATGTTTCGAGTTGCATTTTGCATAATGATTTAACGTCATTTTACCTTTTAAAAGGTGTGATTACCCTGAAACAACGCGCAGGAAATACACGACATTCGACTGGGATCTTTCAGCGACGAAAACTACGTGACATGTAGGTCACTGGGAAATGTAGCGTAGAACAAGCTGGAACATGTTTCCCAGCGCGACGCAACGCCATACAACGCATTGCCACCGATCATCCTGAAATCTGTGAATCGGTGTCGAAAAATATATATCCACAGAACACATAATAACAGCTTCAATTTCGTATGTTTATGCTGCATTTTGCATGTGTGTAATGTATGATCCATGAGTGTTAGTGCACATTGCACAATGAAAATATCTTTGAACGTGATCTGGTGATGAAGGCCAATTAAGCTTAGTTTCTAACTTCACGCCATTAGCAGTTTTCGGTATGAAATACTACAGTGCTAATCGTGTACTCACACACGCGGAATCACGAAAAGATGATAAATTCTAAGACAACACAACAAAGCAAAACTGAACAGATGTAATGAAATACGGTCACAAACAACGCTTATCGCTTTGCTTTACACCAGTGCATAGGCACAATTGTAAGAACGTTAATCTTTTCTACTACAAACTCTCTTTACAAATAAACCACAATTATTCACTCTGCTGCAGGTATGATGAGGTAACGATTAACGAGATAATAATATTGCACGATTTTCTGTAGTAAGCAATAAAACAGAACATAAATTGGGCATTTTATGCTGTTAAATTCTTACCTAAAGTGGTGATCCGAGGGCAGAAAAACCTTACACCAAATGCAGGTACTTCTCGATGGGTAAAATTTCGGTTATCGGAGACACATTTCTTCAATTTTACATAAGAACCTACTTACGGAAATGAGTTTCTACAAGGTTTCCAACGTTCGTCGAGGTGTTTTCTTTCATCGTGGAATATATTTGACCGGGAAATCATGTAGTTTTCGAGAGAAATATCTCACCGACGCACAATTGCCATTGCTCTCATTTGCTTCGCCTTCGTGAACTGCATGCTGCGTACGTTTGATGACGTAATCCCCTGTCAGTGTTTCCAACCCCCCTTTTTTCACTATGCCTGTCTAACCTAACCAAACCTAAACTAACCTTATCGGAAATGGTTGTGGGGCTATCGTGAATGGTTCGTGGGGCTATCCTTGAATGGTTCGTGGGGCTATCCATCAGCTACAGTGCATAACGGTTCGTGGGGCTATCCGTGAATGGTTCGTGGTGCTATCCGTGAATGGTTCGTGGGGCTATCCGTCAGCTAACCGGGCTATTCGTATGCAACCGTGCATAATGTAAAATTTGCACACGTGACGAACACCATAGTAGGTATTTTTCGGTGAAGAAGGTTTGAAACACTGCATTCCCACAAGGTGAGTCAAAATGTGCCCGCGTGTGTCACGGAAGCTAAGAAAGCAATAAAACAAATCACTGTAAATGTGCAAAATTGCGTTTGTTTTCGTGTAAAAAGCATAATGGTACCTTGAACTATGTTCCGCAATACACAATAGCATAGTACGAACCATGCGAAATACAAAATATCCGATTTTAATGTGTCTCCGATCTATGAAACTGTTACCTCAAGATGTACACACGCACACGAACTTTTGCACATCACAAACATAACGTATACACAGAGAAAAAAATATTAGCGTCTAATTTGCTTGTTAAATCCTCAAATTAAGATGTAAATGCCGACACACTTTTCTAGCCGCCACAACCACTTGTACTTGCGCTGCACGGCGCTAGTATCGCACCAAGTTCTTTACAGACACAGGCATTTAGTATCAACCCGCCGAGACGCTGCTCGTATATTCTGACTGCAGTGTGGGATTTGTATTCTAATTGATAGGAAAATATCGATTTTAGGGTTTTTTACTTTGATGAAGGAATTTCAATGCCAGTCTTTTGAGCAGCAGATAAATTGTTCATAGTGACCCGGTTTCAAACACCGAAACGGACATATTGAAACAGCAAGCAACAGATGTTTTCTCTGCTTTAAACGAATGGTGTTGTAAGACATGGATAGGAGTAGATTTGCTGTCATTACCGGTTGCTTTTACGTGCACAGAATGATCCCTAGAGCTATGTAAATATTTTAAGTAAAGTTGAGGATGAATTGAATGTTTTATGAGCAGATAAATATTGGCATAGAAAAGTTAGAGTTTTACATAAGATTCAAACTGAAGTAGCCTAGATCATGGCAATCTCACCAATTCGATTAGGCTAAGTTTGTAAATGAGGAAATAACTATGAAGAAATCTTCTCTTCTTTGCATCGTTTTCAGTGATTTTAAGCACTTTTTAGTCCATATTTTGCCAATTTTTAGTCCATATGTATGTCAGTACATATTAATCCAAGCCTTTTAATCAGTATGTTGACAACAGACGTAATAAGATGGTATTACATAACGTTCTATTTAACTTCTGAAATATGGTAGTGATATTAGTTGTACTTTTTATGGACAGACGGCAGCATGTTTTACAATATAAAACATCTGCTTGGAAGAACAACATGTAAGATAATGCGGAAATGATCATGAACAGAAAAATCTTCGTAAAGAAACTTTTAAAAAGGAAGAGAAAACAAAGGGATGCGGCAGAAAGTATAGAAAATGAGAGAAAGACGAATATCTAGCACCTTTTGTACTTTATATTTATATCTCTTATTTTCCTGCCACTTCAATGACGTTATAGAATCAAAACAGAGTTAGGGGTGAGTAGTGTTTGGTGCTATTATTGGCGCGATAAATGATGAACCCCCCTCAGGCAGATTTGGCTACACTTAAAACTTGCTCAACATGCCCATATGAGCTTTTTGCTCAAGTGTGGTACTCCGTTTAATCCAATATTTTTGTAAAAATGCCCTCGGGAAGTTCCTGTGAAATGATGAGCCCCCTCAGATTGATTTGTCCACACTTACAAAAGGCACTTCTGTCAGATCGTTGTCCATAATCCTGTCAAAAATATGCCCCTCTTGATATTTTTTTTGGCTACACTTAAAACTAAGCCAAGATACACACACACACACACACACACCCACACATATTTACTTCTGGTTTAAGTTCAATTGGGCACCAGGCTCAACTTGTATATCTAGTATTAAGATAATGTAATTCTTCTAGAATTGTTCTGTGACTCTCTCATTTCTTACATCATAAACATATGATTTTTCACCTATGAGAATAACACTACATATGGTGTCATCAGGGAGTGTATCGTGGAATTCACAGATAATTTTAATGTTTGTTCTGTCATTAACCACAATTTGTTTTCTTTTTGAAGTGTTGATGACAAACATGGGTCTCTGTGCTTTGAATTCATCTGGTGTGTAATACATGTCTGTATTGCCAGTAGTGACCCTTTTGTATGCTGTAAATGCTTCATATAATTTAAGGAAATCATCCTTGGACATGTCTAAATTATAATTTTCTCTAGGAAATACCTCATTTCCGCCATTTTTAAGATATATGTTCTTGATGTTGCAGTTATCAAATCTACTTGAATTTTTTTCCTGATTATTGTGCCTTCCAGTCTGAAACAGTACCACCACAAAATCCGGCATGTCATATTGTATACTGGAGAATGAATTTGTAGCATCAAACTCATAATAAGTACCAGCGGCAGGCTTCTGTACACATTGATATGTATAAAATTGTAAAGGTACTTGTGGATTTTTTATTATATCTGCTTTGTATTTAAGAGCATAACTGGCTTCATATTCAGCAACTGGGATTCTTAGCTCCATAGTCTGAATAATGCATTTGCCTTCATCAGGTAGGGTATTAGGCAAAGCTTCCCCTTTAGAGTTTAATGTGCTGTACCTCATCAAAGCATTATTATCATTGGCAGCTCTTCTAAATGTGATTCTTAAACCACCCTTCCACATAATATCTTTGTAATCTGAGAAGAATCCTGGCAACAGGCGCATAGGAAACAGCACTGTGTGGCTCTTAGATATAATTTTATCACCAGCCTCAAATCCACCTATTTTGTAGTAAGAAGCCTCGGTTTTGGATAATTTTAGTGTGGCCAAAGCTGTGGAGGTAATGCCGGGATAATCCACTCTGTTTATAACAACACCATGCTTTCTGATCTCAATTTCAGAGAACAGATGCGGCACAAAATTGTCTACCAATCTTATATTTGAATTTGCCGGATAATCTGTTCCATCGAGCTTTACAACATCAAATTTGATGTATAGATCTGCTCTGTGGGGGTGTATAAAGCCATCCCCTACATCAAGATCAACCTCAATTTCTGTGTTGGGTTGATTTAAATTTGCAAATGTCCTCCTGTTTGGGGGGAATGATTGTAGCTCATAACTCTCAATATTTTCCATTTTTTTTGTATGTATTTTTATTTAAATATTAATCTCTTTGATTGCAGTTGTTGTGGCTCCAGCAAAATCAACTAATTCTTCTTTTTCATTAGTGACCATCAACTCAATGTTATCTATTCTATTATGGCACACAGGAAAATATAATGTTGGGGATGGAGTGTAGATGATTGGCTCCATAAATTCAGAATTAGGTTTAAATGTTGCAATGATGCCAGTTTGTTTGTGAGTGCTTATGCTATTTGATTTGGTGATCATACCCTCAGCCACATTACAGTGAATATTCAGAGTCTCTATGGCTAAGAATTTGGGTATATTAATAGCAGTGTGTTTGATGGCTGGTTCAAGTTTTGTGTTGTTCTCAAAGCCTAACAGCTCTCCTATAGTACCCAGATCCACTGTTTCTGTAGCAGATACAATCTCTACTCTGTGAGTGACAGAATTTTGAGTTAATACTATACCTCTGGGTAATTGAGCATTTAGAGTGGACAGATTATATTGCCCTGGAGTGATGACAATTTTTGATCCCCTACTGCAATTTTGTTGTTGTGGTGTGTAATATTAGGGATCAAGTACATGCCATAAAATGCACTGAGAGCTATTGTTTTGGGATACACTATATCATCATGTAATCTAAGTTTCAATATTGAATTTTGGCTGGTGAGATGGAATACCCCCATGATGTTTCAGATACCACAGGGCCTTTTGAAAATTTTCAATTGATGGTTTATTTATTTGAGACATATATCTAAGAACAGATAAACACAAATGTCCACAATTAACATCTTTGAAGTTTTGAACACGGGCATTATTGTAATAAAGATTAGCTGATTTTAGATATTTTACTAAATTTTCAGGTGGAACACCTCCAAATGAATCAAACACAAATGCCTCATCTTTTAAATATTTAAGATAACAGATCCAGTGAGTGCCCTGATTTTTGTACTTATCCAAATTAACAATGCCACACTCTTTGTTGAGTGGTTGTTCTGGTAAAGAATCAGACATGTACACACCTCTAAAATTTTTGATGCCCAGTGGCTTGATTAAAGCTTCAATATCTTGGTTTGTAAGCGGCTCTTGTTTTTTTAAAACTTATTCATGGCTCTCTTAACACCTTTGCCTTGTTTCTCCATGGCCAGGTTATGGCGCTTCAATTCATCTAATTCTGCCCTATTTTTCTTGGCATCTATTACTGTTTTTGCTATAGCAGCTGATCCCCCAGCCAAGCTCCCCACAGCCCCAAGTGCTGCTAAGATGGCCGGGATAGTAAATATAAATCCACCCACATGTGATTTTTTTCTAGATTGTTGTTTTTTTTTAATTGGGGGGTACTAAGCAACAATTTCATACCATGGCCCTTTGCAAGACAAGAGCTTTTTTTCTTGCGCTGCTTTTTGGTTAAAAGGCTACAATAGTTTTAAGAGATTTAAGACCTGCATAAGGTATTTGATACATAACACCCTTGGCCTTCATTGTAGGTTTATTATATACATATTCACAGCCCCCACCCCAGTTTTTGTTTGGTGTTCATAGCTATGGTGGTCCCCAATGCTGCTATTCTCTCACTCAAAGAAGCATCTTTGCTTACAAATCTACCAAATGCAGCCTCTTCTAATTTCTTGTCTGCAACATGTCTCTTGTCAAGATCAGAATGTGTGTTGTATGCTATGTCATGGTATCTACAAGCAGCATCTAGGGGATTAACACCAGGGTCCCCTCTGTTTAATCTATGGTCCAATTTTGTGCCTGGACCACAATACTGATAGCCTGGAATGTGTAGTTCAAATGGCAGCTTGTTTATAATGTCATTAACCAACCCCCGACCCTCAGAAATATTCCAAAATTTAGGTGGTAGAGTATTAATAATTTTTATAAGATATCCAATCCCCTTAGTGTCATTCACTATAAAATTAGACAATTTTGTGCTTATCATGTCCATAATTCCAACCTTTTCATTGTAAAAATTGTGGTTGCCAGCATTTTCCTCCCCAGCTATCACCAATAACCTGTCTACAAGTTTCCTGACATCATCAACACAGACAAATTCTTTAGGCAGGTTGTTGTATTGTTTGATTCCACTGCCTGTCTTAATTTGTGACCATATGGGCTTGATTAAATTGTTGTATTTTGCTCCACTGCTGGACTTGACTCTTTTTTGTGTGGGATCATTGTTCTGGTATAGAGCATCTGATTTTATTAATATTTCTTTGTAGTGCTCATAATCTTGATCTGTATAGTTGCCAGGCCTTTTCCTAGTCATCAGTTCCCACAACCCAGGTGTGCCGGGATATTTAACAAAACCAACTTTTTCTCCAAGATGAGATTCTGAATATACAATGAGATCATCTCCCATAAATGTTACTCTGAAATTGCCAATTCTATGTATGATGTTACCATCAGGCTCTGTGTCAGCATATAAGCCAAAAACCTCATCTTTGTTGTCTTTAGGTGTGCTTAAATATTTTTGAGCAAGAAGACCCAATTAAATAGGATCCAGAGTAGCTTCAATTCTTCGAGGAGCAACAGGACTAGGTGTATGAATACTGGAAAGTGGGGTGATTGGATAATCTAATATGTTCCTAGCAGCTACAGGTACAAGCTCTGTGATCAAATTTTGATTTTGCTCTGTAACAGTTTTGATATTTTTACCTAATTCACTAATAGCATCAATAATAGGCTGTTCTGTTTGTTTGTGTTGTTCATAAATTCCTCGGTTCTGCGATTTCCATCCCTTAAATCTTTTTACAAGATAATCTCTTAATTTAAGATCATCAGTGATTGGCCTTTTCGTGGTTATTTATATATGTTTCAATGTCTAGAAAATTGTTGATTTTATTTCTGTATTTGCCACTATTGGGTTTTCTTGTCATATCAATTGTGACAAAGCCATAACTGTCCTGGTTCCAGCACCTACTGCAAAACTTGGAAAAATCATTGTAGCTCAAGTCCCCACCTACATATTCATCATGTATGTGTTTGAGGTTGGTATGATCTTGATGAAACACACATATAAAAATTGCTGTCGTCTCGGATCAGCTGCTTCGGTATTTTAGAAAAAGTCTGTGCCAGGTAGAAGCAATCTATGTTTTTGTGCCGCCCCTGTGTAAAGAAATTTCTAACCTTGTTTTGATTATCCAGTATAATGTCATCAAACACAACAACAGAATTATCGAAACATTCATGGAGTGGCTTAACATCTGGTTCAAAAGTGGCTATATCCAATCCATCATATAGCTTCATCAGCTGCTGATATTTTAATTGTTTCAAGCTCTTAGAGAAGACATACAAGTGCCTGTTTTTCCAGTCTAACCAGTTGGGTGCCAATAAAAAATTATCAATCATTAGTGTAGTTTTACCACAAGCTGATGGCCCAACAATAAGACATCTAATATTATCAGGCAGCAACTTGCCATTTCTCTTAATCTGCTGTTCAGGTTCTGCAGCCTTTTTATAACATCCCAGGTGCTCATATTATCACTTTGTCTGCATCGATCCAGATGTGTTCTGGGAGTCCTAGCCATTTCCCAAATAACTTGTTGCCTTTTCTGCGGATGATTTTTTCTATGAGATATGTGTCAGGCTGTTTAGTTTTGTTGAGTTCTTCTTCATAGAACCGGCCTTTGAGAATTTCTCCTCGGTGGTCTTTTATTATATATGTGTTAAGGGTCCCAGGTTTAACTTAAACCACTGTAAATAATTCAGTGCTCCAGTTTCTTGTAAAGCCTCTTTTGAATAAGTGCTTATATTTGCTGATTCTTACTTGATCACCCACCTTGTATTTGGCCTTTCTTGTTGTTGGCTGGTATCTAGGATAATAAACAGTCCTGATCAATTTTTGCTCATCAGATGAAGTTACTTCAGAGGGTTTCATGTTGATTGTGGAATGGAAGTTCTGGAAGAATATTAAGCCATTTATAATTACCTTGAAGTGTAAATTGTTTATACATAAGATTTTTTAGGGTTTTGTTGAATCTCTCTACAATAGAGGCTTTGAGATCACTGTAACTCGAATAATGTTGTATTGACTGGCTTTTAATAAATTGTTGGAACACAGAATTATAAAATTCTTTGCCATTATCTGTTTGCAAATAGCGCGGTGATCTTCCACTCTGATTGATGATTGTCCTGAAGGCTTCTGTAACACATTTTCCAGTCTTGGATTTGAGTGGCACAGCCCAGGCATAATTTGAAAATGTGTATATTACAGTGAGTAGATACTTGTAGCCCTTGTTGATTTTGTCTAAGTTTTTCAGCTGTCCACTTGCCATCTCAATCAAGTCGCTCTGCCATAAATCATCTATGCCTTTTGTGACTACTTGCAGTCTCTTATAATTATGTCTGGCTTGTCTGTGTAATTCATCAACAATAATTTGTCTAAACATAATATGTAAACAAGAATATTACAACTATGGGGTGTTCAGCAGCTGATACTACAGGATTTTCTAAATATAATTTGTCTCCTATTTGTATATGAAATTCCAGAGAGCCTTCATCTTCAGCATAAGATGTTTCTAATGTATCGGGATCTGTAAAATCCTCTAACTCTACACTGGTGATTTTTGGTTTGTTGTCAGCATTTATTATTGATAAGGTGGGGTAGTGGTGTGCCTGTGGTTGAAGCCAATATTTGATCTTGATTGGTCTCAGTGTGCCCCCAACAAAAAACTGGTAATAAAATTGTGCAGGGGACAGCATATATATTTTGCCACCTGGTGTAAATGGTGAATCATATTCTTTGTTGGGGATGCTGTACAATTCAAGAATTACTGTATGTTTTGGATTCTCAATTATGCCGGTTATTTCTTTTTCTGCTGTAAGCAATCTGCTTGTTACAGATTCAAGGTGCTCATTGATAGTCCTAACAACATCATCATGGCCTGGCTTGATTTTTATGTCCACAACAAGTTTCTTGTATTGTTGCACAATCTCTTGAAGCTGGGTGGCAAAAACAGACAGAGCATTTGCTTGATTGGATTCCATGGTCCCTAGCTGTTGCTTGATATTAGCTACAATTTGTTGCAAATTTTCAATAACTGCCAATTTTGAATTTTGAGCAGTAAGATCATGGACCTGTCTTCTGATATCCTCAAACAGGGCATGCAGTTCATTAATATGTTGATTAGTTGGTAGAGTGGCCACTGTCTGAGTGAGTTGTTTGATCTCTGTCTGGATATTCTTGATATCTTCTGATTTCAATATGCGATTCACTGCTCTCTTAATATTTTTAAGTTCCTGTGATGTAGGCAGATTTGTTACAGTATTTTGCAAAGATTCAAGTGCCAATTTCACATTATTTAATTCAGAAGCATCAGCCACATTTTGCATAGCATTTTTTAGCAGAGCTATATTTGCCTGAGTGGGTGTTGATTGTTGTAAAATTTCAAGTTTTGTTTGGATATCATCGATCAAGTGATGAAAATGAGATAGCTCAGATTCGGTGTTGAGGTTTTCAAGCTTTGTGATCTGTTGCTGGACACTGACAAGTGTGTCTACAATACCAGGCAGGCGGGATTCTAGAGATTCTTGTACATTTGTCAAATCACTTTGCACTGCTGCTATTGTACCCTCAAGATGGGTTATGGTACTTTGAATTTTTCCAAAATCTTCATATGTTTCAAGTTGCAGCTTAATGTTTGCAACACTCCGAGTTATTGCACTCAAAGCATCAGAAGATGGCAAGTTGTTCATAAAATTTTCAAGTGTCTCAATTTTTTCTTTAACATCGGCTATGGCATTGCTCAAGGGGACCAGATTAGGTATCTGGAGTGATTGAATCTGTCCCTTTAGAGTGGAAATCACTAGATCAAAATCTTCTTGTGATTTTATGCTTTTGACAATTGTTTGGAGCTGTGTCTGGACATTATTTATCTGCTCTTCCAATTGCTGTTTCAATTGCTCAGAGTTGGTGGCCTGGGTCTTAAATTTGGCTTGAAGAGCTGCTACAGCTTCTTCTAAAATTTGAAAATTATCTAATGTTGCCAAATCAGTATATTTCTGAAGCAGCACTTTGAGTTCTGAGTCAATTTTAAGAAGAGGGTCCATGCATTGTGATTGTAAATTTGTAATTTCTAATTGAAGACTGGCATTGAGTGTGGTTTGTAAAGCTTGTAAATCACTTCTTAATTTCTTGACTCTGACATCAAGCATCAGAATCTCATCACTGTGATCTTCATGTCTTGTATGGCCAAATATATCATTAGGCATTTTTGTTTTAGTGGTTATTTATTATTGAATATCTGGTTCTTAATTCTATAAAAAAAGTATAAGCTTGTCATATGATCCCGGGACCTCAATATATAAGCAGTCACCAGGAGAAACAGTATATACAGTGCCAGAAATCATGTTTGAGTGCTTAATTCTATAAATATTTTTCCCTATTGAAATCTTGACATTACCCTCAGGGGTTGTAATAAATTGCAATTGACCACCTACAGGTAATTGGTAATGATTTAAATTATTGTTAAATATGTACAATGTTTTACCTGTTTCATCATCAACATCTGTAAGTATGCTGTTCAGATGAATAATTAACAAAGCACTTAGTTTAGATATTATATCAGAAGAGGGTTGTGGTGTTGGCAGGTCCATAATAGCCTGTTTTTAGAACCCAAATAAGTTCATAGGCATGTTTATTTATTTCAAATCATGCTCTGTAATTGGGCATTGATTACCATTTTTCAAATCACAATGACCCCATGGTAGAGTATGTATGCCACATGATAAAATGCATCTCTTATCATCATGTGGGTCCAGAGCCACTTTTCTTACAATATTTGAAGTCAATAAGTGATCCACACTCTGAATTCTGGATTCTGATGTTCTGATTGTGCTACATGATTTGAGGCAATTTTTGTAATCTTCAAATTCAAGCTCTTTGTCCACAGTCACTCTGCCAATGCCCTTGGCCTTTTTGGCAACAGCGCCACTACATGTTTCAAAACTGTACATCTTGGCACTTAACCCAGCAAATGCCACAATAACATCACCAAGTGTCTCATCTTTTAACTTGCCAGGCACCTTTTTGTTGTGGTGTTTAATTTTTGAATGTTCAGTGGTATCAAAATATTTAAACAATTCAGGCTGTGCTATATCTTGATAAACATCTTCTGTCTGAATATCAAGAACAAAACTATCTGTGTCCATGTACATCAGTTTTACACGATCCTTATAAAAAGGTTTCTACACATCATAATACAATTTTAACATGTGTAATTTGGCCAATTCCAATATCACAGCCCCTACATAAATAGGCTTATCAAACTTAATCTTTGTTTTTTCATGTTGAAAAGTGCCATATTCTCATCATAAATTCTTCTGTAATTGAAGTTGGGCTTTGCAATCAATTTTTTGCTCAGGCTGGGGTCAGTCATTATTTTAACATCAATATGTTTTCTGACATTTTCTATTGTTTTGCCATACACAGAATTGACCATCAATTTAAACAAGGTCTTATCAAATTGGCTCATTGCAGATGTTCGAAGCTCTGTGTTTGTATCAATATATGGCTTCAACCATCTTGAGTGCCTGAACCTCAAAAATTTTCCAACTTTGGTCACTTGATCACCATGATTCATCAGGAACTGGAGGTTTTTGTAATATATGACATAATCCTGTTTCGGCTCTAGAGTCATCATCAATTTCTTCTGTTTAGAGCCAGGTGAACACTTAACCTCGGGAATTGGGGGCAGATCAGAAAATGTGTTGTATAAATCATCAGGAATTGTCAGATCAACCTCTAAGAACAGGCCATAGTTACTGTCATCAAAATCCTTAAGATCTTCAATATTGAAATCTTCAACCCACTCAAGCCCTGCATATGGCAATTTATCCATCATAGCATAACCATAGAGGCTGTTGGCATCTACATACAGTATATAATTTGATGGCAGTGCTGGATCATAATCAGGAATATATTTGTTATTTGCTCTGGCATATCTCTGAGAACATTGCACCATGCCCCCTCTTATACATTGTTCCATAAACAGATACATATCTTGATCCTGGATCAGATCCAATTGCATTTTAGTGTTTAAAAACATTGCAGACCATGCTAGGCCCGGAGCACTGTAAAAATACATTGGATCCAGCTTATAATTTTTCATGGAAGATTTTCTAAATGCCTGAAGTATATCAGCTAAGAGGGTCACATCAAGTTTTAAATATGCCTTGTGATAATCACCAAATGTCTGGCATTTTAAATTGTTCCACATCAACTGGGCATGGTGATAATCTTCATCAGTGATTCCAGATCCTCTGATTTTGCTGTAAAACTCTTGTTGTGGTGGCAGAGAACACTCATCAAATTTAGAAAAATCTGTGACATAATCATATGGATATACACCCTTCCGGCTAATTAATTTCAGGTCCTGATTTGGAAACAAAGCACATGTGATTTTGAATTGATCATCAGATAATTGAGTGGCCAGTGTAGCCAGGCTAGCAGACAGAATTCTGTATGAATCAAGAAATCTTAAGTGAATAGGAACACCATTAACTTTAATTATTTTGCTAATGGCAATATATTTTTCATTATTTTCAGCTAAAATATTTAAATTCTGCTTGTCAAACCCCTCGTACCTGATCAAATGATGGAAATCATAATTGGATGCTCCATGGCAAAATATACGGACAAATTTTGGTCTCTGGATCTGAATATTGCAGCTATTACACAGGGCCATTAAGAATTTACCATCTGTATGAGAATGGTGATGAACCTTGATATTTGTATCTGAAAATTCACAATCACATACCGGGCATTTTTCTGCATTATTGAAATCTTCAATCTGATCCTCTGTTAAAGGCAACATAGGTTTTGATTTTAATAAGACATTAGATGCTATGTTATGGCACTCAATTTCTATTCTGTCTGCAAATTTGTTGATGGCATCTGCTCCCATGTATATATCTTCTTTACTAACAACCCCATCCTGTACAACCACATAATAAAAACTAGAAGGTTCATGTAGCTGGTATGATGTAATTGAAGATTCATCAGGATCTGGGCTACGGAATGCAAGAGGTTTGAGATTTGATTCAAAATCACAGACTATATGTGCTGGGTGTTCCAACAAGGCTTCAAATTTTTTGAATTTGGCATTTTCACTTGGATTAGGCATCACCATATGAACAGGTTTATGGTTGCCACAGTATTTCAGATGCTCAATTAACTTGTTTTTAGAAATTTCTGTATTCACTTCCCGAACCCCATTCACCATTTTTCTACCATCAAATACAGTTAAACATCTTCTACACAACTTGAATGTTCTATTAAATTTGTCTAGTTGTGTTCTGACTAAAGCTTCAAGATTATGTATCAGAGTATAATGGTGTGTATCATCCCCTTCAATTAAGAGCAGATCAATCGGAACAGCAGAATCATCATCAAATGTACTGATTCTGAGAGGTGCTATCAAGCAATTGCCACGGCCAGTAGAACAAATAAATACATTAATAGATAATTGTTTACCATTGATATTCCTGGCCTTTTTTTTCAAATTTATCAATATTCTGAACAGACATTGGATATTCTAAACCCTCCATTGCTTCATCAAAATCATTTTCATGTTGTTTATAATAACTTATTCTCTCAGGATCCCTTAAAACTGGATACAAAGCAGCTAAAATACACCACAAAAAGCATTTCTCATCATTATTTTCTATGTTAATCACGGCTCTTTTGTTTTTAATATTGGCAGGTAAAGGCAAATATGTAGATCCTTGTAATGGGTTGAATTCAGAAATATTAATATATAACTTGTGTGAAGATCCGCATAGGCTCCATCCTGACTCTTTTCCAGCAAATTCAGAGTGTTTAATATTCAATTGATCTATCAAACTGCTTATTATTTTGTCTGAATTTGCATTTGAATATACCGGTACAGTTTCTGTTATGTGGGGCTGTGTAAATTTTGTGCCATTTGGCTTCTTATATTGTGAAAACAATTTGAGGGACAGCTTATAAGAGCCATTTTGTGCATTTAGAATTGCCTGCACATCTGGATTTATACTGTTCAAAAAATTCTTAATGTCACATCTTGGCTCTGATACAAAACGGTGATCCCTTAATTGGCCGTTAAAACTGCTATGGATGGGTTCATAGCGTGGCTGCTTTGCTGCTCTAGCATTAACAGGTGCTTAATGCTTCCTTTTCAGACCAGATGTAGATGGTTGAGGGGGCGATGTTGATGACTGTGCAGAGCAAGTACCTTTATGTTTATAAGTGAAGTATTCCATGCTATATTTTCTATGGCATTTAGGGCATATTTTTGTGGGAGTTCTGCATTTGTCTGGATTACAATTCCTTTGATGCCTGGCCCAATTGGGGCTGGTTATATTCTTATTGCATAGATTACAATAATTTTGATTTGGCATTTTTGTTGTTGTTTATTATATAAGATTTCCTGGGGTTCAAATCAAAATTCTATGTTTAATAAAAAATATCGGTTGGGTTCAGCAGTGTGTTTTGTATATTTAGTGTGTGTGTGTATGTGTGTATGTGTGTTAATATTTTTGGCTTTGGTATTTATATAAAATTTCTTGGGGTTCAAATCAAAACTCTATACTTAATAAAAAATATCAGTTGGGTTCAACAATGTGCTTTGTGTGTGTGTGTGTGTGTGTGTTAATACGTTTGGCTTAGTTTTAAGTGTAGCCAAAAAAAATATCAAGAGGGGCATATTTTTGACAGGATTATGGACAACAATCTGACAGAAGTGTCTTTTGTAAGTGTGGACAAATCAATCTGAGGGGGCTCATCATTTCACAGGAACTTCCCGAGGGCATTTTTACAAAAATCTTGGATTAGACAGGGTTCCACACTTGAGCAAAAAGCTCATATGGGCATGTTGAGCAAGTTTTAAGTGTAGCCAAATCTGCCTGAGGGGGGTTCATCATTTATCGCGCCAATAATAGCACCAAACACACTACTGGAGTGATCATTTACAATGTCTTACTTTCGCTACTTCATTAATAAATTGGAAAAGCTAGCAATAAGGTCAAACCCTTGCAACGAGGTTAGGAGATCGTGGGACCTATACGGATTTGCTTGCAGGATTTTCTGCCACTTTTCGTCAATTGCATCGTTTAAAAAATCTGAATTCACAGATAGGCTAATCGGGACTGCATCTACAGTTCAAAGGTAAATCCGAACCACTATGGGCCTCCACCGGGTATCGAACCCGGGACCCTCACAAAAAGAATACCCATGTTCAGGTCAGGATAAGGAACTGTAGCGCTTGGTACCGCCGACAGCTCAACGTGCTCAGACGTAAGGAGGCTGATATAAAAAAGACACCATGAACAAGGGAGGAATATAAAGCGGGGGAAATATGGAAGGGAGCTGGACAGAGAGAGAGAGAGAGAGAGAGAGAGAGAGAGAGTAAAGTACAAAAAGAGAAAACATCTAAATTATCACGATGATAACATGAAGAAAGATATTATAAGGGTGGTAAAGGAAGACGGAATAAGAAAAGAATAACAGCTAAACGGGAGAAGGAAAACATATAGAAAGATTTGCCTTACTGCAAAGGGGAGGGGGATCACAGCCCCCTTTGACCTTTCTTTAGGAACCCTTGAATATGACCGATTGTTTCGCTGTATTAGGGAAAATCGTGTATCTTGATTATAACTAGTAAGCGGATTTTTAGGTAAAAACAAATCTTTTTCGGTTGCTTCGTAAATCGACCAAACTCGATAGGAGTGTCAATCATATGTTTGAAATGTAATTTGCGAAGTATTATTTCACATAAAAATGCATAATTTTAGCTTCAGTACATAAGAAATATTTATAGTGAGAGAACATCAAATGTACATATTTTAGACAT
Organism: Lepisma saccharinum; assembly: GCF_977018435.1. Classification (NCBI taxonomy): domain Eukaryota; kingdom Metazoa; phylum Arthropoda; class Insecta; order Zygentoma; family Lepismatidae; genus Lepisma; species Lepisma saccharinum. Next base: position 35,406,726 of record NC_139247.1, read on the forward strand.
ACCAGATAAAATAAGTTTCAGAATTCTTTGTATAAACGCATATTTTGGAGTTAATGCATAAAACAGACGAAACACGCAGTATATTATTAAATTACTATCCTATTCGGGATTCCACAAATAATTTTGAAGCTTTTGCCTGTGTTATGAATGACTTTGATAAAAGTAACGCGTCGGGTAATTGTGTTACAAGATTTTTATTGAACGATAGATGTTTACAAAACGATCTGGTGTTCGTGTCGGCAAATCTAAGCTTTTTGTGTTGCATGATAGAAAAACTTCAAACATCTACACAACTGCTCTGCGAAACAGTGAAGGGCGTTAGTGCAGTTGAAAGGAAATTGAATTCTCTATGAGGGACTCGCATGCAAGTGCTTAGAGACAAATTCTGAAATCCGTTCGAAGAAAAAAAAACGGCGCACCAAAAACTGTTTAACGTTGCTCAGGTTCTGGAGAGTGAACATGTAGGTGATATTGATGGTGTAAGTGCGCTTGGCATCTCTCACTTTAAAATTGCAAGTCTGAATACGTGTGATGTAGAAAGGTTGTTTTCGCAATGTAAGACATTGTTCAGAGATTATCGGCGTGCATTCTAAATTGACAATTTGGAAATGTGCTTTGTTGCTCATTGTAACAAACAGAATGCATCTAATTACAGTTGATGTTGCTTGCGAGTAGGCTATCTACAGGGTGGCTCAATAAGTCACTTAAAACCCCCAGTACAAGGCCACTGTGGCAGGGATCGTGAAAATGGCGATGACCAATCGTTGCCTGGCCAAGGGGGAACCACATTGACGTCACCCGCATGGTCGGCAGCCATCTTGATGTCCGCCATCTTGAATTCAACTTCAGAAATTGAAATGGGAAGGGGGTCGTGCGACATATCAAAATGGGCTAGAATTTCACCAGCAAAACAACTGTGACACTTGTTTTCACCTAACTTTAAATTTAAGGGCGATTCCCGCATTGGAGATTGACACGTCCTTTCCTTATTGCTTAAATGTTTATTGTTCAAATTATCGTTAGTATGTGATTATGTGGTATTTATTGTTTAGACCAATCACTGAAAATATCCGGATATTGACTTACCGGTATGTACATATCTTGTAGTATTGGTTGACATGGGAATTACGATTGTGTTTTGTCTTTACATAAAAATTTAAAAGAGTGATGATGTGAATTGATCGTGTCAAGAGTAGCACATTTCCTTTTTCACTGATCTGAACGAAAATGCCACTAACACGTGAGGAACGGATTGCCATCATATTGATGTCAGGGGAGAGAAGTACGCGTGACATTGCCGTAGACTTCAATAACCGCAATCCTGCAAGACAACCGGTGTCACATGTGGCCGTCAGCCAGTTTCTGGCAAAGTTTCAAGATACTGGATCTGTGGACGAAAGCCGCGACATGGACGTCCGAAAACTGCCACGGATGAGGGTACTGCTGTAGCGGTGTTGGCATCATTTGCAAAGTCCCCAACCCGTAGCACACGGAGACTGGCGCTGGAAAGCGGTGTCAGCAGGGGTTCAATTCAAAGGATTGTACGTGACCACCACTGGCATCCGTAATAAGATACAGCTGCAGCAGCACCTTAGTGAGGACGCTCCTGACAGGCGTTTGCAGTTTTGTGAGTGGGCTATAGCGCACCTGCAACGTGACCCTGCCGTCGGTAGCAAGATTCTGTTTAGTGAAGAGGCTAATTTTTATGTGTCGGGGGAGGTGAATAAGCAAAATCTGCGGTACTGGTCACCCGAAAATCCACATTGGACAGATCCCAGCAAGGTGACGGGAGGCGGAAAGCTAATGGTGTGGTGTGGTAATTGGGGTTCCCGACTGGTTGGTCCATTTTTCATTAAGGGCAACTTAAATGCAGAGGGCTACTTGCTTCTGGTACGGAAGCAGATCTTACCATCCTTACTGTCTGAGGATGGGAGCTATCCTGAATGGTTCCAGCAAGATGGTGCTCCACCGCACTATGGAATGATAGTCCGTCAGTACCTGGATCAAGAATTCCCTCACCACTGGATTGGTCGCCGAGGGACTGTGGAATGGCCTGCATGCTTACCTGACCTGACACCATTGCACTTTTATCTCTTGGGACACCTGAAAGCCATGGTGTATGCTACGAAAATCAAGGATCTTGCCCATTTGCGCACACGCATTGTTGATGCCTGTACTGCAATAACTCCTGAGGTTCTTCAGAACGTGGTAAGGTCATGGGAGAGACGATTACACGTGTGTGTTGCGCAAGAGGGACGTCATATTGAGCATGTGTTATAACTTTGTAGTATTGTTAACTCTGCAACAATTGAAGTTAGGTGAAAACAAATGTCACAGTTGTTTTCCTGGTAAATTCTAGCCCATTTTGATATGTCGCACGACCCCCTTCCCATTTCAATTTCTGAAGTTGATTTCAAGATGGCGGACATCAAGATTGCTGCCAACCATGCGGGTGACGTCAATGTGGTTCCCCCTTGGCCAGGCAACGATTGGTCATCGCCATTTTCACGTTCCATGCCGCAGTGGCTTTGTACTGGGGGTGTTAAGTGACTTATTGAGCCACCCTGTATATATTTGTTTGACAGGTTTTGAATTAAAACGTTTTTTAAAAATTTAACCATATATTTCCGCTGCGCTTTCAGAACATAAAAATAAATATTTTCAGGTTTTTTTGCACCTCAAAATCCGTTCCATAATTATAACATTGTTCGTGTAACGACTTGAGTTACTGATAACACTGCACTATAAATTTGAAGACATTTTCTGTCCTTTAGATGAAATCATGTGATTTGGACTAAACCAAGGATACAGAATTGAAGTGTGAAAACCGTTTGCTTCTATCACGTATCATTTTCATTGGACAGCCACCTGATGCATGTGTGAAAGGCATATTACAATACACTGTACAGTAAGAAAGCACAGTAACAATATCTACAAACATGACGTTGTGGAGCATTTGCGCTTGTACATATCTGTAGGGGTCTCCCTGATGAGACCAACAATAGTCAGCAAGCATACTGCCGTTCCAACCACCTTTCAAACACAGCAATGTCCTGGTGGAACCTTTCCCCATGTTCATCATTGACTGCTCCCAGGTTTTTCGGGAAAAAGCTCACATGTGAGTCCAGAAAGTGTAATTTGAGGTACATGTGGCATCCCATGATATGGAATCAGTGCACCATGTCACGAACAATGATTCATATTTGTGTGCTATGACATTACCCAGGAAACTACGAGTAGAACACACCAACTTGAATGCCTGCCATGCTGCATTTTCTGGGTCAGAAAGTGTAGAATCAAACGGCTCCAATCTGTGTGACAACAAACACACCTTCCTTAACCTTTGCCTCACTTAAGTGTGGGAATTTCGTCCAGAGGTACCTGCAAGCTTGGCCTTCTCGGCCTAGTGCTTTGACGAGGATTCTAATCAAACCAAGCTTGATGTGTAATGGGACAGAAATACATTCTTATTGATTGATTATATTAAAATTACTTCTCTCTCGTTGCCGCATCCCACATTTTGGAGCTTCTCAACGAGATCTCGTGATATGTTCTTGATGCCTGTAGTAGCGGCCAGTGTTTACGGACATAATGATTATCTCTGTTCCGACTTTCCCACTCACAGAGGAAGCAACAGTAGTTCATGTAACCTTCTATCATACATATTATCATGTCATACCAATGTATAATTTCGAGTATCCATTCTTTGTAACACAGTTGAAACACACTTTCGGCTATTGTACCTTACGTTTCTTATGTAAATTTCAAATTTTGTGTTTTTGGCTAAATTATACGTGATACACGGAAACAAATTGCAGATTCGTTTTTGTCATGCACAAATACATTACAATCACACATTTTCATCTAAAGGACAAATTTTGTGTTGTGCAGTGTAATTTCTAGCTTTTCTGGAACAAATGATCCACACAAAAGAGTCGTCTTTTTTACTTAGCGTTGGGTTTTTGCACGATAATAATGAGTGATGATATGATGAAAATTATGAAGGAACACTAACAAAGAAAACACATGCCAGCCCGCGGTTCGAACCCGGAACGTCAGACGTCATAGCCCCAGTGTGCGAAATAATGGGAGGAATGCCGGGGATTTCCCCCCCAAAATTTTTAGCACCGGCTAAAAAAAATCCTGCCAGGGATGTGTTTTGTCCCCCCTCCCCACCCAAAGAAAATGGAAGTGCGGAAATGTTACCGCCATGGCAAGTAGAGTTGATTTCATCAGCTGCATTTGTTGGAGGTAGATCACATTTCTCGCCGTCATTGAGTTCAACAAGCAATAAAAAATTGATAAAGTTTTCTAAATATTATTAGTTCATAACACCCGAAGAACCACAATAATTTTTCAATAGAGGGCACACAGAAGTGGCATAAACATCCCAGACAAATTGCAGCTGAATACCAGTTTGTTCCCAAGAGACTTAAACTCAAGTTAGATAATATTAGAATCTTATTGAAATACTTACCTCATTGAAAATGTATCATTAAACTTAGTAACCAACAAGCAGTAACTTAATGAGTGCTCGTTGTATTTCATTCATGTAATTATTATAACTATTTACTGTAATCATATTCTTTGTATCCCCCCAATATCATTCTGTAATATTAATCGTAATTTTATCTATTTTAATTCAGACGTTAATATCTTATGGAAAATGTACGTAAATAACATACACCTCTAATATTAAAAATATATAATATCAATTTACAAATGTCATAAATCAATAAATACGACTCGTTCTGGACACCAGAATGGCCTGGACAATCTTGGAGGGAAAAAAAGAGATTGATTGATTGAGTTGGTGTTCGAAGTCCACTTTATACACAGTAAGGCTAATCGGGACTGGACCTACAGTTTAAAGTGGGATTCGAACCACTAAACTAAAAACTAAATAATATATGTAACTGAATTATCTATTCTTATTATATATATATTTTTTCTTTTGTTTCATGTACCTATATGTATGTAATTATAAATAAATAACAATAAAGAAAGGAAAAGAAACCGGAGGAACCAATAAATTCGGAGCAAAGGACGTCCTGGTTTATTTAAATGCACCAGGACATAAGCGCATACCCTCGGATGTATTCGGGTAGAGGCGGGCCTGCTTCGGGGTTTTCTCCCCTTATTGTTAGTTCAGTAGCTCTTTTGTGTGAGTTTGGCTTTTCTTATAGTGTAAGTAAACTGTTTCTAAATTACGTGTAAATATTATCACAAGAGTTAATATCCTAGGTTGGAACCACTTTTTTAAGGTACTTTGAACTGCAAGAAAATACAGGGTGTCCGAAAAGTTTTTCCCTGATTACAAACTTTATTCATATCCGCTATATGTAAAGTTGAGACGTGACGGTTGTCCCAAAATGTTGGAAAAATATCCAAGTTTTTTTGTTGCAGGTTTCAGAAACGTGGTTGTAGTGTAGCAGTGTCGTCGGTGTCCAGGAAACCGCAAATGTTCACAAGTCAGGAAAAAGCTCAGTGTGTCCTCTTGTATCACGAGACACGGTCACCAATAACGGTGCAGAGGAACTTTCAAACAACGTATGGAAAGATGCCACAAGATGTCAAGATCATGAAGTCGTAGTATGACAAGGTCAAGACTACAGGATCTGTTGCTGACTTACCGAGAAGGACACACTGAGCTTTTTCCTGATTTGTGAACATTTCTGGTTTCCTGGACACTGACACTGCTACACTTCAGCCACGTTACTGAAACCTGCAACGAAAAGACTTGGTTAGTTTTCCAACATTTTGGCACCACTTTCACATCCCTACCTTAGGCTACATATAGCGGATATGAATAAAGTTTGTAATCAGGGAAAGGCTTTTCGGACACCCTGTAGTATAGTTCACCAACTAGTAACATATACACAATGGCATACCCAAGCCTGTGGGGTTCATAACGTTCACTTTTGAACTGTTATTCCAAAAAAAAAAAAAAAAAAAAATCATCAAAGGCAGGAAAAGATGAAAAAAAATGAAGGCTGATTACTACTACATAATTCCCTCCCCCTTTCGAAATTCCTGAAAACGCCACTGATATACAAATTAACATACCAAAAAAAAACCTTCCACAGAAATGAAATCACAAATACGCCACTGAGTGAGCTTTTCCCCACCAAGCCAAAAATTTACGGAGATCGACACACGCACAAAAGGGTAAAAACTTATTACTGATTCAGGGCAGCAATTCATTTTCTGAAACCAAGGTTAAAACTAACCTACATAACGCTTAAATATCGATTTGCATGATTTATGGAGTATTATTAATCCACATTACTCTCAATCAATATCACGGAATGCAGTAAAAGCGAGAATTTCAAACAGGACCAACCAGAACCGGTAATTTTATGTATCTGCATTAATACCCACTGCAGATAATCAATACTTCGACCCCCTCCCGTTTTTCTTCTGAGCGAAGAAGAAAAAAAGCAGATTGCTTCGTGTAAAGCGCAAGGAGGCACCGCTGATTGATTAGCAGCTTAAATTCTTAAGCGACGGCTGCTTTTGAGGATCGTGCTTCTCTGCGCCACAATCAATTGATTGGAACACTTTTCTCTTCGTCTTCACGCTAAGACCCATCTCAATTGATTGAGTTGATGTTTTAAGTACACTTTATGCGCAGAAAGGATCGGGACTGGACGTACAGTTTAAAGTGAGATCCGAACCACTATGTGCCTCCACCGTGTATCGAACCCGGGACCTCATGATTACAAGGTGACGACACGGTGGTGTCGGTCTCGGGTTCGAATCCCGGCCAGGACATGGTTGTCTGTGTTTGACCGTAATGAGAAAGCCGAGAATATAGAAAAAATGTATATCCGGGAAAGCAGTGGCTGCGATTAGGGCTGGGCGAGGGGAGGCAGCTGCCCCCTCCCCACTTTTTACCCCGACACTATGCTAAACTTTATCTACAAAGGAAAATAAACTGTCCTCCCCCCCAGTTTTGGCGCCTTGCCCATCGTTTTGTGACCCAATCGCCGCCACTGTGTGAAAATTCAGAAAAAAGGTGAATGACGCGGGATACTACCTATTACGAGTATTCCTTTATAGTATATATCAGTGTCGTATACTGAGTCAAAGATATGGGTAATGTCACGTGGTCCTAGGCTATGAATAGAAATAAGTTTACCAACTCATCAGAAATCAGGTTGCCAACTCGTAAGAAAGCAGGTTGCCAACTCATAAGAAAGCAGGCTACCAACTCCAGAATCGCCATTATCATCCCACGGATATGAATAATTTCATTTATAATTTCTGATAGATTTTTCTCCTGTATTTAAAGGTAAAGGCGGCCAGAGCGAGGTGCTGGCCACATCACCTCAAAGAAATCCGAGATCGAGAATATGTGGGTTCCTACATCCCCTAAATGTGCCTTCATATAGCCTGACAAGTTAAGTCCCGATATGCGCAGATCGCTGCGGAGCACTTTCTATTACGTCATCCTCTCCACCACTCTTCTACGTACTGGTCTGGCCTTGAGACTACGAGTGGTGCCAACTCGGCAAAATTAAGCTAAAACAAATATGACAAACTATTTTTACTGTGTAGATTGTCGGTGCCGGCTCATATCAGTTTATCAGTGGTTCATTTGATTTAATCCGGTCTTTGAAAATGCGTGCGTTGCGCGGATCGTAAACTGTAGTATTACGCACGCGCGTTAACGTTTATAACGAAGAGAAACTACTGGACTAATGACTTCATTTTCTGAATGCGACATCGAGCAGTGGCCTGTTTTTTTTTTAAAGCCGAGTGGGATGAGGGTTATTTTGTTTATCGTACAACAATCGCTACGAAAGCAATCTGATACCATGCTTGCCTGTGTTCTTTTTTAAAGCACTGAAATGTTCTTGCTCTTTAATCTTCGCTGCATATTTTTGAAATGCAGAAATCAAATCATGTCGGGTCCAACGAAATCCACAATCTGCTCTGTAAAGCTCCTTAGAGGACAGGCCAGATAAATTGTTTACAATGTTGCAACATATTTGCGAAATAAGAAGGAGTTACATAAACTTAAGTATAATGTCGTCGAGTCCACAAGCACCGCGACGGGAGTATCTAAATGGATGGTTTCCCAAGTTTTTAAAGAATTGGATTGGATTGATTTGTTGTTGTAAGTCCACTTTATGCACAGTAAGGCTAATCGGGACTGTACCTACAGTTTAAAGTGGAATCCGAACCACTATGTGCCTCCACCGGGAATCAAACCTGGGATCCCTTGATTACAAAGTGACGACGCTACCACTGCGCCATCGGGGAGTTCAAGTTTTAAAATAAGGAAAAGAGTCGTTTGCGAAAGGTGAGCTGAAGTTCTGTACTCCGACAGGTAGAAAACAGCCCAGGAAAATAGCGGATACAAATTTCGTTGAAAATCCTCAGACCATTCCGCTCCCTCCAGGTTGCAACACTGCGAACCAACGTCGATGCGGAGAATGGAGTGGGGAAATGTGGTGTGAGATGCGCAACAGCTATTTGCAGCGTCTTGTTTTTAAACTTGTCAAGTTATAGCACGGTACTACAAACACGAGGAACTTTACTGAACTTTTCAGCAAGTGTGTGTGTAAGGGAGTCTTCAGATAGAAGTGGCAAGCTACAGGACACAACTATGGGAGTCGGCAGACATTTTTGAAAGAGGGGTCAGGTTGTTGACAAAACTTGAATAGTTGAGTTGTTTTCAGTCCACCCTTTATGCGCATATAGGCTAATTGGGACTGGACCTACGGTTAAAGTGGTATCCGACCAACTATAAACCTCCATAGGGTATTCAACCTGGGACCTCTTGATTACAAGGCTACGATGTTGCCACTACGCCACCGGTGAGGGCATTGAATAGTAAGAATAATACCAATAATTCTTTGTTCTATTCTCTCTCTCTCTCTCTCTCTCTCTCTATCATTATATCTTTCTTTCTATCTGTTTCGTCTAACTCTCTCACTCCCACCATTTCCTTCTTTCTCTCTCTCTCTCTCTCTCTAGTCCTATTCCTCTAATTCTATTTCTTCCTCTCTCATTCTATATTTTTCTTTCAATCCTCCTATGGTCATTTTTAAATATTTCTTCGTCCCGCAGCGTGGCCGTGTGGTAAGACGTCATGCTTTGGGCTCTGGCTACGGGACGCGTAGGATAGCGTGTAACAACTTTTCCTCTTGAGATTTCGGCCTGTTCATGGGACCGGTGGCCACCTGCCATCGTGACGAAATTGGGGAGCTACGAATGAGTAGCGTAGCCCGGTCATGGAAAACTACAACAACGACTGGGGGTTCGTCGTGCTGACCACGCGTCACCCAGTAACAGATTGGATGATCCCGATTAGCCTTAACGTGCATAAAGTGGGCTTAAAACGCCAATTCGATCAATCATACATTAGAGTTAGGCTGGGTACAATTGGTCTTGATAGAAACAGGTTAGGTCTAGGGGGAACCATATTTGTGTGCTCCACGCGGACGTCCGCCATATTGAATTCAACTGAAAATTTTAAATGGGAAAAGGGTGATGTGATATATCAGTGCCAGAATGAACCCTCCAGAAATTTCAATCACCTGGCATAACATTCGAACAATAGTTGAGAAATTTGAAAACAATGTTGAATTTTACATTTTTTTTTCCTCATTCACATAGAATGTACTTTCTCCTGACGTTTCAGTAAAATTAAACATTGATGCCAAGGAACTCAGAAAGTTTCATGGAAGATGTCATTCACAGTTATGTTGTACGAAAAAGAAGCCTCGACAATTTAGTTTGTTGTAAATGTAAGTTATTGCATGCTACAATCTAACATTATTTTATTGATTCTCATTCTTAATATGATACTCAATTATACCTAATTACACTTCATTTAATTGCATCAGAGTATTATTTTCTTGGTATTATAATTTTATGCAGTGTAATTCCCCCTGTGAAATTTGATATCCCCACGGATGAAAGTTGCTGGATTCAACGCTGGTTGAGGTAGTATTTGGTAACTCTGTAAGCACACTAAAATTTGTCTTTATAGCAGGGTTGTTCAAGGTACAGGAATTTTAAATGAATTCAATTCCGGTCAAGGAGAGAAAACCTGCAAGCATAAATGTGTTCCGGAACGTAAAGAATCTCTTTCACCTGTAAATTATTTCAATTCGGTGCAGGGACTTCTTTTCAGGATCAATTTAATTACGGTCCAGGAACCTTTTTTCCGACTGAATGTAAATTCGGTACAGGAACGTATCTTCCCACTGTAAATTCGGTCCAGAAACCTTTTTTTCGACTGGGTTTAAATTCGGTTCAATAATTTGTTTTTCGGATCAATTTAAATGCGGTCCAATAAACTTTTTTCCGGCTGAATTTAAATTCGGTGGAGGAACCTTTTTTCTCTTTTTTCAGATCAATTTCAATACAGTCCAGAAACCTTCTTCAATAAAACAACACGCAACTTATACTGAATTTAAATTATGCGGTCCTGCAGCGGAACACAATAAAACCCATTACAATTTATGAGTTCCTAGACCACTGCTTTATAGTTTTACTAGGTTCTAATATATCATTGGATACACGGGCGGACGACCGGCGCATAAGGTCACTTTTGCCAGCCTTGATGATACTACCCTAAAACTAATAAAAATGATGATGAAACGTGAAACAAAAAGTACATTAGGGATCAAGACAATTAGCAAGTAGCAATAATAGATGGCGCTGATGATAAAAAATTACACAAAGCAGAGATTACATACATTTTAGTTGCAAATGGTTTATAAAGATTGCCACATGGATTAAGTATCAATATGTACTATCTAGGTAGCAGAATTTGAAATCAGTAAAGACAGGAAAAACTAGCAAAAAACACGAGTTACTTAGAAAATGTTGCATAACATTTTAAGAGAAAATTAAACTAAAATCAGCAAGAGTTTGTAAATTTAATAAGATTATGTACTGCTGGAGTCCGTTAGACGAAGTATATTCTTACCTCAGTACGCAAAGTAAAGTATTCAAAAATATTCCATTGAATTCAATACACAGCTTCACTAATATTAACGATAAGCTTAATGAATTAAATAGTCTAATCTTACACATTTTCCACAAACATGCTCCACTAAAGAAAAAACGCTTCACGCGGCCTGCTTCCCCCTGGATGACCGACAGCATTCTTGCACTTAAGGCGGAGCACTATTCTGCTCACCGCAGGTTTAAATCTGACAAGCGCCTCAAATCTCCAAATACATTAAATAGTTTTAATAACTACTGCGTGTTGAAAAAACGATGTGATCAGTCCGTGCGCAACGCAATGAGGAGTGTCTCTTACGAATTATTAAATATACAAGGCAACTCCCGGATGCTGTGGAATAAATTTAAAAATTTAGGACTAGGAGTGAAACGTAACGTATATCCTACTCGTGTTTCTTCCCTCGATGAATTAAATACGCATTTCTCTCTCTCTAATTCAATGAATAACGATGCTAAAAATGTTGCTATTAGAGCTATAGCAAACCACAAAACAGAAATGATAGAGTTTAATTTTAACCCAGTCTATGAGTTCCAAGTTGCAACTGCAATCGGTCGGATCAAATCTGGTTCTGAAGGAGCCGACAACCTCCCATTGCGACTAATAAAGCTGATTTTACCTCATGTATTGCCATACATCACCGACATTTTTAATCTTTCTCTGCGCTCTGGTATTTTTCCAGATAAGTGGAAAATAGCACATGTTCTTCATCTCGCCAAGACTGACCCTGCCACTTCCGTTGACAATTTTCGACCTATCAGTATTCTTCCCGCGCTATCGAAAGCATTAGAATACATTGCTCACGACTAAATCAACCGACATACAAATGAAGTTCTGGCTCCGTTTCAGTCGGGATTTAGACCTAATTACAGCACTAGCACCGCCATGACTCACATAACCGACGACGTCAGACAGGCGACAGTTTTTGTTTTATTGGACTACCTACACAAAAGCATTCCAGTCACTCGACCATGATATTCTCATTTCCAAGCTAAACTATTTTCTTTTAATTGCACCACCTCTGCAACCGACTGGGTCAAATCCTACTTAACTGGACGTAAACAAAGGGTGGTTTATATGGCAAGTGCTCGGCACTATCTGAGATCACTTTCGGCGTTCCGCAAGGAAGCGTACTCGGCCCTTTATTATTTTGTTTATACATTAGCGACCTGTCAAATATCTTAAAACACTGCCGTTACCATCTGTATGCCGATGACCTCCAGTTATACTATTCTGCACCCCCAGTATTGTTAAACGATGATATTTCTGAGGTTAATGAACATATAAGACACGATTGTTAACTGGTTCTTGGACAATGGGATGTATATTAACCCTAATAAAACACAAGCTATTTTGATTGCTTCTGATAAACTGAAACGTTACATAGTTCTCAACATTCAGCCTTCCATTCTTGTAGATTCGACTCACATTCCGTTTCAACAAACTGTTAAAGATGTAGGAATTATATTAGACGGAAATTTATCATGGTCACATCACACAAGTTCCGCTTGTAGGAAAGCCTTTGCATCTCTGTATTCTATAAGACGTACGGTTAAGTTCCTCCCCACCTCTATCAAAGCCAAAGAATATTAAGGGCTTGCCCGATGGCGCAGAGGTAGCGTCACCGCTTTGTAATCAAGGGGTCCCGGGTTCGATACCCGGTGGAGGCACAAGTGGTTCGGATCCCACTTTAAACTGTAGATCCAGTCCCGATTAGCCTTACTGTGCATAAGGTGGACTTAAAACACTAACCAAACAATATTAGTCACTAGTTTTATGTCATTTAGATTATTGTGACGTACGGTATTCCAATTTAACAGGTGAGTCAGCTAGACGTCTGCTGAGTGTTCAAAATGCCTGCGTACGATACATTTTTAATTTAAAATATTGGGACCACCTATCATCTTATTTTCTCAAATTGGGATGGCTACGTATGCAAGACAGACGAACGCTGCACACTCTGGTCTTACTTTACAAAGTTCTCAACTTCAAGTCACCTTCCTATCTCCTCTCTCGCTTCCAATTTCTTCACGAATTTCACGATCGCGACACCAGATCACGCAGCTCCTCATCTCTCTCTATCCCCGTCCACAGATCAAACTCCGTCTCCAACTCTTTCTCCGTATCAGCTGTAAGGCTGTGGAACCAGTTCCCAGAAAACACTAGAGCAGTAAGCTTCGTTGCATCCTTTAGCAGACGTGTTCGCCACTCTCTTCAGAGTAGTCGTTAGATCTTCACTTGTCAAGCAGACTAAAGGGCATGTGCAAGTGAATGAATCTTAAAATATCTTGCAGATACTTAAACACAATTTTAAATTTTGTAACACATGTTTCGCATTTTCTGTATTATATATTTTGTATTTTGTGTACTATATTCAGCGCGTTAAGACTTGTGTGTATGAGTATAATGTGTGTGTGTGTGTGGTCAATATGTGAAATAATAATGTATAATTTTATGTGTATGGTTGAATGGAATAATGGGCTTTGTACGGCCTTAACTCCGCTATTTAAAACAAGGCGTTAATAAATAAATAAATAAATAAACTACAAAAACCGTTTTCCCCGTGTTAACTTTTATGCATAGTCAAGTACTAGATATTGAATCAATGTACCATTCGTTTTGCAAGAGCAATTACAAGTACAGCAGACATTATACATAAACTATGCATAATATGGGGAAAAAGAGAAAGTATTAGTTTGTAAGTATGGAATACGTATGTCATTCTGTATATGAAAATTGAATGGTGACTACTGCATAGTGAGTGCTAACAGAACAAAGTGCTGTCAAAATATTACGTAATACAATATAAATATTGCTGACATTCTTTCAAATTTAAAGCGTTACAGTGACAAGCCTGTGCCATAAAGAGACAATGGATGCAACAGTGTCAAACACAAATATTTTTATACACTAATTATTCATCACAGTTCTATTAACCTCTGCGGCCGAGTGGTTAGTGGATCGGAACGAAATAATGATACAGAGTAAGGAATGGACGTCACTGTGTGACGTGACAATTTACACCGGGGAAGTTAAAAACGTAAAAACACAAACAGCACATAGATATTGAAGAGACATTTTTCGATATACGTGTAGGAGTCCAGAAAGTGTAACAGATATCTGGGAATATCCAGTGTACATCCCCTAGATATCCGTATGTCCGTCCAGAGGATATTCATATTATATTGATCATTTTATTTGTTTTGGACATCAGTGCTATCCTGATCTCGTTCTCGTCTTATGTACTATCTTATTTGATTGTGGTAAAATATTTTGGGTGCATTAGCACATATAGCCCTTTTGCACCCTTCAATATATGTGGAAATATCTCCTTATCTAGAATCCTTGCCTGGAAGTTATAAAGGGGGTGTAAAAAGCCCCTTTAGAAAGGGGTTGTAAAGGCACTGCACAGGGCATACAAAACACATTACAATGGTAAGGACACAATAAATGAAACATTCTCAGAGAGAGTGGAAAAGGCCCCTCTCTCTCACAAAGCTAAAAATATATGTTAATATACTCTTATTATCTCCAAACATGGATGATAAATCACTGGGAAGTTCAAAACTTTGCCGTAGGTAATTAAAATTGGCCTTAAAATTTTGCCTTAGAATATGCTGTTAGGAAGGTAAAAGAATCTAACGAAGGACTAAAATTAACCGGTGTAACTCAGCTGTTAGCATATGCAGATGATGTAAATACAATGAAGAATAATGCTAAAATATTTTTCAAAGCAGCTAAACAGATATATTTGGAAGTTAGCAAGGAGAAAACTAAATATATGCTTACAGGCCGAAACCAAGTGGTAGGTAATAATCAAAATCTAATTATTGATAACAACTCTCTTGAACCAGTTTCCAAATTCAAGTACTTAGGAGTAATACTAACAAATGAAAATGATATTAAAGAGGAAATAAAAAGCAGGCTTAACTCAGGAAATGCATGTTACTTTTGTCTTCATAAACTTTTGTCATCTCGTTTAATATCTAAGAAACTAAAAGTTAAAATATACAAAACAGTAATTTTGACTGTAGTATTATATGGATGTGAAACTTTGTCCCTTACATTGAAAGAGGAATATAAATTGAGAGTATTTGAAAATAAGATCCTTAGGAAAATATTTGGGCAAAAAGGGTTGAGGAGACAGGTGAGTTGACAAGGTTACATAATTTAGAACTACATAATTTCTATTCATGTCCAGATATTATTAGAATAATTAAATCAAGAAGATTTAGGTGGACAGTCCATGTGGCACGAATGGGAGAGGAAAGAAGAGTTTACAGGATTCTTGTTGGGAAACCTGATGGTAAGAGACCAGTAGGAAGGCCAAGACGAAGATGGAGAGAGAACGTTGAGATGGACCTAAAATAAACCGGTAGAGCTGGAAAAGAGTATGTAGATCTTGCTCAGGATAGGGACAGATGGAAGGCATGTGTTGCTGCAGCCATGAACCTTCGGGTTTAAGAAGGCTATAGGGTTAGTTAGTTAGTTAATTAAAATCGGCACATTGGAGAAGGATTAAAACGAGATTACAGACGCGGCACAATGGTGTGTCCAGCCCATGAAGCAAATGCCTATGTGTGAGACAACTGTGTCCAATTTGAAGTCGAGTTAAAGTTACCTCTCGTCGCCAGTAGGGATGGTACGAGGAACGCCATTAAGCAATAGACTTGACTTGATAGCACCAAGGTAGTTCCCCATAACCTCAATTTCACTCTTTTTGCCACGTGTCAAGAAGGCAACAATGAAAAACATTCTACAGGTTCCTAGCTTGCAACAGGGGGACGAGAACATCGTCGTCTACACGTGCAGACTCTGCAGCAGTACTGTACCTGCAGATTCGAGCTTCAACAGTGGCAGATAAGGACACGAACCGTAGAAGGATGCGCTGCACTACAGGATGTCTGGAGGTCAGTGATTATAGACTGTGGAGCACACTAGTGGAATCAGTGCAAATACTTTCTTTAGAGTGTGAACGTCAGAGACTTCAGTGTCATTAGAATGTCATATGGTTCTGCCCTGTAATTGAAACAGGCAGGGTGTGAAGAGTAACTGGAACTTTGGAAGTCCTAAACGAAGGCGCAACCAACTGAATCGTCTGGCTTGGACCCATCCGTGATAAGAGACAGTAAAATTTGGGTACTGGGATAGAAGATGTAAATACCTTTTCTAGTATTCGATCATTGATTCCCCCTTAGGGAGGGTAGTGAGAGGCAAGTCCATGAAAGGTTAGGAAATTCCCAAGTTGGGAGAGGTGAGATGAGTGGAGAAACGCCAGGCAGATCTCTATCAACACCAAGCATTGAAAGGATTTTGTCTACATGATCAAATGATCTTCTGGTACGAGGATGTAGGCAGTACATAGTCAGCCTTCATCTTGTCTCAGACGCTGTGGTGTGGATAGGAAAAAAAAATGTATTCTGGACTAGAACTGGACCTAACTTTGACATTTCTTAGGAATCATTTAGACATTATCTGGATACTATTCAAACATATGGATACGAAAATAACATTTCTGGAGCAAGGTTCTCGTGGCCACATATGCTTATGACTAGGGCTAGAATTTTTATAACCTAAAAATCACCAAAATATGCAAAATAAAATATTCTCTTATGACCTAACATTTCACAAAATATGCATTATAATTTGAAAAATATGGCCTATAATTTAAAAAAATATGCCCTTATAACTGGAGTGTTTCAAACATCAATATCTAAATGCTGAGATATTTTCACATACGTACTATTTTTAGTTCACTTTATGGGGCCCTGAGTTACAATACACAATGAATACTTTCTCTAAATTTTCAAATAAAAATAAAAAAGATTTTACTACAGTCCAAAAAAAAACTCTCGATTAAACATGGGATTAAGAGACGTGCATCAGTCTGGATCGACGGCTTGTTGGCAGCTTACGTGGAATACTGCGTGAATGCATGGCAACGCGGGTGGCAAAATTTGTGTTTATTAAAAAGAAATAAATGAAACAGTTCTTTTTGTTTTAAACATGTTTTAATCAAACACACAAAAAACATGTTTTAAACAAATGAAGCGTTTAAAACAATGCTAAAAAGCCTTATTTTCTAAATGATGATAAATAAGGAATATGTTAATCATCCATGAGTGTCTCTAGTTATAAAGTAAACACTTAATTAACTTCTTAAAATACCTAGGGAGTCTCAAAATAATAATAATAAAGTTTAAACTAAAATAATTATATTAAATTATTTAAAATAATATTTATTCAAGTATTCAAATAAATATTATATTTTTAGTACATGAAAACGTAAAAGGAGGGCATAAGAATAGTGAAACAGCATGTATTCATTGTCTTCCTTAAAAATTTATAAAGTATAAAAAAAGCTTTGGCAAGAAACAAGGAAATTAATGTCAAATAAATAAACAATGTAATATATAAAAATGGATGTATGTGTGTGTGTGTATGTTTGTTCCGGCATAACTCTCGAACGCCTGGAGCCATTTCAACCAAACTTGGTACGCGTATGACTTGCAACCTGGAAAGAAATACTTTGAGGGGCACCCCGGGGTTGGGGGTGGGAGGGGAGTGACATGTAAAAATGATCGAAAACGACCGATATTAGTGTGGAATCCATAGTTTTCTGGGTCTTTAAGATCAATAGTGACACTACCAATGCCGTTCAACTTCAAGACACCTCTAGTACCCCTAGAGGGGGTGGGAAGGGGTGACATGCAAAAAAAATCGAAAACGACTGATATTAGTGTGGAATCCATAGTTTTCGGGGTCGCTAAGATGAATAGTGACATTCCCAATGCCGTTCAACTTCAAGACACCGCTGCCACCCCTAGGGGTGGGGGTGGGAAGGGGGTGATATGTAAAACGGCCGATATTACTGTGGAACCCATAGTTTTCGGGGTCGCTAAGATGAATAGTGACACTCCGAATCCAAGTGCATTTTACACTATTGTTAAAATTCATTATATTCCTGTCTAATAGAAGATTGGGATAAATAAATACTCGTGCAACGCCGGGCAATTAGCTAGAATATCAACCCCAAATGACAATCAGTAACTCAGTTATTCCATAAACAAAATTATGGAAACCAAATGGTGCAATTAACTCTTTACGTAATGAAACTTTTGTTCTATTAATTCAAACTCTCCTAGATTTCCAGTTGGTTTCTCGTCTCTCCTGTTGGAGATATGGGGGATTTGCTACGAGATATAATAGCATCTTGTGCAGTGTTGCCATATCTCCGACTGAAGGGATGGAAACCTTGGGGCAGTAGAGAGCGCAAAATTAACTTTCTTCGAAAGACGACGAGTGGAAACTTCCATACAATGATTCTGGAAGACCTGCGAAAGGATAAGAAATGAAGAAGCGAGGGATAGTCTTAGGATGCGAAGATATCTTCGCTTGAGAGCCCTGACGTCAGAGATAACAGTGCTAATCAGCCCAGCTATTAGCACAGGTATCTATTAAGAGGTTAATAAAGCCTCTCGGATGGTGCAGTAATATTGTCGTCGCCTTGTAATCAAGGGGTCCCGGGTTCGATACCCGGTGGAGGCACATAGTGGTTCCGATCCCACTTTAATCTGTAGGTCCAGTCCCGATTAGCCTATCTGTGGATAAAGTGGACTTAAAACACTATATAAAAAAAATCAAATATTTAGAGGTTATTGATGAAATCTGGGGAACACCACATTGGACACCAAGTGAAGAAGACGCAGAAACATCTCTACAGAAGTAGTTTCCATACACAATAACTAAGAACGCAGTTCAACCCAGCAGGTCGTAGAGCGCTCTCTACAAAAATATCTGAAACAAGACGTACGTTGATTAGGAATACATCTATCATCCTATAGTTAAGTTGAATAAAGTCACAGTTCAATAAACATGCCATCTTCCAAAGTAATAAGTACATTTAATGTAAAGTTTAAATAATTGTAAAATTTTTGTGTCACATCAGGTAAATATTAAATACAACACATTTTTAAAAATATAATGTCTATGCGATTCTCAAACATTTCTACACAATTAGAATTTCAGATATTCAAACAGAGTGCCATCTATTGTTGAAAATTTAAGATTCTGTTTAAACACGTGTAGCATGTGAAAAAGAATAGGAAAATAATTTAATTTGTTTCATTGTATCATACTGGGAGTAATCTTTAAAAATTATTAATTCTGTCGCTGTGTTTGTATATGGGTCAATCCATATGAAGTCATACAACCTGGTTGCTTGACCATTTTTAAAAAAGTTTATTTTTTGTGTGGTATGAGCCTCATATATTGACAGTTCAGAACCACTCTTATTTTATTTTTACTATTACCGATTTGAAGATGGCGGGCATTTTTTTATCATGGCGCGCGTCATTTTCTCCATTCGTAAGCATCAGCGGCAACTTTTTTTCTCAGCTCTGGTAAGTCCTACGACAATGAGACAAAATCTGTGATGTTAAGCACCTTATAGGCTACAATTTTATTTCTGTGTAATTTTCTAAATATTATTCCTTCATAATAAATTTTAAGGTTAAAATTGTGTATTTTAATCGCTCAAAATGACATTTTCGGACATTTTTTGGGGGAAGAAGGCAGTTCGTTTGACACTTGAATTTTTTTGTGCCAGTACCTGTGTACCAATAGAGTACGTCAAAATTATTTGAAGCTTTAGACTTTAATATTTATTTTTCTACAGGGTCATAAACATGTACTTTTTGTTAAACAATTCCAAGTTCAGGGTTAAATATCTCTGGTGGGCAGTTGTTTAAAAATCTGAAATTTGTACACAATACAGTACTCTATGATAAGTGACTTCAGTAAAAATTTTGAGTTTGAGATTCAATTGGTTTAAGAGATACAAAACTAGTGAAAAATTCAACATTTTGCATTAAATATGCCATGTCTAATTTCATTTCTTATTAACATTTTGTGTTGAAATTCTGCAAACTGTAATTTGGAATGTCAATGAACAACATTACAATCCTGAAATATCTCTGCAGTAAAGTATATATACGAGGGTATGCTGAAAAGTAAAGCTTCCTACGTTTTTATTTTCTTTCTTACCTTGTAAACGCATTTTGGATTTTGAGCAACCATACATTGCACCTATAAGACGTTCCTGCTTCTCCATTGAAGGTTTTAAACTTCTATCGCCAGGGGGCGCTGAACTATTGCGAGGAAAATGTCAGCATGTAACCATGCAATGTCGGTGGAGCGCCTGAAGTAGCGTGCAGTGATCGAGTTTATAACCGCAGAAAATGTGCTACAAATTGACATTCATCTGAGACTGAGGGCACTTTATGGGGATGAATGTGTAGACATCAGTACTGTGCGATCTTGAGTTTATCATGCTCGTAAAGAAATCCCCAGCTGAAGAAACCTCAGCTATGTGAGAGAATGGAATGAAAAGCCGCGAACTGCAACTGGTGGAGGTCATTGTAATCGTGTTCAACTGGGGTTATCTTAACTAGCATCAAAATCCCAAGATCGCACAGTACTGATGTCTACACATTCATCCCCATAAAGTGCCCTCAGTCTCAGATGAATGTCAATTTGTAGCACATTTTCTGCGGTTATAAACTCGATCACTGCACGCTACTTCAGGCGCTCCACCGACATTGCATGGTTACATGCTGACATTTTCCTCGCAATAGTTCAGCGCCCCCTGGCGATAGAAGTTTGAAACCTTCAATGGAGAAGCAGGAACGTCTTATAGGTGCAATGTATGGTTGCTCAAAATCCAAAATGCGTTTACAAGGTAAGAAAGAAAATAAAAACGTAGGAAGCTTTACTTTTCAGCATACCCTCGTATATATACTTTACTGCAGAGATATTTCAGGATTGTAATGTTGTTCATTGACATTCCAAATTACAGTTTGCAGAATTTCAACACAAAATGTTAATAAGAAATGAAATTAGACATGGCATATTTAATGCAAAATGTTGAATTTTTCACTAGTTTTGTATCTCTTAAACCAATTGAATCTCAAACTCAAAATTTTTACTGAAGTTACTTATCATAGAGTACTGTATTGTGTACAAATTTCAGATTTTTAAACAACTGCCCACCAGAGATATTTAACCCTGAACTTGGAATTGTTTAACAAAAAGTACATGTTTATGACCCTGTAGAAAAATAAATATTAAAGTCTAAAGCTTCAAATAATTTTGACGTACTCTATTGGTACACAGGTACTGGCACAAAAAAATTCAAGTGTCAAACGAACTGCCTTCTTCCCCCAAAAAATGTCCGAAAATGTCATTTTGAGCGATTAAAATACACAATTTTAACCTTAAAATGTATTATGAAGGAATAATATTTAGAAAATTACACAGAAATAAAATTGTAGCCTATAAGGTGCTTAACATCACAGATTTTGTCTCATTGTCGTAGGACTTACCAGAGCTGAGAAAAAAAGTTGCCGCTGATGCTTACGAATGGAGAAAATGACGCGCGCCATGATAAAAAAATGCCCGCCATCTTCAAATCGGTAATAGTAAAAATAAAATAAGAGTGGTTCTGAACTGTCAATATATGAGGCTCATACCACACAAAAAATAAACTTTTTTAAAAATGGTCAAGCAACCAGGTTGTATGTCTTCATATGGATTGACCCATATACATATATTAACAAGAAACTATGCATATACTAATTAGTATTTATACTTTCTTATAATTGTTGATACAAAGTAATATTTTATGTATGTTATTATAAGTAGTAATAAATCTTTCTCTTTTCCCTTTGGGCGGCTGACGGAGGCACGCTAGGTGGCCGCCCGGACTCCAACTCCCGTCAAATCGCGTGCGATATCTCCGCTGTATAAACTGCAATCTTCGAAATGACTTCAAGTTCTCAGAATTATAGTTACAACTACATTCAAAACAAGCACGTTAATTGTCACGGGGGATGTTGGAAATGTTGTCATCGTGCATCCACTCGTTTTTGGCACGGTTTTAGGAAATTTGTGGGTTGATCCCGGAGATTTGTTTTAACTTTTAAGCAATAATAGGCTAATGATTTGCCATAAAATGCCTTTTCTTGTTCCTTGGTCAGATAATGTAGGTGTTTATGTTTGTAAACCGTCTCGGAACATTTCTGAGTGGTATTCATTGATTGATTGTGTTGGTGTTATGAACAGTAAGGCTAATCGGGACTGGACCTACAGTTTAAAGTGGGATCCGAACCACTATGTACCTGAGCGAGTGGTATTCATGATTCACAGGTATAGTGTTCATTTGTGACTGTTTTAGTTATAAGGGGTTAAGAAAGAAATCCACAACTTATGCTCAAAGCCACGTGTTTCAGTTGCCACTCTTGCGCCGCGAGATGTTAAGAAACTTAAGTACCCTTTTAGCGTGTATTGTTACCAAAGCTACGCAAAATTTCCTAAAAACATGCCAAAAAGGTGTGGATGCACGAGGACAACATTTCCAACATCCCCTGTGACAAGGTACGTCCTTATTTTGATTGTATTTGTAACTATAATTCTGAGAACTTGAAGTCATTTCGAAGATAGCTGTTTCCATAGCGGAGATATCGCACGCGATTAGACGGGAGTTGGCGTCCGGTCCTCCGAACGTGCCGTCGTCAGCCGCCCAAAGGGAAAGAAAAGCATTATTGCACTATAGCACTATTATTTGGTACTATCATTCAAAGTCGTATGATCCCAATATAATCATTGCCTTCCATCAGTGGCGTGCGGTGACATTTTCCGTTGGGGGAGCAGATCCCGAAAAATTAGGAAAACCAAGAATGCATTGCTTCTATATGGTACGTTAAAAAGAAGAAAATGATTACTCTACCTGATACTGTTTCCATAACGTCTCTAAGGGAAAAGATGAATGTCCTGGCGCAGTTGTTCATTTTTTGGAATTTCAGTTGGTCTGTTGTCAAACGTACTTAATGCAACAGACAAATCGCGTATGATTGAAACAATTTTCAAGATTTTCACACATAACAATCTTCACAAATTCACTTTGGCACCATAGTTCTTTCCGTAGTAAATAGTAAACAATGCCAACACTAAAGTTTTTGAAGCAAACAAATAGAAATTCACCCGCCTGAAAGAACATAACTTTTCACCTCGCAAAGCGCTTGAAAAAGTGTGACCGCGGCCAGAGAGTTTTACCAACTCTATTTGGCGGATGTGTCCATGAACATGGTAGCTGTGTTAATAGACCGAACGCTTGGAAACGTTTATCTTCACATTTAATATGTCATCCGTATGTCAGCAATCATATTTTTGTGTTTCTCCTGTGTTTTGAAACTTCATAGTTTATTTATGAATATAAATTTTAACTAGCTTGGTCATACAGGCCATGCGCCACAATAGTAGCCATCAACAAAGTATCACAGGCAGTATTCTTATGTCCTTTATATGCCGGAATGTCAAGTCAAGTGTAAAATATTGCTTAGAATCCTTGCAGAAAAGAGCACGGAATTATTTCACTGGATATGTCTCAATAACAGTGCAACATATGAAAGAAAAACTGTAAAAATATTGTTTGTTGCATTTTTAATTCTGAACAAAATAGGTCTGTATGCAAAATTGTCAAAAACCAATTTCAAAGGAGTTATGATCGATTTCATTTGTTGGTGCGTAAAGGGGCGGCCATATTGAATTTATGGCCCCCTAGGAAACTTGGGCCCGGTATGCCAGATATCTACCCAAGATTTTTTTGCTTTCTCTAGGCATGCCCTAACAGTATCAAAAGCGTCCACCTCAAAATTTCTGCCGGTCTTATGGCCAGGGACTGGATTAATTTTAACAATGATACATTAAATAACGTAACCAATTGTTACACATTTCGGTTGCCATGTTTCGTGTAAAGCAATGCTGCTAGTCTAAAATGTACATACAAAATAGAATTTCACCAATTTGAAACATTCTGAAACTGTAGATCGTCAACTTTACGGCGTGAGTTGAAATTTCAATATTTCTCTGAGTGCCTAATTTTTTACCTGTGTAATTTTGGAATATTAGTATAGATAATGTCGCTGAAATGTCACTGCTATTAACACGTAAGCCATTATTACGTTCCTTTCTTCAGTCACTCCAGATGAATGTCGGGGTGGTTCCTTTACCTGCATTCTCTCACGTAGCATAACGACTAGGATCAGTTTTTTTTTTTTAAATTTTATTCCTTTGCATTCAAAGGTGTTCGTCAAAGTTACAAATATGTCTCATGTTGTCTCAAGCCTCATAAGGCATTTTTATAAATGCCTTATAATGCTTATTTGTATTTGATATTTTTCACGCCATTTTGTTTACTGAAGAAGGTAATCTCTCGTTGTGTGATTACTGCTGCATCAGCTTTATCAAAGCACTTTTCTTCATCATCGTAGCGATTAGTCCAAATAATAGAAAGGTGACGCAAAATAACAAAAGTACAAAAAAGTTCAAGTCGATAAATGTACGTTCGTGTTCACTGCCTACGTTGGTGCTACTATCTTTTTTTAATTACCTTCCAAAGTGCATTTTCCTGCCTATTTACCTACTTAAGTTTTTGGTGCCTACATATCCGTAACGAACCAACAGAACAAGACGAAAGCAGTATATGCAATCCATTAATTAAAGTAATTGTATTAATACGCGTACAAGTGAATATGACTTCGTAAATTTAGAAGCAAACTGTGTGATAACTTATTCTCGGATTTTTAGGTTCTAAAAAGTATGCTCTTAGGTTTCTAAAATAGGCTCTAAAAATCCTAAAATAGGTTCTTAAAATCCTAAAAAAGGTTCTTAAAATCCTAAAATAGGTTCTAAAAATCTCAAATTAGGTTCTAAAAATCCTGAATTAGGTTTCAAAAACTTAGAATGGTTCAAAATTCTTGAAAACTGATTAGGTACAATCGTTAGAAACAAAATTTTAAAAAAACCATAAGAAATTTTAATAGTTATATTGAAAGGTATAACAACCAAATATTAATTTTCTAACCAAATTTTCATTTGTATACATCGTTTTGAAAATTATCCACAAATGGTAATACAATACTTGTTCTGTTAGCAAAAGTTACTGTCGATATGAAGAATTAATTAGGTATGTATAATTTGCTGCACAATATCAGGGTGACTACTCACCGGGAATTCATTGAATTACGGGAAACGATACTTCGCAAGGCGGGAATGTCACAAAGCACCGAATTGACGCTAAAGTGAGCAAGAATACACGGATCAGAAGTTTGCACTCTGAACCAAGGAGGTAAGTAACAGTGGCACCAGACATTTTGCTTTGTTTAGAGCTTTGAAAAACCATCATGGACTTGGAGGGATGGAAATCGAAAGAAAGTATGTTTCAAATACTTTAGTCATTGAATTTTTTCGTCACCAAACAGAGGAAATACCTCTGTGTGGTATAAAAATATTTTAAAACCCTAAAAAAATATATGAAGACCTTAAAAAAAGGTTCGATTTAGGCGCATAAACCTAAAACAGGTTCTAACAAGAAAAATTGGATATTTTAGGCACTATAAAACTTCATCAGTTGTTGGTTTCTTTTTAATGAAACGCCGAGGTAACTTATTTCTTATTTACCTGCTAAGGAAAAAATAGGTTTAAAACCTAAAATCAGAGGTTTAGTGATAACAAACAGCGTTCACAGAACTCTGCTACTATTAGGATTTAAAATCTTTCGAAAGTCACTTCAAATATAAGTCGGCTGTATGTTAAAAAATAAACAGATGCAGTGTTATTAGGGGATGGGAAACATTTTGAATGCAATTATAAATAACAGTAAAAGAAATTCCTAACGCAGGTTTCTGCCCATCTCTCATTATCCCCCCTTCGGCTCTCCTGCAAGAATGTAGCTCTACATGCATATTATTGTTATTTCTTCTTCGCCTTTAGTACAAAATTTTACATAATAAAAAATATTAGTACAGTCAAAATATTCATTTCGGCTTTTGAGTGAGTGACTATAGTTCTAAGTGTTCTTGTAACTGTTTTTGAGCGTTGCTACTGATGAAGATGGCGTTCATTGATATGTAACTGTAAGGCTGAGACTGTGAATGTACGGAGCCATACCTCCACATCCCCCTATGTGCCTTCGTGGCATCGTGGAGTGAAGCTCTGTCATTATAGTCGTACGTCACTCAATTCTTATTTTAGTCAAGTTAACTATAGGATGTATTGCATTAAGAACGAAATGAGATAAAACCCAGAGGAGGAGAGAGAGGCTCTATGGAATATGATATAATGTTATAGTGGAGTGGCAAGGTGGTTAGCGTTACGTTACAAGTTCTCATGACTTGGGTTCAAATCCCGCCTTCATCCCTCTTGGGTTTGGCCGCAGGTTCTCGTCTCTCCCGTTGGAGATATGGGGGATTTGCTACGAGATATAATAGCATCTCGTGCAGTGTTGCCATATCTCCGACTGAAGGGATGGAAACCTTGGAGCAGTAGAGAGCGCAAAATTAACTTTCTTCGAAAGGCGAGGAGTGGAAACTTCCGTACAATGATTCTGGAACACCTGCGAAAGAGTAAGAAATGAAGAAGTTACTGATAGTCTTAGGATGCGAGGATACCTTCAGTTGAGAGCTATGACGCTAGACATAACCGTGCTAATCAGCCTGGCAGATGATATTAGCACAGTTAATTATTAAATGGTTCAAGTTGAAATTTGGTCAACACTACATTGAACACCGAATGAAGAAGACGCCGAAACATCTCTGCAGAGGAAGTTTCCATTCACAACAAATAAGAGCGCAATATAACCTGGTGGGTCGTAAAGCGCTCTCTACAAAAATATCATGTCCAGAAAAAAAATCCAAAGCAATGTGTATATATCATCCTATAGTTAACTTGAATAAAGTCACAGTTCAACAAACATGCCATCTTCCAAAGTAATAAATACATGTAAGGTAAAATTTCAATAATTGTAAACTTTTTGTGCCACATCAGGAACAATATTTAATACAACGTATTTTTAAAAATATAATATCTAAGCGAGTCTCAAACATTTCTACACAATTAGAATTTCAGAAATTGCGAGCATATTGCCATCTCTTGTTAAAAATTTAAGTTTGTTTAAACACGGGCATCATTTGAATATTGGGGTAACCTTAAAAAAATCTTAATCCTGTTACTGTGTGTGTATGCATATGCATACTCTGATGAGAAACTATGCACATACTAAGGAGTAATTATAGTTTATGATGTGTTGTTGATACAGAGCTCACATATTAAGTGCTACTGATTAGCAGTGAAAATTAACTTATTACTTTTTGAGTGTTTACTTTAATACTGTCGTTTTTCCCATGACATAGCAACTGATCTTTCTAGAGTTCAATATTTTCTAGACATCATCTGTGGTGTAATTTCCTCTGTTCTTTCATAAGTTTCGGAAAAAGTGCCTCTTCAGTCGTATTCGTAATTCCGTTATTTAGCGTCGCTTTTGTACAACTTTTGGCTAATCGCGACGATGTACATGAGTGCTGATATGATGACGTTGATGAAGGAAGACTCACAAAGAACACTTATGCCAACGCCGGGATTTGAACCCGTGAACTTCGGTGGTGAGATCGAAAGTCTACCACTCAACGCACCCTCCTTTTTACTTTGTCCTCAAGACAGCTTTCAGACTGAAGTGACAAGCGACACGTGTCACCTGGAAACGAACCTTCAGAAATTAATGCAACCTTTCGTGCCGAAACGATGCTACAAGCTGCACGTGTCGCTAAGACTGGCTCGTTTTCGTCGTGTCCCGTTCGTCTGTTGGTCGCGAATGCTTTCTTAAGGCGTGTTCCCACTATGCAGATCGGCAAAGCCCAACAAATGGGTGCGTGCCGTTCACTGTCCGATCGGCATGCCGATTCCAAACCGACTGGAGGTCTCGCCATGAAAATAGTACAGTCAAGGTCACGACGCCCACATACAGTGTTGCCAATTAGCAATAATTTCAACCGCATACGTACAACGCTCGAAGTGTCGACTGATCAGCTTAGAAGAAGTGTGGCAACCCTGGAAGGCCATGGGTGTGCAGGAGGCAAGGGAATGCTCTGATCGTGACTGGACTGTTATTGTGGCGAGAACTATAGTAGCGGTCTTATTCAAAGGAATCTGCTCCGTCTCGCGTAGAGAGGACGTGACTAACGAACCCGAAAAACTTCATTAACTTTGTTTCGTTTACTCTTCAGCCGCTGTTGCTAATGTTGGTGTATTTTCCTTGCTATTTTATGAGTGGGGCCACACTTCCATGGATAGAATACTGGCAGAAACAAAAAATGCTCCTTAATTTTGCATTTGGTCCATCAATTTCTTAATTTCCCACAATTCTGCGTGTGTGGCGTATGTTAATGGGGAGAGAAGCAGGGGAAATCAAGATCATGTATGGTTGAATGCATTGCAGACGTTCCAATGGCAGAAAATATACATGGGAAGGGAAATGCATTTCAAAAGTTGCACGAGTGGAAAACATTGTACACACACACACATTATGTATGTATGTGTGTATATATATATATATATATATATACGAACGTATGTGTACATATACATACACAAACACACACACACACACACACACACACACATATACATACATACATACATACATACATACATACATATATATATATATATATATATATATATATATATATAATGTTGTTTTGGAATCTTTGATACGGTCCTGGTTATAAAAGAACAATACTGATTCTGTTTCGTTCTTGTTTTCCGATCGGCTGAGTTGTTCTTCGACGCATCTTGGAATAACCAGAAGGAGATGCAAGCAATGACTGGTGGATGATCTTCAGAAACGAACAGTGGTGCCAACTGTAAGATGCCCGACAAGCGGAGGACAACATTGACCATCGGGCATCCAAGAGGAACTGGGAAGAGGAAGATGGACCCAAGGACAACCTCCATGTGAAACAGGATTTTCTGATTCTTCAGTGGGCATCTGCGCTTCCCAGTATTGGAAATTATTGTTTGTAGCTATCCCACTTCTAAGAACATGGATTAAAACTTAGCTTAATCAGATACGACTTATCTAATTCTCAATAATTTATTTGCAGCGTGTTGAGGTAATATAGCACATGATTTAATGTACTTGTAGGGAATATAGTGGTATCTTGTCTTTTGTTATTGTATTGATTGACTTAAAATTTTGGGTGCGTCGGCACATATAGCCATTTTGCACCCTTCCGTGTATACGGGAAAATAAACGCTTATCTTCAATTTTTACCTAAGAGTTATGAAAGGGGTGTAAAAAGTCTCTTGGGAAAATTAAAAGTGCAAGGTTGTGAAGGGACCTGCAGAGGACAAAAACAACGGACTAAAAAGTTAATACTTAACCGAAAGCTTCCTCACAGACACTGAAAGAGACCAGCTCTTCTCAAAAAGCTAAAATCATTTGTTAAAACGCTGTCGCCATCTACCAACAGAAATTATAAACAGTTTGGAAAAATTATACCCTGTCTCAGCTATCTTTGGAACAGAAGAACGAAAACACGTCTCTGCGCAAGTAGTGACGCGACACAGCTCCACCAATGAACACTTGAGAGAGATCTCGATTGCTTGGAGGGGGCGGGGGGAGGGGCGACTGCACTTACTAGCCTTCGCAGCAGAGTGTAGCTAGAAGGCGACGAATTACCACTATGCCATTGGGAAGACTGGTAGGGGTAATGTGAGTGTAAAACGTCCCACATAGTCCAAAGACAAATTACTGCTAGGAGAAGAAGAACAGTAGGAAGAAATGAACTGTAAGAGAATCAAAAAGTACGAAAGGCGTCGAAACAAAGAATATAAAAGTATAAAAATGAGTGTGACGCTGATATATTGGGGATCAAAAGAGGATATAAGCAATGTAAGGAATATTTTCACTTACCTTCAGATGAAGTTTCTCAATGAAAACAAGACCAAGAAGAAAGTGTAAACAATGTGAAATTATGGCTTCTTGTATCGCTACTTCTTGATACTGCGGAGTGTGCAAATACTTCCCAATCGATTACACGATGTAAGTATCAAAGCGTAGTGGCACAAATTACGTACCCCAACACCTGGATATATGTGATCTCATAACCTCCTGATATATGTGACCTGTGAATGGACGTTGAGGCGTGCGCAGAATTGGTAAGTCGCTTGGCTATTTTTTTCCCCTCTCATTCCTAGGATTTTCGGATGAACCGTGGCATTTTACGACTTGGAGATCCTCTCTTCTGGAAATCACGTTAGCTCTGACGACTGACATTATTCACGAAGCCGCAAAGTGGGTGCTTTCACGTTGACGTGTGACCGCTGCTGCGGAGGTCCAGGAACGGGAATATGTAATGAGGACGACATGTGAGTTTCACCGAAAGTTATCCGCACAGTGCAGGATAAAGTAAAAAAAAATGCAAGAGTTGATTACCTGATAGTGGAACTGTACACTATCCACTAGGTGCTTTTAAAATGTAGCAATAATACATTAACGCCTGAAAAAGTGGTGTTGCCAACTTCGCTATTTTGGAACCAATTCTGATTCTTTCGTGCTCATACTTTGACATTAGACACATCAGTGACGCGTAACTTAGAATATCATATGCTTACTGGACGTCATACTGATTAGACTCTTCTGTCGTGTACAGCCAACGGCAAAAATAATAATAGGCAATTTGCCTATCACTATTATCATTCTTTTCTATTCCACATTCTGTGTTTTTAAGGTATGGAATTCGGTTGATGCGATGTAGATGTTGTCCTCTGCTTATTAACGTATTCATTTCAATTTATGATTGTGGAAAACAGACTGATTAAAAATGGTAATGAACAATTCACTTACTATATCTTCTGCCGTTGGGTGTACAACACACGCTACTATTAATTGTTACGATTTCCACATGAGGAATGTAAGGTTCGACACTAGGACCTCTGAATTTTCTGCACGTTACGCTACGCCATAGTTGCAAGCAAAATATTTGTAAGTATTTCCTTTTCCAGTGTGAACAACGCCTCATCAGCACATTCCAGAGGCTAAGTGGATTCCTAAGCCAGTAAAAGTGTAAAGGAGAAAAATGATTGAGGTCAGGCAACAATGCAGGCCAAGAACTTTCCACAAAACCCCATATCATAAAATTCCAAAGTTCCTTACACGGTACGGTAGATCATAACCCAATAACTGAAATTAACTTTAAGATCATAGTAACATGTATATGCCTATGTTCTTACCGAATCGTCAACGCCTACTGAATCCAGATGACGTCACAACTGACAACACTACTCAGCAGGCGCAAGCTCACGCAAATTCTGGAGGACTCAACACAAAGTGGGCACAATAAAACACACAACTGACCTGGTTGAACAACTCATGGCCAATGTCTCTATCGGAGCCTAGCTTCTCGTAGCACTTTGATTTTGTTCACAATCACCTCCTGCCAGAACACGTGCACGAACAGATTGAGTCTGCTTCCGACAGCGAACCTTACAATTCTCCCCCCACTTCCCTTTATATTTCCGTTACAATCCCGCCCTTTTTTATATTCTTATTTCCCTGCAGAGAAAACTGCAATGGCCTTGCCCCAGAGAACCATGGGAAATTACTTATTCACATATACAAAATGTTCTCTTATTTTAACTTCAAGAGTGAATATTTGATTGATCTACTCAGACCTCATTTTTTGCGTGAGACCTTGCTTCCAATGACTACGTTCTATTGTATTCTCCGGAAAAATTCTTTTGTAACTTTTTTTCCATAGTAAATTGTATTCGGGTGGAGATAAGGCAAATGGAAGTAAATCTTAATGACAGTTTTGATATTTTCGTGCCGTGCTTGTACGGTGTGTGGCAAGAGGAATGGCGGAAGTCACGTGATCCGTCAGTCATTGAAAAGTCTGCACCGCTGCACGGAAATTGCTGCACGATTTGGGGGGAGGAATTTGTTTCCGTGGAGCCAATAATCTTCGAGTTTTCGTTATTGCTTTCTCTCTCTCTCTCTGTGTGTGTGGGTGTGTGCGCGTGTGTCACGAGTGGTGCCAACTTATATGGGCCTGTGGGGCTCGATCCTCCACCTAAAAAAATCGCCTGTTATTACATTCCATTTTAGAAATAAAGTCTTCGCGCTGTTTCATCATTACACACTTAAAGAATTCTCAAAACACAGGGTGTTTCACTTGCTCTCGGCCCCTGATTTTCCCTTATAACAATCAAACCATTGGTCATAATGTAATGAAATTTGCTACGGACATACCTTACTGTATGAGAAGTATAGTGACGTCACAGCGAGTGTTGGAAGTGGTCGCCATCAGTGCATGCCTCCACACACCTCTCCATGTTGCAGAAGGTAGTCGCCAACACATCAGGAGTCACTGCGTTAATTTCCCGCCGAATGCTGTTTATCAGTTCGATGATAGTCCGTGGCTTG
Source organism: Lepisma saccharinum (assembly GCF_977018435.1). NCBI lineage: Eukaryota > Metazoa > Arthropoda > Insecta > Zygentoma > Lepismatidae > Lepisma > Lepisma saccharinum. The sequence continues at coordinate 35,439,029 of NC_139247.1, forward strand.
TTGGAATAGACCTTTCATTTCAGCATGCCCCATAGGAAGAAATCCGCTGGGGTAAGGTCAGGCCAAAGTCCTTTGAAAATGAAACGATATTCAAAGAATGACACAATTTCTTGCATGCTGGCGTTGGAAGTGTGGAAAGTGGTGCCATCCTGCTGAAAATAGCTAATCCGGAGTTCCTCGTAATCCAACTGGCAGAACTCAGACTGAAAGCACACGCACGTACTATTGGTATTTAACGGCAGAGTCGCCTAGAAGCATGCCCACGCAAGGACTAGAAACTGTGCCGTCATATCCAATGACATCATCATACTTAATATACACCAATATATGTCCGTAGCAAATATTATGACCAATAGTTTAATTTTTATAAGCGAAAATCAGTGTCCTACACTATCTACACTACACTCTCTGTATTCAGGATTTTTAAAAAAATAAATAAATAAAAATCAATAAATAATCCGTGGTCACATCGTTATTGGGGAAGGAAGGAAGGGTAAGGGCTTATAACCAGGTTGAGGACCCATAGGCACTAAAAACTCTCAAAATACCAGGATAGGACATTCAGAAAGCAGTTACCTTAGAAATGGGCACTTGTAACTACAATAGGCAAAAACAGCCATTATAAGGGCATCTTAGACATAGCCTGAAAAGGTTCCTAAGCGTAAAAGCCTGCCTGTTCAAGGGACAAATCCTCAGCCTACTTATGACATATTATTGTGTAAAACCATAATATAAACCAAATCTCCTAGTTCTGGCCATCCAATGTTTTTCTAAGTTCCCTAAGTTTTATTCTATCATGGTAATTCTTTTTCAGGCATCTTATTTATATGTTAATTATAACAGTGGGCTAAAAAATGTTTATTATATTTTCGTTTTTATGTTTAATAAGTAGAATCTATTTATTAAATAATATAAAATATTTCAGTATTATCTATAACCTTATTTAATTTTGGAAGTATTTGTATCTAACTTAAAGTAATTGCCCTCTCCTCATCTCAAGAGTTTCTTCTGTTAATTTTATCCCTTTATTCTTTCTTTTCTCCTCCCCTCAATCTCATTATATTTCTCTTCTCCCTCCACCTTCTGTCTCAATGTTCTTCTAAAGTTGGCACCACTGTCACTCACCTCATCTCAAGAGTTTCTGTTAATTTATTCTCTTTTTTCTTCCACTCTCTCACCCTCTCTCTCTGTATGTTCGTCTTTGTATATCCTGTATATATACCTTTGTCTCTCTTCTCTGCCTACACACTATCTTTATTTCTTTCTCAAGTTGAGCCAATAAACTATTTGGTTTGATTCGAGTTTTAAGTCCACCATAGGTAGCTATATTATATACAGGTGACCACCCTCTCCTTGTATCTTGGTTGATTGATTTGCTTGATTTTACCTCACTCTTCTGCCACTTTTGGCTAATGGCAAAGATGAAGATGCAGTGTGATAAGATGAAATTTGTGATAGGACAATCACACTCACACACACACATGGACAGGACAAACAAGAGTCCCGCAGAGGATTATACCAACTGTGAATTTAGACGCCACAGCCTCGTTAGTCTGCAAAATGCCGCCCAGAGTGTTGAAGAGAAGATGACATCTATCTGTCTGTCAGAAACTACCAGGACAATGAGGGCCTCTCCTATAGCGTAGTGGTAATGTCGTCGCTTTTTAATCAAGAGATTCCGGTTTAATACCAAGTGGAGGCACACAGTAGTTCGGATCCAACTTTAAACTTAAGGTTCAGTCCCGATTACCCTTTCTTATCATGAAAGTAGACTTGAAAGCCAACATAAACAAGAACAATGAAGTCCAAATTTTGTAAACTGATTGACTTATCAAATAAGAGCTCAATATAATAAAGTAGCAATCAGTGGCGTGCTCAAGGGGGGTTGTTGTGGGTCATACCTCTCCCCCCCTTTAAGGCCCAGTATTCCTAAAAAATAGAACGTCAATAACAGGATAGATTGCAAAATGATGAATGAGTACTAAAAAAAGTACACATAACTCCCACCCCCATTCGAAAATGAAAGACGATTTGATTTGACCACTAAGCCAGAGATCCTGGGTTCGAATCTCGGCTTGGCCATGGGTATTCTTTGAGTGCGTCCCTTCATGAATTTTATCGTATCAACTTCGCGATTAGCCAAGTGTCGGAAAAGCGAAGTAAAATAAACCAAATGGATCAATGATTTGATTTGATTTTTTTACTTGGCGTCGCTTTCTTGTCACAATTGGTTAATTGTGAAGATGATAAGATAAAATTAATGAAGGGACAAACACAAAGAACACCCATGGACAGGTCGGAGTTCAAACCCGGAAGTCCTGGTGTCCTAGCGCGCTGGGATAACCACTCCCCCACGGTTGGTTGATTTGGTGTTTTAAGTCCACTTTATGCACAGAAACAAAACAGGTAACAAAACGCACTCTTTTGTAGTTTCTTCAATAATACTCAGTTGGCTTTTCGAGTCCTGAGATACATTTCTCATAATTATTTCATTATTCACTGCAGAGTACATCACATAGGAACAACAATGCACGCTCGTCACGATTTCGAGTCCCGGCCTGGATTGTTCATATGAGGTATCTTCATCAATTTCATCATATCATCACTCATCCTCATTTTCGCGATAACCAAATGTGGCAGAAAAGTGAAGTAAAATAAAGCAAACCAACAACAATATGAACGCGCGTTCTCTTGGCCAAATAAATACATCCGTTACAGGCCAAGAGATTAGTATATTTAAATAAAACACTTCTAAAACGAGAGCGAGAGAGAGCCTGAGCAAATATTTGTAATTTAATCATTATATATTCCATATATAGAAAAAAATGAAAGAAAGCATAACATTAATGTCTGCACATAACACGTTCCCATTTTATAAATAATAAAACTACATCCCATATTATACATACATATTGTACAACGTGTAAGAAGTTGTGGTGTAAATACAGAGAACATAAGTACTGCAGAAAATTTCCCCGTAAGTTCTTTAGAGGATTTACAAAGAAATCGAAGGGGAACCAATCCCCTATCTGTCTTATAGGAGATAGACTGGGGGACCTGAAAGCACGGGCTTTCAACCATTGCAGCGGGGAGCGAGGGGCCAAGGGAGGTAGAAGCAGAAATCTTCCCTTTTCCTTCGGGCGGCTGTTTCTATGCCTGGAACTGGTGAGGCGGAGGAATAGCAAGCTAGGCCAGCTTTGCCCGCGGATCGCACCGAGGGACGAGAAGCGCGTGAAAAACAAAGTGTTGCATATGAACTGTGGCTTTAACAAGACAATAAATATTGTGATTTGAAAATAATTAGAGATATGAGATTGATTGATCTATCTCTGCTAGACTAGCTACTCCTCAGTGCACGTCCATATTAACAATATATGAAAAGTGGCTTTTGTCAATATCTTTGAAACTAGCAAATGTAAAGAGCTAAATTCTTTATACGATTGAATACATTGCCTACGAAATGCTATTTTAGCGTGACCTATATTATTTTGATTGGCTAGTCCATCTGTAGAGTCAAATAATTGTCACTTGTCTAATATTATGGTATTCTATTCGAAAGTAAGTTCTTGCGACAAAGATTTTATAGTGCAGGGTGTTTCTAAAGTCGCACAACCCTAACTTCGATTGTAACATGGAAATGGAAATTAGGAGGTAAATTTTCACCGGAGTTTTCCGCATTATGAAGCCTCGTCTATTGAAATAGTTCTATAATGCTTTTAGTTGGCAGTGTATGGGTCCGGTGACAACCCACCGTCGTGCACGAAAACCTACAACAAAAACTGGAGTTTTTACATGCTGGCTACACGACATTCCGTAACTTGTTGGATGATTGCCCACCTCTGCTGAGGCATGTGGGAGTGAGACCGGCTGTTATTATTTTATGCTATGTATTTGTGAAACATGGGTGCAAACAAAACACGAAAACTATGTTAAGTTTTAAAACTATCAGTTTTGCATGCAACCAATGAGGATTAATTTAAATCAGGTGATTTTTTTAAAGAAAATCACTGATTTGAATCATTCTAAATAAATAATTTATAGAATATTGTGCATAAGTATTTTGTAGACATCACAATCACTTTTGGTGAAAGTACATTAATCTCGTAATCATTTAATGGAGTTTATTAGGCTCTAAGAAAGGAAAAGAAAGGAAATTAAATACATATACTGTGGTGTGAAGCTCATACGAATGGAAATGTAAACACACATTTCTCTTGATTTTAAATTCAATAATTTTTATAGGCAGAAATAGCAATCATTTTGTGTAGAAACGTATACACAATACTAAATCATGTTAAATCATAAATAGCGTCACTATCATTAAACTGGGAATGAACATGGCAGCTGATATTTTGAAACTACCATTTAAAATTATCCAAAATTCAGCTACAAAGACTATAAAAATATTTAACTTAATATTTTAAGTTACACATATAGAGCAAATCCAGAATGTTTATTATCACTGGAAGAAAAGTTACTGAAAATTATTATTATTGTTTCATTAATACACTCAACAAACATGTCCATAGTAGGTACAGAATCAGAAACAGAAAAATGTTTATTTACTTGTACATATAATGTTTTAATTGCTTTAATCAAATTGTTGAAATATTATACAGGGTCGTTAACTAGAAAAACTCTTTCTATAAGAAACAAATATCTATATGTATGGATATAAAAAAATGATTTAAATAAAAAAATCAAATTTAAATAAAAATTTTACAAAAATGATTATTTTAATAAAAATCATAATTTTTATCCACCCTACCTTTACTCAGTGAGTCAGGCGCGGTCCTATTGGCTATGTTTGCAGGGCCTGGAGCATACAACAAGATTTTTCAAAGAACTGAAAAAGTCCAATATTTTTGTTCCTTACTCTGAAATACAGATGTCCTATACAATCACGATAAGAATTATTGCAATTAAGAAACAATTACTTTATATATTTCATATTTTTTAGGAACTAGTATTTTAAATTGTAAGTCACATGGCCTATATATATTCATGAGAGTTTGATACATTGGAACCGATTCTTCATTTCATTATGTTATTTTCCTTACTTTTCGCACAACAAATGCCGATCTTACGGTTCCCGTGTGACGGTAGGTTCGCATTCGATCACCGCCAAATCGCGCCATCGTGCTCGGTAACGTAAAAGGATTCTCGAACGACGATGCTGAGTCTCTGATCTGATGACAGGCAGGGACTCGATCTCCTGACAGAACCCTGCCAATTTGCTCTGTGATGCAAGACGTTTCGGTCTAAGATTTAATAAAAATCATTTATAACACGCATTATAGTTTTCTCTTGAGTACAATGTTTGAAAACGTACGCCTTATTCCTCCATAAATATGGTACGTTTTCTTTTAAGCCTAAAACACTAAAGTTGTGTGTTTTCACCATATTTTCCGTTGTTTAAAGACACGAGGAACAGTTTCAACGTGAAAGCCCGTAACTTCTCCTTCCTCACAGACATTTCCTGCGGCTAGCTAGGAAAATAGAGGTTTGTGAGCTGTATGGTTATAAAAGGGGGTGAAAACGTAGCATTACGCTGGGAGTATTGTTCTACTTGTACTCTTGAGAATATCAAACTTCCGATGGCGTAGAAAAACGCATAAGCGAGAACAGGACAGGTTGAAGATAATGCTTGTGTTAGGAAAGGTCCATTTGATTAGCCGTAATTTCAAATTGTTTGTCCATAAGAAATATTATTTACAAATCGTATCTAGCTTAAAAATCAACTTAAAAAACTTCTTCTATTTTCTACATGGAGAGAAATTCATAGAGTCACTCGGGGGAATATGCCCATCGGGGTTAAATGCCCACCGCTTCGTATTTCGCGCAACGTTATTGTTATGGATACTCTCCGACTCATGTTTAAAAGCGCCCTCCATGGTGAGACGAGGCAGCAGGTTTGGAGTTTGTGAGAAGAATCTGAAGCCATCCAGGGTTAATTTCATGAGGTAAGATGACAATTTTTGAGGTAATAATTTTTTGAACGTTGCTGTATTAACAGTGTGCAATAATATTCCCAAGAGAGAAAGAATCTGAATTATATTGGTGTAATGATCAGGAGTCAGGGAAACATATCTGCAGTGTGAAACTGCCGCATGGAGCTCAGAGTTCCCGACCAAGTGATTCAATTTTCTGCTTGTAGCTGTGGGGTGATATGCCCACAGAAATTAAGTACAATAGGGCCATGGGCATTACTATGATAAGACTAACTAACTAACTCTCTAGCCTTCTAAAACCCGAAGTATCATGGCTGCAGCAACACAGGCCTTCCATCTGTCCCTATCTTGAGCAAGATCTTTATACTCATTTCCATCTCTACCGATTTCCTTTAGGTCCATCTCAACATTGTCCCTCCATCTTCGTCTTGGCCTTCCTATAGGTTTCTTACCAATCAGATTTCCCAACAAGAATCCTGTAAACTCCTCTTTCCTCTCCCATTCGTGCCACATGACCTGCCCACCTAAGTCTTCTTGATTTAATCATTCTAATAATATCTGGACATGAATACAAATTATGTACTTCTAAATTATGTAACCTTCTCCACTCACCTGTCTCCTCATCCCTTTTAGGTCCAAATATTTTCCTAATGATCTTATTTTCAAATACTCTCAATTTATGTTCCTCTTTCAATGTAAGGGACCAAGTTTCACATCCATATAATACTACAGGCAAAATTACTGTTTTGTATATTTTAACTTTTAGCTTTTTAGATATTAAACGAGAAGACAAAAGTTTATGAAGAGAGAAGTAACATGCATTTCCTGAATTAAGCCTACTTTTTATTTCCTCTTTAATATAATTTTCATTTGTTAATATTACTCCTAAGTATTTGAATTTGGAAAATGGTTCAAACGAGTTGTTATCAATAATTAGATTTTGATTATTACCTAACACTTGTTTCGGCCTGTGAGCATATATTTAGTTTTCTTTTTGTTAACTTCCAAACCTATCTCTTTAGCAGTTTTGAAAAATATTTTAGCATTATTCTTAATTGTATTATATCATCCCTTAATAAGTCTACACCATTTGCATATGCTAACAACTGAGACATACCATTTAATTTTAGTCCTTCGTTAGTTTCTTTTACCTCCCTAACAGCATATTCTATGGCAAAATTAAAGAGCAATGGAGATAATGCATCTCCTTGTTTTAACCCATCATGAATTGTATGTTTGTCGGACACATTAATACCCACACGAATTTTACTTTCTGTTTCACTGGTGCATACTTTTATCATACTAACAAGCTTCTTAGGTATTCCAAACTCGACTAATATATTTCTTGACATGTCTTTTTACAGTGCAGAGTTGTCAGCTCTACGCCTAACCTATGATAAGAAGGGACCACAATGCGACTGGATCCTGTGTAATCGTTGTAGTATGTGGATGCATGAAATATGTATCAAATTCACGTCCATGTGTCCAAAGTGCAATGCAATTTCTCACAAATGTAAACAGTAAAAGACGGTATGGTAAATTCAAAGTAAATGTTGTTAGAAACGTTATGCTTGTCTGTACAAATCGTAACAGGTTCCCCTGATTAGAGAAAAGTAGCAAGCCAAAAGCAATAACCTCCTTCGTCGGCCGTTACTCTCTCAAGCATTCAAAGAATGCTAGGTCAGTATTAAATCAATCCTCCTGGTTGATTGGAATTAAGTTGCTGATCAACTGGTAGCTATTAGGGAGCAATACCCAGGTGGTGAAGAAAGGATAAGTTAGAGTGTAACGGGTAACGGGGGGTCTTTTACTTTGGATCGAGGAACGAGAAACATAGCATTGCATAGCGCAATTCTAAGAGTCTTCTCCGAGGAACTCTTCATCACCGAATAGACAGGTAATATCCATCTCTAACCATGTTGATCTAAACTAGAAGATATAAACCCTAACTCTTAGTGTTGTACCATTTCATGTGTAAAAGTAACCTCTCGCCCATTACCATCAAGTTATCTGCCAAGGGCGAGTGCTCACCAGTGAGGATGAATGAATGACAAAGCTACACCACCCAAGCATAATGGTTAGGATTCTGGTAAGATCCCACGAACCTAGCAGTACGTTACGAATTGATGTTCTGTTTACGAAACAAACGTTAATAATCTTCCAGTTAACGCTGTGTATTATTTTCCTTTAAATATGTCATGTCAAGTATTACAACAATTGTTTCTTGTATTGGGTATTTTACCCCTTATTGGTTGGCATTTTACCCTGAAGACGGGGTGATTTGCCCACATTGACGTTCATCTGTTTATTTCTCTCTGGTTCTTTTGCTATATGACTAACAGTAATAAAACTTATAGGTAACAATAACAAAACATGTAGCTTTCATTTGACATCCTTTTTATTGCGACACTCCTTCATCTAGCGAAGCTATAAATCACCAAAAAAAAAAAAAGTTGGGCGTATTCCACCAAGTGACTCTACTATCTTGACGTATGTTTTGCTTCTTCAGTAGCAGTGCCCATTCCGACGACACTGAAATAAATGGATTCTTCGTGCGAAACCGTCACTCTTCGCCTTAATCACAAAATGTGTTGAAATTTTGGGAGAAAGTTCACAATTCGCACTTTATGTCGAATTTGCGTTATTTTAACGATTTCGAATGGATGGAAAATGTGTTCAGAATATGTCACTGCACATTCATAAACACTTTTATGCAGAAATGAACATTTTTTTCTTTTAGCGTGTTTGCGATAAATTCAAGTCCATAATTATTACACAATATCAATAAGAAGAACATGCTGAAATTTAAAACCAAGAACTATGTGAGGCTAATAAAAGATTGTAAATTATTGTTCAAATATCAAATAAGTGTTCAACATCAAAGAATTATTTTACCTATCAAACTTAATATACAATAACATTCACTTTCACAATTCTCTTTTACTTACTGTTCATTGTATTGTGACGCTGTAGTTAAATGACATTGCTTCATGTAAAATAATATTTTCACTACATGATATCATTACATAAATAAAGCAAAATTGCATATTAACTATTTTTGATTGTTATATTTGAACATGATTTTTAGTTGTGTTAGTTTAGAATCTGGATGGATGTAAATCGTGATTCTTATCTCATTTTTTTTTATCTTTTTTATTTAAATCGTTTTATTTTTAATTAAAAAAAACACGCTTAAAATTGCTGGTGTAGGTTTTGGCACCATACATATAAATGTGTATTTTTTGTAGAACGGTTTTCCCTACTAAACATGTCTGTAAAATTGTTGAACAGTGTGATTATAGCATTTTTTAACGTAAATATACATTTTTCTGTCTCTGATACTACATATATTATGAGTCTACAACGTAAATATTTGTTGAGTGTGTTAATGAAACTATAATACATAATTTCAGTAACTTTTCTTCCAGTGAAAATAAAACGTTTTGGATATACTCTATATAATTGTAACTTAAAATATTTTTTAAAGTCTTTGTAGCTGAATTTTGGAATTTTCTCTTACGATGGTTTGCAAAATATCAGCTACCATGTTAATTTAATGATAAGGACACTATTTACAATTTAACATGATTAGTATTTTGTATATTTTTCTACACAAATGTTTGCTATTTTTGCCTATAAGAATTATTTAATTTTAAATCAAGATCAAATGTGTTTACAGTGTAGTTACATATTACATTTCCCTTCGTATGAACTTCACCTCAAGATTACATATTTTGTTTGCTTTCTTTTTTTTCTTAGAGCCTAATAAACACCATTAAACGATTACGAAATGAATGTACTTTCACCAAAAGTGATTCTGAAATCTACAAAATCCTCATGTATATTATTCTATTAATTATTTATTTAAGGTGATATAAATCAGTGATTTTATATAAAAATAATCACCTGATTTAAATCGCGATTCACCTTGATTTGAATATCATTTCTTTAATTTTGGATATTTTTGAGTCTAAAAAATCCCTGAAGTCAGAAAAATCAGAATTAATTTAATTGTTCACAACGAGGATGTGAAATTCATAATTTACGGTATTGTGATTGGTAAATTACTAATGCGTGATTTGCGACCGATAGAAAGCTAGTTCTCTACTTTATGAGCTTGGAAGTGATTTATAAACCTCATAGAAGGCAGTAAGTTATCTGACGACTGCAGACCTTAAGATTCTCCCCTTCCATTACAACCAAAAACTTGAGATCAAGTCGCGACCAGAAGGCGTGAGCAACAGATAAAATATGGATCGGTGGTGACATCTAGTGACCTGAAAAATGATGAATTCAGTTCTGGAACTTCGTCCTTTGTCAGGAGTCTCCGATGCAACTCAACTGTCAAACTCTGTCCATTTTTCATGCGGACCTCGCCCCGTCTGTCGAGGAAGTCAGTGTTGTCTGGAGAGAATTTAAACAGAACTAACTTTCTGACGTTTTCGCGCTTTTCCGACAGTTTTTTCAACACTCGGGAAGTTGTGTCCTGGTGGCGTTCGCATGTGTGTCCAGTATTTTGACATTTAAGGGAAGGTATTTTGGTCTAACCCATAGGCGGAAGCAGAATTATTTTCAGGGCAATAGTGCGGCTGTATTTTATTACTATGATGCCCATTTCATTACCATAAGGTCGAGGAACCTTTTTCCGGATCAATTTAATTACGGTCTAGGAACTTTCTTTCCGGGTCAATTTAAATACGGTACAGGAACCTTTTCTCCGGATCAGAGACTATTTTGTATATAGCCTATAATTTAGTGCAAGATTTTATGGATTATCTCCATGCCCAACTTTTGAAAATAATCAATGTCTAAATATGCAATTTCTTTTGCATTGCAGTCACTTGGTTCAGTTCAGGTTCTTTGAGGACTATTTGGAAGTTTATGTCGGATCGGAAGAATATCGGTTATGGGTACCAGTAAATTTTATATCGGTACTTTATCGGTATCGGCCCATCCCAATAATCATAATTTTATAATCGGCTCACTCAATATATTCCTTACTATATACCTCGACAGGATCTACAAACTTGCAACGTTTAGACATTGGTGTAGATCTTGTCCCACTGTCAGAAGAGACGGCACCAAAGGGGGGGGGGGCAGAGTGGGTCAAGGCTATTTGAAAATTAAATTGGTACATACTCTGGCCCATCTTATCTAAATTTATTAGGCAAATTTCGCAATAAACATAAATGGATATGAATAAATGATGATAGATACAATTTTTTCTTTGAACATGTGACGCTCCCAAATCTTTGAGCCATCTATCGGCGCCTCCATTTACTTTCAACATTCCAGTTTTCATAGTGAAATACAAAACTTAAAAAGTTATAAAGTAATTTTGAGAGATTGATTCATTTGACTTATTTTTATTTAAATTTTCTGCCACTTATGGATAATCGCGACGAGGATGAATGATGATATGATGAAATTGACTATGTGACATTTACAAAGAACACCCATAGAATTCTGGTGCCCTGGTGTCGCAGCGCTTTGCACCAACCGAACCTATTTATTGTGCTGCACTACTGCCTTGGCTACTATGGACACAATACAGTCAAATCACATATAATTCGTTGAGCGGTTTCAACAATTACTTTTCTGAAAGTTTATACAGTATCATAGCAACACTGTGAATAGTCTTTTATGCCAGCAATTGTGTTAAAAGAGGTGAAATTCCCATGTTGATGAGTGTGCAAAGAAAGCAGTGTATCTTCCCAATAGTATTACGGACTTAGCACTATGCTGATATTTTCCATAGAGTAAAGAATAAAATTTTAAATGAAGGATTTGTTTGTGTCGAAATGAACTTGTAACAGTTGGAAAGTCATACAGATCATTTTCCGAATTTAAGTCCCACAAACCCTGGTTTCATCAAATCAGTTGTGCAAGATATGTAATTGTATTAATAAATAGACTGAGATCGGGTCATTTGTTTACTAGGCAGCATTTATTCAGAATTGGAGTAACGAGCAATAAGAGATGTGAATGTGGTTGGGAAGGTGCAGACGCGCAACATATAATACTGAAATGCAAAACATATAATAGGGAAATAAATACATTATACAAAACTTTATATAATTTAGAAGTTCAGCTTCTTATGAATTTGACAAGTTTTGTTGTCCATCCAGATGTTTGTTAACAATTCTAAGAAAGTGTAAAATACAATTGTAAAGGGGAATGTTTTTCGTTTTGAATCTAATATCTGTGAAATAGAGGGGGGAAGACTGATATTTGTTATGTAAAGCAATTATGTATGTTTTATATGCATATTATAATGGACAAGAAACGGATTAAAATCTGTTAGGTCCAAAAATATAATAATAATAAAAGAGGTGACGTTATGCAAATCGTAAGTGGAAGACAGTGGAGAAAATTCAGTGCGTTCGAAAAGTTACCGGACTCATACTTTAAAGAGAGGTAGTGATTGCTGCTACAACCTTTTCAACCATTCCCATTGACTGGTAGCTTTTGAGGGTGGTAAATAATCTGTGGTAGTTAGGTTAGGCAAGTTGGGTTTGGTTCTCTTAGAAGAAGAAGACGAAAATGGTTGGTCCAGCAATACCGACCTTAAAGAAAAGCTACCAAGGCATTCATCTGGATGAGTTGGTAAGCTTGTCAGTAGGAATTGGTATGATCTTGAAGAACGAGTATATGTTATATTTAGAGCAGTGCCCCTGTTACAGTCCTCGAGGTAGGTCGCACAATGACAATTTGTCAACAATAGGCCCGTTCGGCAACAACGGCATGATACATCTGAGAGGAAACACATCACTACCAACTTCTAGCTTAAGATCGTCTTAGCTGAATCACCAGACGATAAAACAAGTCGCACGTATTAAAGAGAATATTTAGGGAAGAATGAAAAAAATAGCTATTATTCTCGGAAAGGGGTAAGTATGGTATATCTTCTTTGGTCATACGTTTAATTGAATTTAAGTAATTAAAATCAATTTTGAGTTCATATTCATATTCAGCTTCATAATATTCCGAGTTCAATCAAACTATTTGTTCTGAATAGAAGAAAATGTTACCACGTTAGGTTTCATTATGGATATATACTTGGCATTCATTAAAGTAGATTGTATTGTTCAAATCTTGCGTCGAAGTCACTCTCTTCGTTCTTTGAAGCAGACGAGATATTCAGTGAACGTGATCTTGATATAAAACAATGAACTTCTCTCTTCTTACACTTCAAACCAATATTTAAATATTTTCGAAGTATCATTTAGTTATCTGGAATACAAAGAATGTTGTCAGACATCGCCAAGTATAACTAGAATCATCCCCGCAATAACATTATCCCAAACCGCAAATATCTCCACGGACGCCGCCATCTTGCAAGATCTTGTGCAGACGAAACGAGTCAACTTTCCTATGACTTGCTTCGGCTGCAAGATGACTGTAAGCCGTCTAAATGACCGGACGCTTTCCGCCGGCCGGACATTAAACGTGTAAGATCTTTAAGACGACTTGAAGTTGTGTCTCTCGCCGAAACGGGGCTAATGTCTTAGTTTTTATGCGTCTCAAGATATACGTAGTTAACAAATGTACGTATTCATTACGTTGACAAGTTGAATAAATTATGAGCAAAAAATTGTCAAACTTTGAATGCGGAGACTTTTCGAACGCACTGTACTTCCGGGATAGAATTCAGTTCGGTTCACTGGTTCTGCGCAAAGGCAGCACTTGGTGGCCTTGTATGGAGAGGCCTTTCAATACGAAGTGACAAGTCACAAGCGACTCTTGTCACTTGGAAACAAACCTTTAGAAATTTCAACCGACGCGATAAGGGGATTTCACACCGAAGTGACACGGCAAGCTGCACATGCTGCACATATGGCAGCGTGGCTTACCAATTCATCCTGAAAGCCCCCTAAGACTACGAATATTATGATCATTATCATTTTTTGAAAAAAAAAAAAGAAGTGGTAATACTAGGACCCTCGATTTTTCGGAGTTATATCTTACTAAAAGTGGTGTTATTTTCAGTAAATTTCATTTCTCTACAAGATATACCTAAAATTATACATTCATTGTGCTTTTTTAATTTGTAGATCGCATGGTGAAAAATCGTGGGAAACATTTATTTACACTTGGTTTCAAGTAGTTGTATGAATTATTCCGTGCGTATATGTGCCACAGTTTTGTGAGAGTGGGGTGAATAATATTTTCGAAAACCTACACGTTATACACGCGTAAATGTGTTGCAATATATTTTTGAGCCAAAAGCACAACAAATGTTAAATTTTCGCGGTATTTCTCGTCTTTTAAACAATAAATTGGAGGAAAAGGCCACCATCGGAATTTTGTGTCAAATTAATGTTATTTAGCGCTTTGGAATGCGTGATTCGACACACCTAGATGCTGTAATAGTCGCTACGGTGGCAGAAGTTTCCATGAAAATTAATAAAATCCACTTATCGCCGTAGAATTAGGCAACACACAGAACGCCTTGCAGGGAAGTGAGAATTTCAGGATCTAAGTGTCCCATTTTATTGCCGGTGACTGTACAAACACTTTTTTTTGCAACAATTAAGCTTTTTCCGTGCTTTTGCGTTTGCGAAAGAATCAAGCTCCCTAGCCACCATAACTCATAGTAGCTTGATGTATCTGTCTGTCCACCCTCGCAGCGATGGAGATTAGCAATGAAGTAATTAATGTCTCCAAAGAAGAATTGTGAACTCTGCCGAGAAGAAAAATGGACTTGTATTCCCCCAAGTGCTACAAAGCGGTACGGTGCTCCTTCTTCTTACACAAGTTTTCCTGGAAACATCCAAAGGGATAGTTTACGGGAGTAGCTTCAACTATCCATACAGGAACATGTGGGGATTTTTTTGGGGTTGAGAGATAAGGAAGCTCCAGTCTTTTTGGTAACGGCTCCAGAGGAGGCGATGGGACGTTGGAGGGAAATTCCTGTGGGAAGGAAGATGAAAAGTACCATGCTTCTAAGATACAAGCAGCTTCATTAAGAACATCCGGCCTTGGAAAAGTCGCTGCATTTTTTCAGTGGCTTCTGTTCCCAACAATGGATGGCATTTTATTCTCAGAAGTTGGAAGTGAATGTCAAAGACAATTGTTGTGCACTTCTTTATCTGAGTGGTAACAGAGCAAAATCTTATGGCCGCTTGTAAAAAAAAGATCTTCATGATAACTACAAAAGGAAATCATATGAGACCCTTGGATTATCCTCCCCTAACTCCTTGGGAACACTCTTCTAAATATAGGAGCAGTGGCGGCAATTATGGGGGGAGGGGGCACATTTTGCCCCCGCACTATGCTAAACCTTATCTAGGAAGGGAAAGTAAATTGTCCTCCCCAAAGTTTTGAAACCCGATCGCCGCCTCTGCACAGGATACATTAGACGTCGAAGTTTCACGTGCATACACTGTATGGGTGTGTGTATGTGACAAATGGAACCGCTTTGAGATTTAAATATTTAACACAAAGGAAGTGGACAAGAAAAATTAACCTATCATTGTTTACTTTTAGTATTACTGCATGATGTTATGTAACAGCGGTAGCTCAGTCGTTAGGTCGTCTGACTAGCATGCGAGAGACCTGTTCAAGCGGCTCCGGCGCCCACCCAGCGTCGTATAAAGTGGGTACCTGGGGGAGAAGGCAGGGCCGTGGTGCTGATCACATCACCCTCACCTTCGGCCGTGATCAAGAAAGTGTGGAGACATAACTCCACATCCCCTATACGCCTTCATGGCGTGGTGCAAAGCACAGGGAAGCACTTTACTTTTACTTTACATGATGTTATTTCTTGGCGTTGATCCAGTGTTTCGGTGTGGTTAGCAACGACGACGCCAGGGGTTACGTGTTCGGACTCCAGCCTGGCATGCAGCACCTATCCTCATTGACGTGATAAGCCACAAGTGGCAGAAAAGTGACACTGAATAATAGAAATAAATCCAATCAAAATCAATTGAAATTCTTGTCATAACACCTACCCCACCCTTAAATATTGATACAAATTTACTAAGGATAATGTCGAAAGCACACACACGCACACAGAATGAAGGATAATATTTGTGTCTTGTGCCTTTCTCGATTTCCTTCTCATCACTTTCTTTCATTTACCTTCGTTCTTTCCATCTCTTTATCGCTTTCGTTCTATCTTCAGTGCTTTGTTTCTCTCATTCTGTCTCCCTTCTCTCTCTCTCTCCTCACCTTCCATCGCTTTTTATTTTTCTGTGTTCTATCTCTCTCTCTTTTCATCTTTTCACTATTTTTCATTATCTATTACTTGTATATTTATTTTCTCTCTCTCTTGTCTTTACTTTCTCCCTCTTTCTTACTTCTCTCTGTCGCTTGAATTTTTTCATTCTGTGCCTATCCATTTACTTTATTTAAATTCTCTCTCTCTCTTTATTTATCTACATCGCTTGTTTCCTTAACCCTCTTTTCTATGTCTTCTTTTCTTTTTTCATTTCTTTCATCGCTCTCCTTCGCTCTAACTCTGCAATCCAGTCTACAACCCTCTCTCATTTTTTCGAATAACACTTGGGACCAAAATGCAGCAATGTGGTTACAGGGTAAAGTTATAAAGTCCCACTGCACCTTGCACCGTTTCATGATGACACATTTAGGGTATATGGGGGCCACACACGTTTTCGATCTCAGCCAATTTATAAGATGGTGTGTTCAGCACGACGCTCCAGTAGATTAAAAAAGAGTTTCAATTGTACTGATTAGGACAATTTTCCTCTTAGGATACTTAGACCATTATACACACAGTATGAACATTTCAGAAACAATAGATAAATTCTGAATTGGGCTAAAACTATGTTGAAAATTGTGTGGTTCCATGTCTACAGGTTACAGTAAGAAGAGAAGCAGGGAAAGAGTTAGAAAGAAAAATAAGTGGGTAGTTTTCTTACAACTTTTAAATTGCAATATGATAATTTACTAAAAGACCCCTACCACTCATAAGCATTTAATACAGATAATTCTTAAAAAGTTGAAAGAAATAATAAGGAAATAAAAGAATTGAGAGTTAAATAAAAAACGAAAGGAACAGGCAAAAAGAAATAGAAGAAAAAAGAGAGAATAAATGAAATTTGAATGAAACCAATAGAGCAAACGAGAGAAAGAGAGAGAGAGAGAAGTAAAAGGAATTTGAGAGAAAGAATATAAAAGAGAGAGTGAGAGAGAACCATAGAGATTAAGAAAGTAAGAGAGAGAATTAATAGAAAATAGAGAGAAAGAAAGAAGTTAGAAAAGTGATAGAGAAATAAAAAATAAATAATAGAAACTAGAGAAATGAAAGAATGGGAAGACCAAAGGAAAGGAAGAGAGAAGCGAAGAATATGTTAATAGAAGGAAAATCCATATATAGAGATAAATAAAAGTAAATATGGATAGAAACTAAATAGTGGTGCTTTGTTACTCGAAATAACATAACCTGTTTGAAGTAGGTAAAAATATAAAAATTATACAGGGTGATCGAAAAGTCCCCGAACCCAAACTTCAATTATTTTTTTCGCCGGTCGTTATTATGATAATGTCAAAATTTCTGTGGAAGCTGGTTTGCGAAGGTCTTGGCTGTACACGACACAAGAGATGGCGCTGGGGAGTGGCGCTAGCAGTCGTGGCGAGGAAATGAACTACGAGCAGTGCTGGTAACAAAATAATCACGCCAGTTGCAAGGATGACTTTGTCGGTGGAGGAGGATTTTTTTTCGAAAACCGAGTGAATTCTATTGTGTACCAGGACATTATACAGCAGTTTATCGCGCTTTTGTACGCCGATGAACGAGATGTGTGGTTGCAACAAGACGGGGCAACATGCCATACGTCCAATGCCACCATGGCAGTTCTGCGTGAATTTTTTGATGACCGCCTGATTTCATCAGGGCTTTGGCCGGCAAGATCACCTGATTTAACAACACCCGATTTTTTCTTGTGGGGTCACAGTTTAGGTTAACTGTTGGTTTGGTTTACCTGATTATTTTGTTACCAGCATTGCTCGTAGTTCATTTCCTCGCCACGACTGCTAGTGCCACTCCCCAGCGCCATCTCTTGTGTCGTGTACAGCCAAGACCCTCGCAAACCAGCTTCCACAGAAATTTTGACATTATCATAATAACGACCGGCGAAAAAAAAATTTGAAGTTTGGGTTCGGGGACTTTTCGATCACCCTGTATATGTGACTTAACCTGTCTTAAAAGTTATGTCTGAAACTGTATATGGAAGAGGAGATATCCTGACTCATTTTTGTGACGTTGAATAATAATCATAAAGAATTTCATCTCATCTTGCAAACGGGACTTTAATGCCGTACAATTCTCTTATTTCCCCCCTCCCCCCGTCTGTCTATTAAGTAGAATAAGTTCATTTCACTTTAAATATCTTTTAAGAACCAATAAAATAATATAAAAATTCTCTTTATCCTTAGAGGTCAACATGTATTTTCAAATGTCAGATGCAGTTCCATGTCTGAGAGAATTTGGCGACCTCTGTTATAAATGCATAAAACTTAGTCTTCGCATAGTAGAAACACGATACTAGATGGCGCCCAATGAATAAATGGAAATTTTTGGATGCGCCTGCACAAATAACCATTTTGTACTCTTCAATTTTACAAGAAAAAGACACCCTGTTTAAATCCTTATTTGAAAATCAAAGAAGGGTTTACAGAACCCGTTGAGAAATGTTAAAAATGCAAGCTTGTAAAGGAACCCGCACAAGGGCAAATACTACACATTATAAAGATAAGAAGATACTAAAATTTCTATGAAAGTGTAAGAGGCAGTTGTTCTCAAGAAGATTTGTTAAAATACTATCATCTACTCCCAATAACATTAAAATCATGGGCGTCGGAAGGGGGCAGGAGTGACCAGATCAGTCGAGTCGAGTTCATCCTAGAAATTGGCATCTTTCCTCTCGAGTTACAAAACATCATAAAGCTTGTTATTTTTATTGTTAATAAAGGAATTTCGTTCAATTAGTTATTATTCGAATAGAATAACGAAGTAAAAAAACGTTAAACAAACTAATAGGGTGTAAAATATACACTCTAGCATTTACATCAAATAATAAATGGTTCCACAATTTTCAAAAATTTCGAAAATTAGAGTTTTATGTAATAGGTCACACATCATAAACACTATGATTAAACTTTTCCACCAACTTTTACGGTAACGTTTTGTCTTGAATTAAGTGTGTAAAAGTTATTAACAAAATATAATAACTATGCATTCCATTACACTAAATAAATTAAATGTAGAATAATTACAAATAGAGTTGTACCTGATATGTACTCCTCTGGTAGATGGAGTAAAAAATCTTCCCAAGAATATTTTAATAATAATAACAAAAAATGGTATAAAATTTATCTTATTACCTTATATTTTTATATTATTATAATCATAAGCATTATTATTATTATTATTATTTGTTTTTGTTTTCCAAAATGGCTTCAACTCTCCTACAAAAATTTCTGGCGATATCCTTCCTTAAAATAACATTATATACATACATGTATAGTGACAGCTCCAATGTCGAGTCAGCTGATAATAGTCAAGTGATTAATTGCAATTTCAGGCTAACCATACATGTGCAATAGGGTGTTTCATTTTGTAAGGCAAAAAATAAAATTTAAAATTTTTGCAGACTTTGCTTACGCCCCGAGTCTCAGTGATGTAAAAGATATATATGCAAAATTTCAAGAAGATTGGATAATATTTAGAGGTTGCACACTTTGATCAGTTTTGTAAAAGTAGGCAAAAAATACGATTTTTCAATGTTAATTACTTTTATTGGAAAATCTAGAAATCACAAACTTAAAATACAACCTTGGTGACAATGAAGTTCCACCAGAAAGGAATACGTGATTAAATGCACAAAGGCATAGGCGGTGGAATGGGTGACCCGCAGAAGTGACGCATGTGTGTAAGAGGAGGAGTGTGAGCAGGCAAGAATTGTGATCCTAGCATGTTCCACCCAAGGTCACGTAAAGAACGAAAACGGGGAACTATACGCGTGACATTGAACTTCGACCAGGCACCAGACCCATACGGAAAATTCCAGATAGTGGCGCATTTGACGAAAGCATGACGTCACGGACACGATAAAGGAGTCCGCCGTATATAAGCGCGTGCTGTGCACCAAGGAACCGCAGTGCATCATCACCATGGCCAGGGGCAAACCTATTGACAACACCGTGAGGAAAAGAGTGGTGGAGTTGCAACTGGATGGACTCAGTGAACGGGAAATAGGGCGCCAACTGAACTTACCCAAGTCAACCGTCCACTGCATCATCAAACACCACCAAAATACGGGTACTACAGAGCCAGGTAAGGCCCCCGGTCGATAACGCCTGCTGAGCGTGCATGACCTATGGATATTTAGGCACTTTATCCAGACCAACAATCATGTTTCTGTGGCCGAATTACGACTGTGGACTCGACAACGCTTTCACATTGAAGTGTCAACCAAAACCATTCGCCGTTACCTACAGCGATGCGGTTACCGAGTGTACAAGGCGAAACGTAAACCCTTCCTTTCCATGTTGAACAAGGGCAATCGACTACGGTGGGCACGAATGTACCGGGGATGGACATTTCGGCAGTGGAACAGGGTTTTGTGGACGGACGAATCCATTTTCAATGTTGTGTACGGGAAAATACGGAAAACAGTCATTTGTCGGAAGGAGGAACAGAATGAAGCAAAATGTTATGCACGTCGGGTACAGAAACCTGCGTCAGTGATGGTATGGGGATGCATGACGGCATCTGGGGTTGGCCCACTACACGTCTGTGAGGGCATTGTGAATGCACACGCCTATACACGCATACTGGAGCGGCATCTTCCCACAATGCGAAGGCACCTGTTCCACAGGCGGCGTCTCATCTCTCAACACGACAATGCCAGGCCTCATACAGCGCGGCTGACAAGAGAATGGTTGACTCGCCATCACGTGCGAATTCTGCCATGGCCACCATCGAGTCCCGACCTCTCGCCCATTGAGAATGTGTGGCGTGTTCTTAAGCGACGTGTGCAACAGAGGGGACCCACGACAGTGGCTGCTCTTTTCGCCTGCCTGCAGGAGGAATGGCACCGCATCGATGTCGATGTGAAATACCTTGAATGACTCGTCCGCAGCATGCCCCGACGCATTGCCACAGTTATTCGCAGACGGGGCGGCGTCACACCATGGTAAACAGGATCCCCTCTAACAGTGGTCGAACTTCAATGTCACGTGTAGATGGACGAAAATGTTTTATTTTGTGTGGAGACCATACATTGCTGCGTTGCAGCGGAAATTTATGTTTTCCTTTGTTCCACGTAGCCTGCTGAATAAAATATGTTCAGCATATGCATGTGTTCTCCTTCTTTCACAAAGCACTCCTATATTTGTGACTGGTCGAACTTCATTGTCACTAAGGTTGTCATATTAAAACTAGACACTAAGATTAATAGGTAGTATGATAGGCAAAACATGTGTTATATTAATCAACTTTGAACGATGCAATCCCTTCTTTTGTTCGCTTGGTGACGACTTTTCTGTGATGCTAGACTACCCTCAAAAAGAATTGTTTTTCTTGTTCGTCCCTGACCGATTCGTTAAACTTTATCAGAGCAATTCCTCTTTCTGCGGTATCATTTGGCTTCACGTGGCTTCTTAGAGAATCACTGCAGTATTCTGTCACGTCGTGGATCCCAAACAATTCAAAGAACGTCTTTGTTTTATTAGTAACAAAATGGCTCAGGTGTTTTCCTTCAAAAACAAGGTTTTTACCCTCTAATCGTTTCATTTCCTTTTTCTTTGCAGGTTTGCTTTCTAAATTTTTAGTCATATTTTCCTTATCAGCCTGAGTAATATGTTCGTCCAAAAAAGTCAATCCTACGTTTGTTTCTGACAGATACCAAAGGTGTCTCTTAGCAAATGTGAGAGCACTTTTTTTTACATCTGCATCTGGGTAAGTGCTCAGAAACTGTAGCATGGGCAACTGAGGGCAACAGTTTACTATCCCAATGCAAGACCAAATGAGGAGGATTTTCAAAGAGTGACTCTTCGATTTTCTGTACCATTTTACTTCTATTGATCACCCGAGCTCGGTAAACTGTAGCTGGAGACACGGAAATTTTTAAAACATCGTGGCCAAGGCTCTTTGCAGTTGCTATAAATGAAGTACTTGCTTGTCAAATAGAGAGCTGTTCTCGATCCCAAGTAGACGTGAGTGTCTGATCGTCACTAGGTGCTGATGATGGAGATGAGTCTTCCAGTATAACTGTCTTATGGATTTCAGCGATAGCTTTGTAATGTTTATTCTTATATGAATCATTTTTGTCTTCTTTTGTACACTTAGTTCTTATTTTCGAGGCGAAAACCTTGTATACTCCACTCATTGACGAACTCATATGATCTTGTCTTTGTCACCTAAGAAATTCTTTATCTTCTTGTGATACGCTAGTCATGTCCATCACATTTTGCCGGGAAATGTCAAATAACTCGACGAGATCACCTTTCCAAATCTGCCGTTTCACATTTGCTTTATCCGTGTTTCTCGATTTCTCTTTACCCAGATTTTGGTATTCTTTGTACAGCTTCTGTATACCAGCACGGATATTCTCCTCCGTCCTAACAGGGATAGTTGCTTTCCTCCACACTTCCTGTAGTTTAGTGCTGGTAGATTTAGCAGCATCCGAAAGTGTTTCTCTCATTTCCTTGTGACGGTAAATAAAAACTAAAAGTACTTGTTCCTTTGAAGGGAGCTGAGCTACTAAAAACTCACCACTAGGCACCTTTTCTAGCAGCCAAACTGCTCTTTTGGTTTCCATTTTAAAGTTCAATTACCTGCAAAAGATGAAAGAATACATGAGAAGCCCATTAGTACAAAGCACTTCAATATTAGAAATTTCACTAGTTTGAGATAAAAGTGATCAATGTGTGCAAACCCTAAATATTATCCAATCTTCTTGAAATTTGGCATATACATCACTGAGACTCGGGGCGTAAGCAAAGTCATATGAAAATCACATCTTTGGAAAAATGAAACACCCTAATGTGCAACTTCAAACAGCCGAATGAACAAAATTATAGTGAGCTATATACACTAAGTTCAGTGCATGCTTAAGTCTCGGCTAACAAGAATTTCCAATCTTCGGTTAACTGAATGTATAAACTTTGTGCACAACAATATTGAGGAAACAATGATCCATTGTTGGCTCACACAATTGTGTCTAAGTAACTACAAAGATCATCCATGAACGCATGAGGCTGTGAGTATCTGAAAGAGTTATAATTTATAAAAGTTTCTAGTTTTAAGTAGATTTTACACCATGGTCAGTATATAAGAGTTTCCAGTGTATTATTTAATAATACTTAATAGCCATCTTTTAAAGTTTTGCAATCTAGAGGCGCAGCTGTTTCATTTTCTTTCGTTGCGGCAGTAGTAGTTCTTGCTATGTCTTCAAATGCAGACAATTTCAAATAGTTTTCAAGATATAGACAGGTAACTTTTGATCAATTCTTGTCTCCATACTTGGAAAGTACGAGTAAATCAGTCCACTAAATTTTGTCTTTATAACTCGGGTAGCTTTAACGTATAAGAGTACTTTTAAACTGATTAGTGCCATAAAACCAAAAATTTACAACTTTAAAAAATAAGCATTGTAAGGAGCTATTGGATTTCAGCATGGAAAGGGAACCATTGATCTACGCAGTACATTCAAGAATCACCTAAATAGTTTTCTTTTTCAGATAGGTTCAATTGACTACTTTAGGATAAGGAATTATTGTTATTATCCTTTTAAAGAGTGTCTAGGGCTGATAAATCGAGAGAGAGAGTAAAAACAATATTCTTTCGGCTTTTTTGTAACTTGAAATTAACATTGACAATTTTCCAGGAGGGGGTTCATGGACCTGTTCGACCCCCTCCCGATGTCCATGCAGGAAAACAGAGAGAAACACACATGCTTGTTCTATGATTCGAACCCGGGTTCTCAGTCAGTGCCAATATTGAAGACTGCACGTGAAATACATACAGTCACTGACATTTCTGGGAAATAACGAGCCCATCAAGTTATTATAAGCCAGAAGTGTCCGGACTGTACACGGTTGGTTCTCCGGCGCAAGGCCGTACGGTACGAATGGCCTTGCGTCCCTCTCCAACTGAAACAAAAGAGGCCCCCACAGATGGTAGCCACGTTGACGCCGTTGTGGGGCTTATTAACTACTGAGAGCTGCCCGTACCACTTCTGCTGTCTTCGTAGATCATAGGAAACAGATGTACCTGCTGCATGTAAAGATTTCTACTGGTGGAGGCAGCCTTTCTAAGAGGAGCAGCGGGAGCTTTGAAGGCTGATCAGGACAGGGTCTACAGTTCAAAGTGGGATCAGGACAGGATTCTTTGGACTCGACCTGCTTCAAATGAAGAATCGCTCAAATTCCTTTGGACATGTGACGTCAAGCTATGCAGGTTATGCCACGACGACTGCAGAAATGGTCATCATCCAATGAACATCATCATCAAGTAATAAACCAACCCTTCTCTTCAGCTGTAGCTATGTACCGTATGTAATGGCATCCTCTGTACTATTCATTTCCATGACTCAATCTCTTGACACTATCTTTCTTTTCTCTATACATCCTTTTCAAAATGTCCCGTCTCCTTAGACACACCACTACCCTCAAAATTACTCCTCCTCTGTGGCCGTGCGGTCTAAGGCGCTATGCTATGGGGCTCCGACTGCGGAACGGCATGGTTTCAGTCTCTGGGTTCTCGGCCTGTGTATAGGGCCGGTGGCAACCCACCATCGTGAGGAAATTGGGGAGCTACGAGTGAGTAGCGAAACCCGGTCTCGGAAATCTCCAACAACGGATGGAGGTTCAACGTGCTAACCCCACGTCACCTAACGTCTGGTGGAAAATCTCCACACCTCTAGGTAGGATCGCGGGAGGGAGACTGGCAGTCGAGAGATAGGTCCAGGCCCTTTCGCGGACTGTCGAGCCATGGGTTATTATTTTTTAACCCTTAAAATACTTTCCCAGATTTGTAGCTACAAGTGAACAATTTTGTGTCACGGTTGGGACAGTCGAAACACTTCCTCTTCACTTAATAAGTTTATTTTAATTTCTGTGAATTGTCAAATTATGAAAAATAAGTTATTTAAGACAGAGAGAGAAGGAAATTGGCATTTTAATATTCTAATAGAGTTAAGGGAAAATGTAATAGTTAAATGAAAAATTACAAGAATTTACTAGCAAAGTTACATATTTAAATTTCGTGATATTGCCCTTTTAGTAAATTCGCCATGAATGGAAAATACGGTCAATGGAAAAGCACAATGGATTAAAATACTTTGTGTGAAGCCTACTTTGAGGTCCTTTTTCTGGACACTATTATCGCTTTAATCTGTGGTTTTAAAGTAGCACTTAATTTCTTCAGTAGTTTAAACCTCGATACAACCAGCTTTAACGAATTATTCAACTACTCTTGTAAATTATGAAACAATTTACCATTTTTTTACCATTTTTAGGTCATTTTATAGGTCATCCTTCGATTTTTTTTTAGATCATCTACTTCCGAATCCTAGTCATAATTTTTTAATGCACAAGCATTCCCCAGCAATCCTACAGGCACATCAAATATTCCCCACCTAAAACGTTCCACTTCACACACCACTACACCTCTACAGAAATGTGTATGTCTTCATCTCTCGAACCGAGTGATTAAAATAATGTGAGCGGTTGTTGGTGTAGGGGGATCGTGTTTACTTGTGGAACGAAAAGTCAAGGGTTCAAACCTACTTCTTTGCCAAAACTGTTTCGGAAAGTAAACTGCTTTGGACGAGAATCCTTAACTACATTTCTTAGAAATTTCAGTTGACATTTATGCAATTTACGTCTAGCATTTTCGGATGACATTTTAATTGTAGTAAGCAAAATTTAACTAGTAATGTGGAGAAACATGCGGTATGTAGTCTGAGGTGGGTAGTTTCAAACGTTGAATATATCATGCAAAATCCTACGTATATTTTAGGTTGGCAGTGAAGAACACAAACAAAGAACATCCTATTCATGTGTTGGTGATTGATTGATTGAGTTGGTGTTTTAAGTCCACTTTACAGTAAGGCTAATCGGGACTGGACCTACAGTTTAAAGTGAGATCTGAAACACTGTGTACCTCCACCGAGAACGAGCCCGGGCCCCTTGATTACAAGGCGACGACGCTACCACTGAGCCATCGGGGAGGCCTATTCGTGTGTGTGTGTGTATGTGTGATGGTGTGTGTGTGTGTGTATGTGTGATGGTGTGATGGTGTGTGTGTGTGTGTGTGTGTTTTGTGTATTTGTATTGTTGCTTTAATTCTACTTTATGCACAGATAGGCTAATCGGGACTGGACCTACAGTTTAAACAGGAATCCAAACCACTGTGCAATTAGCCTCCACCGGATATCAAACCTGGGACACCTTGATTACAACATCCTGTTTTAGAACATATATGTATGACACATACATTCTGAATGTACGTTAACATAACTTCTGACAGCTGAAGGAAAAGAAAGGTCTTGCCAAAAATTCTGCCAATCACTGAAAAATCAAGAACATGAGCAGAAACATTCCCAGAGGTATGCATAGTATAAATATTTACGGTGATTTAATATAATTTTATATTACATTATTACACTTTGGTAAACTATCGGTAGAGCAAGAATGGCCGAAACGGATCCCATGAGGAGGATGTGCGTGTTTTACAAACGTATCAATCCCTAAGATTATATGTTTATTTTTAAAAGCCTCTCTGAATGCTTCACGTTGACCAGGGCATTCACTTGTTTTTCTCAGTTGTCTCAGCCTCTGAGGCATGTATTCAATGCGCAGTGTTGTGCTATGCAAACCTCCTGAGCTATTCATGAAACAGGTAGTTTCTTCTGCCTATGGAGTCAGCGGTTTGCATAGTGGCAATTAAAAACACGATTCGGCATGGAGGAAGAGCTCCTTGGCCTAGGGATATAGAGGTGAGACAAGCTGAGAGGGGACTGACTTGGGATTGGAGTTGAGAAGGGAGAAGAGGTTAGGAGAGCAGGAGGGCAGAAGTGACACGACGCTCTGGTCAACAAATTGAGAAGCCAACAGAGGACTTCGTATATTCTATTCATCATAATTCATCAGATAGACAGGTAATTATCCTAACACCCAGCCATGATTCAGGTTCAAAGGTTCACAAAACCCAACGAGTGACCATTGTCTTTTCTGCAGTTTAGTTCCTTAATTTTATTTGTACCTTTCGTATTGCCAAGCGTTAACTCGTCATGCCAATGACGAGAGCTCTCATCAGAGGATGAATGATGAGTAACTTACATCACCCAGCAATTAATTGCACAATGACTGGTTCAGATCCCATCATTCTTTAGAATGATACGCAATATAAGCTCTAATAATACCCCTGACATTGACCTATTTAGACCTAAAAGCAAATACATTATGTAAACCCTATATAAAAGCACTGTAACAAAATATGTTGTATCCTTTATGATGTACCACCCTTGCTTTATATATTGTTGCTATGTAAAGATTATTCTGTTCCTTTTTATAGTTTATTTTCTCATTGTATTTGTTTTCTCTTTCCAATTCTTATTTGTTTTTGTTTTGTCAACATGTATGTGAACTTAACTCATAACTTAACCGTGTGCCTGGTTTGTTCAACGCTGTAATCTTGTTAATTTCTGTTCCTTATATCCTTTGTATGGACCCACTTTCATACTTCCATACAACACCTCAAAGCACTGTAACTGGGGATTTGCGTTCGTAAATCAAAGTCTTTTTCCCACCCAAATTCAAAACACTGATTACCACATATTAAAGTTAGACCAATTGAGGACATATTGTCTCCATTTGGTGGTACGTATGTTGGAGATCCATCATTTATAACTGTCAAGTTATTATAATCCATTCAATCTAGAACTGTCTTTCCCAAAGTATCAATTCTACGATCACCCCACAATGTATTATGATAATTAAATCTCCTGTTATGATAAAGCGATGTTGAAAGCCGGAAAAAAGAGAATTTAGGTGAGAGATCTGTATTTGTTGCGAAGTATAATGAGATACTAATAAAATTATACAGTAAGTTGTTTAACTGAATTTTGATACTGACCACTTTTATATTATATGTATTTGGAAAATAAATCATGTGTTGAACTAAACTGGATTTGTTGAACAAAAATTCCCACACCTTTACATCCCACACGATAATCATTTAATGTACTATATAGTGAACAATATGAATATTGTCTGACGTTTTACCCCTTACCTCACTAACGCGAATAATTAATGGGTGACACCCATCTATTAATTTAATTAATTGACGTTTCCTTGCAGAAAACGATCGTATATTCCATTGTATTATTAATGGCAAACATTTTCTTTGCTGGTAACACATTGTTGTTTTAAATTAAGTGTCCCCGAAATCTTGCGAGTCTGAATTAGTTTTAAAATCTGTATCTACATACATTTCGTTACATTTTAAGATTATTTTCCAATTATATAATAAATTATCACTCACTGAAATTGTTGTGGTAAGTTCAGCTATTAGATGTAGCAGATTTACTAGCTATTCTTTCTGGGATGTTGTTATGAGCAATCAGCCTATGTATTTCTCTCTCTTCCTCACATCTTACACAAGACTTATCCGTAGATAAGTGATTTCGCTTGCAATTATACATTTAGGACTGGCATTGCAGATTCCATGTGTCGCTTGACCTCATCTATAACACTTTTGGCTTCACCTCAAATATTTGACTCCACAACTTCACTTCTTTTGGTAACTGTTGAGCATGAAATGTTACACTAATCAGTTTAGTGGGTTCTTGGCGTACTTCCGCCTCTTCATTGAAAAAAGTTTTCTTCATCCATGTTACATCCATTATTGGAACTTCAGCTCTGATGGCGGCTCCGTGGTCACATTCTACACCCTTGATTTCGAGCACTTTTCAAATATTTTCGTCAAAAAAATAGTTTCTTATAACAAATGGTGTTACGTATGTAACGTCAATGCGGTTTTGGAGGGCTTCCATAATGAATTCGTGTCACAGGCGCACGTCTGTACATTTTATTTTTCTTCTTATGATTCACTTGTGCAATGGGATAATTTGCGATATGTTATTTGTGTGATGTATTGGCGGGTTGGAGATTTCAGACATTGGAATTGATTTGTGCGACTTCAGACATTGGAATTGATTTGTGCGACTTCAGACATTGGCAACTGCAGGCCGTAGAGGGGAGGGTTGTATTTTCTGAATGACTTGTGGGATGGGATAATTTGCGACTTCTTATTTTAATGATGGAACGCAAGGGGAGGGTAGTATTCTGTGGAAAAGGACAACAAAGACTTCTAACATACGAATTACTTCTCTTTTAGACTTTGAAATTTAACTTCGCCCGCAATTCAGTGCCTGGCCTTGGAAAAAGGAAGTAAGTTACCTTCTGATGTTTAATTTTAGCCTTAATGTTTTGGTACTTTCATGTGTCAGTGCGTAAAATAGCGTTGGGGGCAGGTGGCTCCGGCCAGTTTCTAACATGCCTTCCAAAGGGACTCTATAGAGAAAGGCGGGGCCGCGGTAGGTTAATTACCCCAGTGGTGGAGCTTGGAATTAGTGGGAAATTTGAACACAGCAACTTAAGTAGAAATCCACCTCGCAACTTCAAGCGGCTGTACAGTCGTAAATACTTCTTTCCGCGTTCCAGAATTTTGTTGTTCACAATTTACAGCACATAATCTTCATGAAAAGAAACAAATCATTTGCGAAATCGAGGGTGCAGGATGCGACCACGGACCCGATGGTTGATTTTGAATTCGTTTGAAGCAAAATTGATATTTCGCACACAATATGATGCAAATAAATTTGCTAAAAATGACTTCATCAATGAACAATACCATTTAGAAGCCAGAAACCTTCTCCTTACACAAATTATAACCTAATTTTACCATATTCAAGCTCTGTGATCCAGGTAATATACTGTTCACCAACAAGATATATGGGCCTTTTATGACCCTCATGATATAAATACATGTATACCTCACTGCTATATTTAAAGTCACCAACCTTTGAACTTGCACTTACGGTAACAGTTTCATATATCGGAGACACATTTCTTCAATTTTACACAAGAAACTACTTACGGAAATGAGTTTCTCCAAGGTTTACAACGTTCGTCGAGGTATTTTCTTTCATCGTGGAATATATTTGACCGGGAAATCATGTATTTTTCAAGATAAATATCTCACCGACGCACAATTGCCATTGCTTTCATTTGCTTGCTCTACGACAACCGGATGCTGCGAACGTTTGATGACGTAAGCCCCTGTCAGTGTTTCAACCCCCCTTTTTTACTATGCTTGCCTAAAGTAACCTAACCTAACCTAACCTTATCGGAAATGGTTCGTGGGGCTATCGGTCAGTTACCGTGAATAATGGTTCGTGGGGCTATCCGTGAATGGTTCGTGGAGCTATCCGTGAAAGGTTCGTGGGGCTATCCGTGGATGGTTCGTGGGGCTATCCGTCAGCTACCCGTGCATAATGTATAATTTCCACAGGTGACGAACACATTAGTAGGTATTTTTCGGTGAAGAAGGTTGAAACCCTGCATACCCACAACGTGAGTTAAGATGTGCCCGCCATATTGTGTGTTCCGGAAGCGAAGAAAA
Organism: Lepisma saccharinum; assembly: GCF_977018435.1. NCBI lineage: Eukaryota > Metazoa > Arthropoda > Insecta > Zygentoma > Lepismatidae > Lepisma > Lepisma saccharinum. The sequence continues at coordinate 35,469,638 of NC_139247.1, forward strand.
TATTTTAAAAAATGCACTCAGAATGTCAAAAATTGCGTTTGTTTTCATGTAAAAAGCATAATGGCACCTTGAACTATGTTCCGCAATACACAATTGGTAAGTACGAACCATGCGAAACAACAAAATATCCGATTCTAATGTGTCTCTGATCTATGAAACTGTTACCGCACTGAATTTAGGATCTCTTGGGTTTTCTCCACTTCAGATTTCTGGCATTCTTCATTACATCGTCCTCGTTTGAAAGAAGATGTCTTATCACTTACTTCCATTTCCGCTACATGACCAGGTAAAATCACATTTATATAACTTTGAATTGCTTCCTTTATATTCCCATCAGCAATCTTCACATCCTGAGCCATGTTAGGAAATCACAAGCGTTTATATTTCTCTTTTCTGTTTTACATATCAAATGTAAAATGTATAAAGAGTTTCTAATATTGTAACTCAAGTACTATATTTTAAAATCAAACAGCAAATTTCAATCAATTAGTTCCAAGTTTAAAGTAAAGAACAATTCAATACACTATTCGTATTCTGGAAAATCCTATCCATTTGGGAAATCCCAAATTGGAATGTTCCGCTATTTGCTAATCATAATAAAAATTAGTTCATGAACATTGATAATCTCTTGATTGGCGAGTTTATATTTACATCATAGTGATATACATATTTCGATAATTTCTTCCTCTTCTTTATCATGACTGTCAACAAAATCCTGTCGACTTTGGACATCGTTTCTGCTATTGAATTTGTTTTAATGTTTTCCTTCTGAAATTAGTCACTCTAGTTCACCAGTATAATATGTGATTATATGAATAAATCACTTTTGACCTTTTGCTGTTTTTTTCTTTTAAATATATATTTGAAGAAGACACAATGAACTGGAATGGGGGATTGAAGTTAAACAAAGAATGGAAGAAGATGTTAGAAAGAGTGGAAAGGACAAGAGAGAAAGAGGAGAGGAGAAGGAAGAAAAATGAAGGGAAAAGAGCGTGAGATTAAAAGTCCAATCACATTCTATATGGAAGTAATTGTGTTTAGCCTTTTAGGTGAAAGTAAAGTTGGAAAGTGAAAGTCGCCTGCTAGAAAGTTCCAAACAACTTTCTAAATAGTGTGGAGGGAGTAATGTTTGTGTATATATAATGCCCTGTTTTTGTATCTTGTTACTTTTGTACTTGATACAGAGTCTGAAGAAGACCTTGATAGAAGGTTGAAACGTTACGTTTAGTTTATGTTTTTTAATAAAATAAATTACTGCCTTGGTCAGCATATTTAGTTTTTCATAATCATGGAAACAAGGCTTAAAGGTGTTATAATATATTTATTTATATATAAGTCATAATTCAAGTTTACATTTTTGAGCCTATGCATAGAGAAGCCATATTAATGGAGGAGATAATTCTGATAGAAGGGAAGAGAGTGATATAGGAAATGACATTCTTAAACGTTGAATACCTTTATAGAGTGTGATTTGTTGATTTGAGAAAGTAGGACATTCTAGGAATAAGTGTTATGCATCACGATTTTCTTTACCACATTTGCTATTAACTTGAGTTTTGATATGTATCTTTACTAGATGTGCTGGTGTACGGACGTGACCCAGTAGTATAAAATACGATATTACTGGGGCATAAAAAGTATGACCCCCCTCAGACTGGTTTTGGCTACACTTAAAACTATGTCAAGATGCTTATAAGCTTATTGCCTACAGTGTGCTACTCGTCGAATCCAAGAATTTAGTAAAAAGCCCTCGGGGATTGCCTGTAAAAAGTATGACACCCCTCAGATTGGTTTGGCTACACTTATAAAAGCTGCATCTGTCAGATTGTTGTCCATAGGATCGTAAAAAATAAGACCCTCTTGGCATTGTTTTGGCTACACTTAAAACTAAGCCAAGATGCTCATATGAGCTTATTGCCTCTAGTGTAATACTCTGTACAGTGTAATCTTATTAGCTACATCTACAAACACACACACACACACAAGTTTACTTCTGGTCTACTTCTGGTCTACTTCTATTATTAGGCAATATTATGATGATCTACATCTAATGTGCCGTCTGCTGATTGGTTGCTTATGACGTAATGCGTTGATTTGGTGTATTCTGATTAGTTGGTTATGACGTAATGCGATGATGTGGTGTCTTCTGATTGGCTCACTGTTTCAGATGTTTTCAACGCGGTCCGCGCTTATGCTACTTAAAAAGTTTTTGCATTACAGATCAGTTAGAATTGTGAAAGTGGTTGAAGAGTATGGACGTGTTGTTAACTATCTCGGCCCACAGGCTTATGACCATATTCTTGAACTCCCTCTGAGTTTATTTAGATCAGACTCGTATAGACTGGACTACAGGTCTGTTCGTTTTGATATATAGAAATTCTTATTATTCATATTAAATGTATTTCTGGTATACTGTACGAAAGGCTTATATTTCGTATAAAATAGTCTGATATTTGACACATCCAGCTTGTTTGTTATAATGCACTCATATTTAGAGTCAGGCAGATACACTAATTTATATCTGTCCCAGTTTGTTATTTATTTATTTATTTATTTGCTTCCTACAGAGAGAATCTCCAATTACAGGAAAGCTTACATAAATTCAAATAATAAACACATAAAAGTGTAGATTACATATAAACACATACACACACAAACGCATTTATACACACAAGATAATAAGTGAAGTACTACAGGACATATATCCAACCATATACACATATATTCATAGTTCAAAACATAGCCTTTATATAGTATTAAACGGCAAAAAATAATTTAAAAAATGAAGATAGCATAGAAGGTAAAATACTTTGAGAATAAAGGAAAATAATGCACAGTACAGTAGAAAATAGAAAATAATGCACAGTAGAATGGATTCACATATAGTCTTTTTCAAAAATTGGTTTTAATGTTTTCAGATATAAGGAAAGTGGTAGACTGAAATCCAGATTTTCATGCTTTGTAGAAATATTATTATATGTAGAACAAAGTCTGAATATAGGTGATGATTTGTATTTTTCTGTTCTCGGGATATCACAGAGGAAAAGGTGTCGCATCCGAAGATTAGATTTTCTAGTATTAAATTTAAACTGATGAAGAAAGTTACTATTATCCAGAATTCCATTTACTGTCTTGTAAAGAAGTATTTGTTGTGCTAATTCTCTCCTACTATTGAGGCTTACATAACAAAACTCTTTCAATAAATACTTATAAGATAATTTCATCTGGTAAGCAGATACTTGGTTCTTCTTGTAGTATAAGTACCGTAGAAATCTTTTTTGAATTTGCTCTATTCTATTTTTATGAGATATATACCCAGGAGACCATACAACCGACGCATATTCGAGTTTACTTCTTATCATACTGTTATACAATAGCATAATAACATTTAAATTATTTAGGTTCTTTGAGCTTCTTATGAGAAATCCTAGTCGTCTATATGCATCCTTAACAATATTCGAAATATGTTCCTCAAAGGATAAATTCCAATCAACAACAACACCAAGATCTTTGACAGAGTACACTTTTTCCAGCTTTTCATTATTAATTCTGTATGAATACTCATATGGGTGTTTATTCATCGAAAATAAAATAAAGCTACATTTTTTAATATTAAACCTTAGATCGTTATCCATACTCCAATCATAGAGTACATTTATATCATTCTGAAGATCTATCATATCTTGAGTACAATTAATTTCTTTATACAGTTTAACATCGTCTGCGTACATGAGAAGTTTGGAGTGCTGAAGTTTATGTGGCAAATCGTTTATAAATATAATAAACAGAAGTGGACCAAGGTTCGAACCTTGGGGGACTCCAGAATTTACAATATATTGATGCGAATCTGACTATTTGTAAGCCACATATTGTTTCCTATTGTGAAGATACGAAATAATAAGAGATAACATGTCACTCGTAAAACCAAAGTTTGCAAGTTTACATAGTAATACATCGTGATTTAATGTATCAAAAGCTTTGGAGAAATCCATGTAAATAGTGTGAACACTTGACCGATTATGAATTGCATTATAAAGATCTTGAATGAAATTTACTAAATTTGTGACAGTGGATCTATGAGGAAAGAATCCATGTTGGTTACTATTTATGTAACTTTTTACATGATTAAAAATTCTAGTATATAGAATTTGTTCTAGTACTTTAATTGGAGCACTGAGGATTGCAACTGGTCTACAATTTTCCATGTTACTACTATCTCCAGATTTCAAAATTGGGCACACGCGTGTTAATTTCCACATATTTGGAAAGGTATGTAATTCCAATATTAAATTAAATATCACCAGTAAAGGTTTTTTCAAGACCTCGGCACATCCCTTTAATACGTAAGGCGGTATGCCATCTGGACCTGCTGCTTTTTTAGGTTTCAATTTCTTGATAGCATTATTATACTCTCATTCAGTAATTTTTTCAATACATAATGAATGTGGAACTCGTAACTCATCATTTCCTGATACTCTATATGAACTAGGGGAATCCGCATAAACAGATTTAAAGTAGTGTGCAAAGGTATCTGCAATATCCTGACTAGTATCGAAAACTTTCCCATTGAAAACCATAGAACTATTACTGTGTCTATTTTTATCCTTGTCAGACACCTACGGAATTTTTTATTAAGTATATAGTTTTTGATTTGAGCCTCAATAAATTATATATAAATACCAAAAACCAAAAATAGTAACACACCAAGTATACGCACTAAGTATACACACTAAGTATACAAAGTACACTGCCGAACCCAACTGATATTTTTTATTAAGCATATAGTTTTGATTTGAACCCCAAGAAATTATATATAAATACCAAAACAAAAAATGCCAAATCAAAATATTGTAATCAATGCGATAAGATTATATCTAGCCATAATTGGGCTAAGCACCAACGTAATTGTGATCCTGAGAAACGAAAAATGCCACTAAAATATGCCCAAAATGCCATAGAAAATTTTGCAAGGCATACTTCAATAGACATATAGGCTCTTGTTCTGCACAGGCATCAACATTGCCACCACAACCATCTACATCTGGTCTAAAAAGAAAGCTTGCTACATCCGATAATACTAGACCGGCAAAGCAGCCACGCAATGCACCTATTCGTTGTAGTTTTGACGGTCAACTTAGTGATTACCGTTTTGTATCAGAGCCAAGATGTGATATTGAGAATTTTTTGAACAGTAAAAATCCTGATATGCTAGCTAATCTAAATGCACAAAATGGCTCTTATAAGCTATCTCTCAAATTGTATACTAAATATAAGAAACCAAATGGCACAAAATTTACTCACCCCCACATAACCGAAACTGTGGCTGTGTATTCAAATACAAACTTAGACAAAATACTAAGCAGGTTGGTAGACCAATTGCTTGTCAAACACTGAGTTTGCTGCTAAGGAATCGGGTTGGAGTCTTTGCGGATCCCCACACAGGCTCTATGTTAATATTTCTGAATTCAGACCTCTACAAGGTTCTACATATCTGATTTTACCTGACAATATCAAAAACAAAAAAGCTGTGGTTAACGTAGAAAATACCGACCAGAAATGCTTTTTGTGGTATATTTTGGCTGCTTTGTTTCCAGTTCTAGATCATCCAGAGCGAGTATCTTATTATAAACAGCACGAACATGATTTTGATGATGCTATGGAGGGCTTAGAATATCCGATGTCTATCAAGACTATTGATAAATTCGAAAAAAGGGCCAAAGATAGCAATGGTATGCCATTATCTATTAATGTGTTTATTTGTTCTGCTAGTCGTGGCGATTGCTTGATAGAACCTCTTCGAATCAGCAAACTTGATGATTACTCTGCTGTCCCGATCGATCTGCTCTTAATTGATAGAGACGGTTCTTACCATTACACTCTGATACGCAATCTTCAGGCTTTAGTCAGAAAACAACTAGGCAAATCCAATAGAATATACAAGTTGTGTCGAAGATGTTTGACTGTGTTTTATGGTCAAAAAATAGTAAATGGTGTTGATGAAGAGAATACCAAAATTGCTAAAAACAAGTTGGCTGAACATTTAAAATACTGTGGCAACCATAAACCTGTTCATATGGCTATGCCTAAACCGAACGAAAATGCCGAATTCAAAAAATTTGAAGCTTTGTTGGAGCACCCAGCGTATATAGTTTGTGATTTTGAATCAAATCTCAAACCGCTTACATTCTGTGGCCCAGATCCTGAAGAATCATCAAGTACACCGTATCAGCTACATGAACCTTCTAGTTTTTGTTATGTGGTTGTACAGGATGGTGTTGTTAGTAAATCATACTTATACAGGGGACCAGATGCTGTTAAAAAAATTGCACGTAAAATAGAAAATGAGTGCCGTAGCATAGCCCTCAATGTTTTGTTAAAATCAGAACCTATGGTACCTTTAAGAGAGGATCAAATCGAAGATTTCAACAGTACAGAAAAATGCCCGGTATGCAATTCTGAATGTTCGGATACAAATATCAAGGTGCGTCATCATTGCCATACGGACGGTCGATATAAACAGGCTTTGTGTAGTAGCTGTAATATTAAGATCCAGAGACCAAAATTTGTCCCGATATTTTGCCACGGTGCATCTAATTATGATTTTCATCATCTGATGAGATACGAAGGGTTTGACAAGCAGGATTTAAATATTTTAGCAGAAAATGACGAAAAATATATAGCTATTAGCAAAATAATCAGTGTTAATGGCAGGCCCATATACCTAAGATTTCTAGATTCATATAGATTTCTGTCGGCTAGCCTTGCCACTCTGGCCAGTCAATTATCTGAAGCCCAATTCAAAATTACGTCTGACACGTTTCCAAATTTGGACTTGAAATTGATTACGCGTAAGTGTGTATACCCATACGACTATGTTACCGAGGTTACCGATTTTTCCAAGTTTGACGAGCGTGCTCTGCCACCGCAATAAGAGTTCTACAGCAAGATTAGAGCATCAAGAATTAGTGATGATGATTATCGCCATGCCCAGTTGATGTGGACCAACTTAAATTGTCAGAATCTTGGTGATTGTCATAAATACTATTTGGCACTCGATGTAACGCTCTTAGCCGATGTTATTGAGGCATTTAGAGCATCCTCAATACAAAATTATTACCTTGACCCGGTCTCTTTTTACAGTGCTCCAGGTCTAGCATGGTCTAACTATACACTTTATGTGGATGCCGACAGCCTGTATGGTTATGCCATGATGAAAATCTGCCATATGCAGGGCTTGAGTGAGTCGAAGATTTCAACATTGAGGAACTTCAAGATTTTGATGACAGAGACTATGGACTGTTCTTAGAGATCGATCTGGCAATTCCCGATAATTTGCACAGCCAGTTTTCTGATCTGCCGCCCATTGCTAAGTTCCAGTGTCCGCCTGGCTCTAAACAAAAGAAGCTGATGATGACTCTGGAGCCAAAATAGAGTTATGGCATATACTACAAGAACCTGCAGTTCCTGATGCGTCATGGTGTTCAAGTAACCAAGGTTGGCAAAGTCTTAAGGTTCAGGCACTCAAGATGGTTGAATCCATACATTGATACAAATTCCGAGCTTCGAACACGTGCGATAACACAATTTGATAAGACCTTGTTCAAATTGATGGTCAATTCGGTATATGGTAAGACCATAGAAAATGTCAGAAAACATACTGTTGTCAAATTGGTTACTGGCCCCTGGCAGAGCAAAAAATTGATAGCAAAGCCCAACTTCAATTACAGAAGAATTTATGACGATAATCTGGCGCTTTTTAACATGAATAAAACAAAGATCGAGCTTGATAAGCCTATTTATGTAGGGGCTGTAATATTAGAATTGGCCAAATTACACATGCTGGAGTAATGTTACCATGTGCTGAAGCCTTTTTATGGTGATATGATGTATATGGACACGGATAGCTTTATCCTTGATATTCAGACAGAAGATGTCTATCAAGATATAGCACAGCCTGCATTGCTTGAATATTTCGATACTAGCAAATTGCCTGGCCATCTGAATATTCAACTACAACTGGCAAGTTAAAAGACGAGACACTTAATGCCAGCGATGTTATTGTAGCATTTGCTGGGTTTAGGGCCAAGATGTACAGCTTTGAAACATCCAGTGGTGTTGTTACTAAAAAAGCCAAGGGCGTTGGTAGAGTAACTGTAAACAAAGAGCTCAGATTTGAAGATTATGAAGATTGTCTCAAATCATGTAGCACAATTAGAACATCAGAATGCAAAATCCAGAGTATGGATCACTTGTTGACCACAAATATTGTAAGAAAGGTTGCTCTGGACCCACATGACGATAAGAGATGTGTTTTATCATGTGACATACATACTCTACCATGGGGTCATTGCGATTTGATAAGTTGCAATCAATGTCCAATCACAGAGCATGCCTTGCAATGAATAAACATGCCAATGAACTTATTTGGGTTCAAAAAACAGGCTATTATGGACCTGCCTACACCAGCACCCTCTCCTGTTATACAGTCTATGCTATCTAAACTAAGTGGTTTGTTAATTATTCATCTGAATAGCATACTTACAGATGTTGATACAAGTAAAATATTGTACATATTTAACAATAACTTAAACCACTATCAGTTACCTGTAGGTGGTCAATTACAATTTATTACAACCCCCGAGGGCAATGTCAAGGTGTCAGTAGGCAGAAATATTTACAGAATTAAGCACTCAAACATGGTTTCTGGCACTGTATATACTGTCTCTGCAGGTGACTGTTTATATATTGAGGTCCTGGGACACTACAAGCTTATGCCTCTCTGTATAGAATTAAGAATCAGATACTCTATAATAAATAACAGCTAAAAACACAATGCCTAATGATATATTTGGCCATACAAGGCGCAAAGATCACAGCGACGATATTCTGATGCTTGACGTCAGAGTCAAAAAATTAAGAAGCGATTTACAAGCTCTAAAAACCACACTTAATGCCAGTCTTCAACTTGAGATTACTAATAGAATCACAATGAATGGACCCTCTTCTTAAAATCAAGTCAGAACTTAAATTGCTGCTTCAGAAATACACTGACTTGGCTACACTAGATAATCTACAAAGTCTTCAAGAGGCCGTAGCAGCTCTTCAAGCCAAATTCAAGACTCAGGCTACCAACTCTGAGCAACTAAAACAGCAACTAGAAGAGCAGATTGGTAGTGTCCAAACACAGCTCCAAACAGTTGTCAAAAACATAAAGTCCCAAGATGATTTCGATCTAGTGACTTCTACTTTAAACGAACAGATTCAATCACTACAGATACCTAATATGGACCCCTTAAACAATGCCATAGCCGAGATCAAAGAAAAAATTGAGACACTAGAAAATTGTATGAACAACCTACCATCTTCAGATGCTCTCAGTGCTATTACTCGTAGTGTTGCCAACATCAAGCTACAACTAGAGACACGAGGATTTTGGCAAAATTCAGAGTATCATAACCACTACCCTACCTTGTCAATAGCCAATGCTGACAACATACCAAAAATCACCAGTGTGGAGTTAGAGGATTTTACAGACCCCGATACACTAGAAACAGCCTATGCTGAAGATGATGGTTCTTTGTAATTTGACATACAAATAAGGGATAAGCTGTATTTAGAAAATCCTGTAGTATCAGCTGCTGAACACCCCATAGTTGCAATATTCTAGTTTACATACTATGTCTAGACAAACCATAGTTGACGAGTTACACAAACCAGCCAGACGTAACTATAACCTACTGCCAGTGGTCACAAAAGGCATAGACGATTTGTGGCAGGCTGACTTGGTTGAGATGGCATGTGGACAGCTGAAAAACTTAGACAAGATCAAAAAGGGCTACAAGTATCTACTTACTGTCATAGATACATTTTCGAAATATACCTGGGCTGTGCCGCTCAAATCCAAGACTGGATCATGTGTTACAGACGCTTTTAGGACAATCATCAATCAGAGTGGCAGATTACCGCGCTATCTATAAACAGATAACGGTAAAGAATTTTATAATTTCGTGTTTCAAAAATTTGTTAAGATCAATACAACATTACTCAAGTTACAGCGATCTCAAAGCCTCTATTGTAGAAAGATTCAACAGGACCCTAAAAAGTCATATGTATAAGCAATTTACGCTTCAAGGTAATTATAAATGGGTTGCTATGATACCAGAACTTCTAAATCAATATAACAACTCGGTCCACACCACAATTAATAAGAAGCCATCTGACGTAACCAAATCTGACGAGCAGCAATTGATCAACACTGATATCCGAGATATCAGCCAACAACCAGAAGACCTAAATACAAGGTAGGTGATCAAGTAAGGATTAGTAAATATAAACACATATTCAAAAGAGGCTTTACTAGAAACTGTAGCACTGAATTATTTACAGTGGTTCAAGTTATACCTGGGACCCGTAACACATATATAATAAAAGACCATCACAACGAAATCCTCAAGGTCCGATTCTATGAAGAAGAACTTAGCAAAACTAAACAGCCTGACACTTATCTTATAGAAAAAGTCATCCACAAAAAAGGTAACAAGCTACTGGTCAAATGGTTAGGTCATCCGGAAAACAGCTCGATCAAAGCAGACAAAGTGATACTATGAGCACCTGGGATGTTATAAAGCGACTACCAGAGCCCGAACAGCAGACTAAGAAAAATGGCAATCTGCTACCTGATAATATTCGTTGTCTTATTGTTGGGCCGTCGGGTTGTAGTAAGACTTCGCTACTGGTTGATAAATTTTTACTGGCACCTAACTTGTTAGACTGGAAAAACAGGCACTTGAACGTCTTTTCTAAGAGATTAGAACAATTAAAATATCAGCAGCTGATGAAGCTATACAATGGACTGGATATAGCAACTTTTGAATCAGATGTTAAACCACTCGATAACTATCTCGATAACTCTATTATTGTGTTTAATGAAATTATATTGATAATCAAAACGAGGTTCGAATTTTTTTACACAGGGGCGGCACAAAAAGATAAATTGCTTATACCTAGCGCAAACCTTTTCTAAAATACCGAAACAGCTGCTACGAGACAACAGCAATTTCATATGTGCGTTTCGTCAACATCATACTACCTCAAAAACATACATGACGAGTATGTAAGTGCAGACTTAAGCTACAACGATTTTTCTAAGTTTTGTGGTAGCTGCTGGAACCAGGACAGCTACGGGTTTCTCACAATCGATATGACAAGGAAGTCCAATAGTGGTAAATATAAGAGTAAAATCAACGATTTTCTAGACGTAGAAACGTATATAAACAACCATGAAACGACCAATCGTTGACCATCTTAAATTAAGAGATCTTGTAAAACGATTCAAGGATGGAAATCAGTAAACCGAGGTTTTTATGAACAACACAAGCGCACAGAACAGCCTATTATTGATGCTATTAGTGAACTGGGTAAAAATATCAAAACTGTTACAGAGCAGAACCAAAATTTGATCACAGAGCTTGTGCTGGTAGCTGTTCGGAACATATTAGATTATCCAATCAACCCCCTTTCTAGTATTCATACACCTAGTCCTGTTCGTCCTCAAAGAATCGAAGCTAGTCAGGATCCTATTGAATTGGGACTTCTTGCTGAAAAATATTTAAGCACACCTAAAGACAACAAAGACGAGGTCTTCGGTTTATACGCTGACACAGAGCTTGACGGTGACATCATACATCAAATTGGCAATTTTAGAGTTACGTTTATGGGCGATGATCTGATCGTATATTCAGAATCTCATCTGGAGAAAGAGGCGGTTTTGTTAAGTATCCTGAAACACCTGGATTGTGGGAACTGATGACTCGTAAACGGCCTGACAACTATACAGATCAAGACTACGAGTACTACAAAGAAATGCTAATAAAAGCAGATGCCTTGTACCAAAAGAACGACCCTACACAAAAAAGAGTCAAGTCTAGCAGTGGAGCAAAATACAACAACTTAATCAAGCCCATATGGACACAAATTAAGACAGGTAGCGGAATCAAACAGTACAGCACCCTGCCTAAAGAATTTGTCTGGTTTGACGATGTAAGAAAACTAATAGATAGGCTGCTCGTCATAGCTGGCGATGAAAATGCCGGTAACCATAATTTTTACAACGAAAAAGTCGGAATTATGGATATGATAGCCACCAAATTGTCTAATTTTATAGTCAACGACACTAAGGGCATTGGATATCTTATAAAAATTATTAATACTCTACCGCCTAAATTTTGGAATATCTCTGAGGGTCGGGGGCTGGTTAATGACATCATAAACAAGGTGCCATTTGAGCTACACATAGCAGGCTATCGGTATTGTGGTCCCGGTACCAAACTAGACCATAGACTAAACAGAGGGGACCCTGGTGTTAATCCCCTAGATGCTGCTTGTAGAGACCATGACATAGCATAAAACACACATACCGATCTTGACAAGCGACATGTGGCAGACAAAAAATTAGAAGAGGCTGCATTTGGTAGATTAGTAAGCAGAGATGCTTCTTTGGGTGAAAAAATAGCAGCATTAGGGACCACCATAGCTATGAACACCAAACAAAAACTAGGGTGGGGGTTGTAACAGACTAAATAAACTGGTACAGCAATAAGTGTTACGACTTAAATTTAAACCACTTAATTAAGCTATGTAATCCCAGAATATGTATATAATAAACCTACGATGAAGGCCAAGGGTGTTATGTATCAGATACCTTATGCAGGTCTTAAATCTCTTGGTACTATCGACAGTTTTTTAACCAAAAAACATCGCATAAAAAAAGGCTCTTGTCTTGCCAAAGGCCATGATATGAAGTTGTTACTTAGTAACCCCCAATTAAAAAAAAATACAGTAATCCAGAAAAAAATCACATGTAGGTGGCTTTATATTTAGTATCCCGGCTATCTTAGCAGCACTCGGTGCAGTTGGTAGCTTAGCAGGGGGATCAGCTGCCATAGCAAAAACAGTAATAGATGCCAAGAAGAATAAGGTCGAATTAGCTTAACAAAGGCGCCATAATCTGGCTATAGAAAAACAAGGCAAAGGTCTTAAAAGAGTCATAAATAAGTTTAAAAAAAGCAAGCGCCGCTTACCAACCAAGATATTGAAGCTTTAATCGAACCACTGGGCATCAAAAATTTTAGAGGTGTATACATGTCTCATTCTTTACCAGAACAACCGCTCAAAAAAGAGTGTGGCATAGTCAATTTGGATAGCTACAAAAATCAGGGCACACACTGGATCTGTTATCTTAAGTATTCAAACAAGGCATTTGTGTTCGATTCGTTTCGGGGGATTCCTCCTAATAATGTAGTAAAATATCTAAAATCTCATAATCTGTATTACAATGACTATCGTATTCAAAATTTTGAAGGTATTAATTGTGGACATCTGTGTTTATCTGTTCTTAGATATCTGTCCCAAATAAATAAACCATCAATTGAAGATTTTCAAAAGGCCTTGTGGTATTTAAAACATCATGGGGGTATTCCATCTGACCAGCCAGAATTCAATCTTAAAACTCAAACTACATGATGATATTATGTATCCCAAATCAATAGCTCTTAGAGCATTCTATGGCATGTACTTGATCCCTAATATTACACACCATAACAACCTAATCACAGTTGGGGATCAAAAAATTGTCATCACTCCAGGGCAGTATAATATATCTACTTTAAATGCTCAGTTATCTAGTGGTGTTGTCTTAACTCAAAATTCTGTCACTCACAGAGTAGAGATCGTGTCTGCTACAGAGACAGTGGATCTGGGTACTATAGCTGAGCTATTAGGCTTCCAGAACAACACAAAACTTGAACCAGCCATCAAACACACTGCTGTTAATATACCTAAATTCTTGGCCATAGAGACTCTGAATATTCATTGTAATGTGGCCGATGGTATGATCACCAAATCAGATGGCATAGGCACTCACAAACAAACTGGCATCATCGGAACATTCAAACCTAACTCTGAATTTATGGGGTCAATCATTTACACTCCATCACCAACATTATATTCTCTTGTGTGCCGTAATAGAATCGACTATATTGAGTTGGTGGTCACTAACGAAAAAGAAGAATTAGTTGATTTTGCCGGAGCCACAACAACCGCCATTATAGAGATTAATATATAAATAAAAATACATACTAAAAAAATGGAGCATATCGAAAACTACGTGCTACAGTCGTTCCCTCCGAACCGTACGACCTTTGCCAATTTGAATCAGCCCAACACAGAGATTGAGGTTGACCTTGACGTAGGGGATGGCTTTATACACCCCCTCAAAGCAGACCTCTATATCAAGTTTGATGTTGTCAAGCTCGACGGCACAGATTATTCTACTAACTCAAATATAAGACTAGTAGACAATTTTGTACCGCATCTGTTTTCTCAAATCGAGATAAGAAAGCATGGTGTTGTCATAAACAGAGTAGACTATCCTGGTATTACCTCTACAGCTTTGGCCACACTGAATTTATCCAAGACTGAGGCCTCGTACTACAAAATCGGTGGATTTGAGGCTGGCGATAAAATAATATCTATGAACCACACTGTACTGTTCCCTATGCGCCTGTTGCCAGGATTCTTCTCAGATTACAAATACATTATGTGGAAGGGTGGTTTAAGAATCACATTTCGAAGAGCCGCCAATGATGATAATGCTTTGATGAGGTACAGTTCATTAAACTCTACTGGGGCAGCTCTGCCTAATACCCTACCTGACGAAGGCAAATGTCTTATTCAGACTATGGAGCTAAGAATCCCGGTTGTTGAATACGAAGCCAGTTATGCTCTTAAATACAAAGCAGATATACTAAAAAATCCACAGGTGCCTTTACAATTTTATACATATCAATGTGTCCAGAAACCTGCCACTGGTAGCTATTACGAATTCGATGCTACGAATTCATTTTCTAGTATCCAATATGACTGACATGCCAGATTTTGTGGTGGTGCTGTTTCAGACTGGTCGAGACAACAACCAGCAACAAAATTCAAGTAAGTTCGATAACTGCAATATCAAGACCATATATCTTAAAAACGGCAGAAACGAGGTGTTTCCTTGAAAAAATTATAATTTAGACATGTCCAAGGATGATTTTCTTAAATTATACGAGGCCTACACAGCATACAAAAGAGTCACTACTGGCAATACCGACATGTATTACTCACCCGATGAATTCAAAGCACAGAGACCAATGTTTGTCATCAACACCTCAAAACGCAAGCAGGTTGTAGTTAATGACAGGACAAACATTAAAATAATCTGTGAATTCCATGATACACCACCTGCCGACACCATATGCAGTATTATTCGTATAGGTCAGAAATCATATATATATATGATATAAGAAACGAAAGAATCACAGAGCAATTTTAGAAAGCCCCTGCATAATACATTATCTTAGTACTAGATAAACAAATTGGGCCTGGTACCCAATTAAAATATTCGGGTTAACATATTAATACTCTGAACTGACTATCAAGTATTTAAGCACACTTAACAGAGTATTACACTAAAGGCAATAAGCTCATATGAGCATCTTGGCCTGATTTTAAGTGTAGCCAAAACAATACCAAGAGGGTCTTATTTTTTACGATCCTATGGACAACAATCTGACAGATGCAGCTTTTATAAGTGTAGCCAAACCAATCTGAGGGGGGTCATACTTTTTACATGCAATCCCCGAGGGCTTTTTACTAAATTCTTGGATTCGACGAGTAGCACACTGTAGGCAATAAGCTTATAAGCATCTTGACAAGTAGTACAATAAGCCCGGTTCTACGCCCGAAAGTGGGGCTCGGTGGGGCTCGCCTTAATGGTTTGCTCTTGTAAGGCATAAGCCCCATTTTCTCGCAGTGTTGCCAACACCTTACTCGAAAAAATCACCAAGGTTTTTTTCTTGGTCTAACCTAACCTAAAGCAAGGAGCTGGCAACCTTGCTTGAGGCTCCTTAATAGTTTGCTCTTGTAAGGCATAAGCTCTATTTTCTTGCAGTGTTGCCAATATTTTACTCGAAAAAAATCACCAAGGTTTTTTTCTTGGTCTAACCTAACCTAAATCAAGGAGCTGGCAACCTTGCTTGAGGCTTGCCTTACAGTGCATAAAGCAAGGTTGCCAACCTACTGGTACTTTTGCCATGGCCTTTTACAAAAAAGAGAGAGGAGAGAGAGAGAGAGGGAAGAGTTAAACAACCGACAGCGCTGCCAACACCCACCTACAGCCTTTTTTTTCTTGGTCTAACCTAACCTAAAGCAAGGAGCTGGCAACTTTGCTTGAGGCTTGCCTTACAGTGCATAAAGCAATTTTTGCCAACCTACACACACTGAGCAAGGAGAGCCGGCAACAAACACGCACTGCCGTAAAAGAGAGAGAGATGGGCGGATGGCAACACAGTATGTGTGTGCGTGTGTGTGTATAATATGTAGCATTATTAACTAGAGTGTGTTGGCAACCCACTTACAACTAAAAAAAAATAGAGATGTCAACGTTGCTGTAAGATGAAGAGAGAGAGAGACCTACGGCTGGCAACAGTGGTGAGCGAATGCGCCATATCGTAATTTTCCAACTCCGGCAATGTTTGTATATCGTGACCTTTGTAAACCTCTCTCGGGGGAACGATGTGCCACACACACACACACACACACACGCGTGCGCGTGTATTGTGACGCAAGCAAACAGACAAAATAATAATAATTGTTGTTTTTTAGGATTCCTGGCCCCCATAACCCCGCCAGGAGTGCGTGGTGCCCAACCAAAAAAGTAAAGGTTTTCCCGTACGGCCTTCGAACGTAAAATTGATTGACGTGGGGGCGAATCTCTTCGGGGGTGTCTTTCAATTTGTATATTTACCTGTGCATACTATTCATTATTAATTTAGCCGTGTTCTGTTTGGCGTCCATTTCGAGCAGTTTGCCCGGTGGTAAAATTTTATCGTTTTTAAATTTTTTGATTTTTTACACAAGGCTATGATCTTACGGATGCACGTGGCGTTTAGCGTGTCCTGTGAGAAATACACGTGAAGATCAGCTTCCGTGCAGCCGGTGTGGGATTCGTGACGCCGCGATAAACATCAACTTCCGTACCGGGCGGAACGTCCGTTCCGGCGGCGTGGAATTCGCGCCTCTCCCAAGTTCACGTTGAAAGGGGAGAGGCCAGCTGCCACCATGATGCTCGGGTAGAGTGACGTAAAGTCCAATGTCAAAATAATCTCATCCTCCGTTCTGTTTTTGAGTGCCACGTTCATGTGAGGGTTACGGTGTACGTAACCCCCGACCAGCTTGTGATGATACTCGAGATGCTGCCGTGGGAAACACAAATATTGCTTGTTCTGCAACGCTTCGCTGAAATAGTAATGCGAGAGATGCCAATTGAGTTTGTGCCCTCGAACCTGGTCCGCGCGCAACACGCTCTGGCAGCACAATTCGGGTCGCCCTAAACTCAGAGGCCTAGTGAGTTGGCAATACTGACACGACCTAGTTTTTGCTTATATTGTCACCGCAACCGGATGCGACGACGGGTGGAGAGAAGAGAGAGGGGGGAGATGACTTTCGTTTCTGTGGAAGCTTCTGGACAGAACAGTGAAGTTTTTGCGACTGTGCGCGATTATACTACCATTTGTGAGTGTTAAATTGCTAGCAGCTTTTTGTAGGTAAGTTTTGTTTCTTGTTATTTTTTTGCATGTGTGTGTGTGTTAATAATAATAATTACGAGTGGCGTTAGTGAACAGAAAGTGTTGTTTTGATTAAACATCGAAATTTACGATAAACAAAAAAAATATGAGCATACATAACGTGCGCTTGAAAAAAACTATTCTTCATCGCGAATAACATAAAAGCGAGGTAATAATCGGAGGGAGGGGAGGGACGATGATTATGATCATGTTAGTTTACTCATGGTGGATGGTATTGACGCGTGTACTCTGGGTTAGATTTGTTGTTTTAAGTCTATTTTATGCACAGTAAGGCTAACCGAAACTGGACCTACAGTGGGATCCGCCGGGTATCGAACTTGGAGATTAAAATTATACAAGTGTACAGGGGAAACTTTATTTTTTGAATGTGTTGATACTCTAAGTTGGATTTGTTATTTTATGCACAGTAAGGCTAATCGAAACTGGACCTACAGTGGGATCCACCGGGTATCGAACTTGGAGATTAAAATTATACAAGTGTACAGGGGAAACTTTATTTTTTGAATGTGTTGATACTCTAAGTTGGATTTGTTGTTTTATGCACAGTAAGGCTAATCGAAACTGGACCTACAGTGGGATCCGCCGGGTATCGAACTTGGAGATTAAAATTATACAAGTGTACAGGGGAAATTTTATTTTTTTGAATGTGTTGATACTCTAAGTTGGATTTGTTATTTTATGCACAGTAAGGCTAACCGAAACTGGACCTACAGTGGGATCCGCCGGGTATCGAACTTGGAGATTAAAATTATACAAGTGTACAGGGGAAACTTTATTTTTTTGAATGTGTTGATACTCTAAGTTGGATTTGTTATTTTATGCACAGTAAGGCTAATCGAAACTGGACCTACAGTGGGATCCGCCGGGTATCGAACTTGGAGATTAAAATTATACAAGTGTACAGGGGAAACTTTATCTTTTTGAATGTGTTGATACTCTAAGTTGGATTTGTTATTTTATGCACAGTAAGGCTAACCGAAACTGGACCTACAGTGGGATTCGAATTATACATGTACACAGGGGGAAACTTTATTTTTTTGCCTGTGAAGGTTCTAAGGTTTTGTGAATATGTTGGAAAAGCACTAGTATATACATAGAGCAAAGTTACAAGGTTTTACGTCCCATAGGAGTCCTATTGGAAACATAATGATTAGTGCTTAAACTAGAACATTTTCATAGTTTCACACCTCTACTAGATTGGTAGAAAAATATACTAATGGGCAATAAAATCTGAAGAAGATTCGTGTCTAGCAAAAATAAGCTAAATAGAATTACACATGCATACAATATTTATTGTGCTTTTTTCTATCTACAATCATATTTTTCTTATATATTTTTTTAAATTTTTTTACAGGGTTTATTAAAGCACATATTTGAGGAAAACAACACCACCCATATATAAATAAACCCCTCAAACTAACACTAATTAGAATTAGCCTGCAAAATTTTTCTCATAAGGCATTTTTTTGTAAACACTCTACCACCAACAGATCACATATAAATAAACATACCCCCCCCCAAAAAAATGCGCTCCATGAAAAGTTGCCCTGTGAGCAAAAAAAACATATCAAGCAAACATTTTGCAAGACATTGTCGCACCTGCGTGCCAGGCAAGCATTTGGCTGCCACCGAACTATGTTTTGGATGCAATAAACACATCACAATTGCGTATGCCAAGAAGCATAAGCTTACTTGTCTAAGCGAAAATACATCTGGGGCTCAGCCTTCGACCTCCACCAAGAGGAAGGCAGAAGCAGCCTCCATCAATGCACCACCCACGAAACGCGTCAAGCCTGCGATGAAAGCAGACCGGTCTGCTTTCGAGCGTTTGTTAGAGGACTTTGTCCTCACTTCGGAGGGCTCATGCGACGTGCGTAGCTTTTTGGAGAACGTGCAAGCCAAAATTATTTCCATCCTCGGCGATGCGCTTGCAACGCACTCCACCAAATTCTACGCATCGCTACCTTGCCAGTACAAGAAGCCGTCTGATGAAATTTACAGCTTCTGCCACAACACCAAGGCGAAGACGCTGCATCTGGCGGATGTCGACAACCTCGAGGTCATCTACAACCAGTTTGCCGAGGAGCTGGTGGCAAAACAAGAAGAACATCAAGCTAAAGGCTCGGGGGGTTCGCTGTGTGGCGAGCCTCACGAACTGTGCGTCAAACTTTGTAAGTTCGTGCCTCTCTCCGCCTCCAGCTACGTCCCCTTACCACCTACCATTGCGGCAAAGAAGGCTGTCCTGAACATTCAGAACAGTGACGCCAAGTGCTTCGTATGGTGCGTGCTGGCAGCATTGCACCCCGTCGACTGGAAAAATCATCCGCTTCGTGTTGGCCACTACCTACCCTACGAGCCAGAGCTGGAAGATGCGATGGCTGGGATCGACTACCCGGTGGCGCTTTCGGACATTCGAAAGTTTGAGGCTCGTGCTCGGTTGGCCATCAACGTTTACGGTCTCACTGACAAAAATGCGGTGTACCCCATCAGGGTGAGCGACGTAGACGACGATGGTGCTCGAGAAATTCACCTTCTGCTCATCAAGGACGAGACCCATCACCACTACACCCTTATCCGTTCCCTCTCTAGACTTGTTTCGAGCCAACGGAGCAGTGATAGTCACCACGTCGAGGTGTGTCGCAGGTGCTTGTCAATGTTCGACGGACGGGATCAACACAATTACCAACATGTTCGAGGCTCCAACATCGCTGCAGAGAAGCTCGCTCACCACAAGCGCTACTGCAATGCCAACGAGCCGGGTGTGGCAGTCTTGCCCAAACCTGGCACCGTGGAGCGTTTCCACATGCACGGTGCCATGGTGGAGCACCCCGCTATCATCATCGCGGATTTCGAGGCCTTCCTCAAACCCCTGTCCACTTGCGATCCCGATCCCGAAGTTTCCTCCACCACCCCTTACCAACTCCACGAGGCCTCGAGTTATGCCTACGTTGTGGTGCGACGAGACCAGCACATCGCCCCCGAGCCCTACGTGTACCGTGGCCCCGACGCAGCCAAACACTTCCTCGAGAGGATGGTTGTCGAGGCCATCGAGATAGGGGAGGTATTGGTGGCCCCCAAGTCTATGCTCCCACTGTCCCCCGACGATCAACGTAGACACGACGAGGCCATCGCTTGCCCTGTCTGCGTCAAGGAGTACACCGCCAACAACCGTAAAGTCCAACACCACGATCACTTTAACGGTAGGTATGTTGGTCCTTGGTGCAACGGATGCAACCTCATGACCCGGGACCCGCGCTTCATCCCTGTGTTTTTTTCACAATGGCTCGGGATACGACTTCCACCATCTGGTGCCTCACTTTGGGTACGATGACATGCGAATCAGCGTTCTCGCCCAGAACGAGGAGCGTTACATTAGCTTGAGCAAGTGGGTTCGAATCCCAGGATCACGCTCTACCGTCGAGCTTCGCTTCCTCGACTCCCTGAGGTTCCTCCCAGCAAGCCTCGATGCTCTCGCAGGGAAGCTTAGCGACGAGCAAATGCTTATTACCTCCGGAAATTTTCCGAACTTGGACGCCGGCCTCTTCAAGCGTAAGGGGGTCTATCCCTACGAATACATCACAGACCCTTCCAAGTTCGCGGAGACGTCGCTACCTCCCCAGGCGAAGTTCTACAGTCAGCTACGAGGCTCGAACATCACCGACGAAGAATATCACCATGCCCAGTCCATGTGGCGCGAGCTGGGCTGTCGAACTCTCGGGGATTACCACGACGCCTACCTCAGACTTGATGTGACGCTCCTCGCCGACGTGTTCCAGACGTTCCGTGCGACCGCAATGAAGATCTACCAACTGGACCCCGCCTACTTCTATAGTCTCCCCGGACTGGCGTGGTCAGCCATGTTTCTGGTGACGAAGATCGAGCTGGAGCTTCTTTCCGATTATGACATGGTGCTGTTTGTGGAACGCGCTATCCGGGGTGGCATGGTTCAGGTGTCGCAGCGACACTCGCGCGCCAACAATCACCACATGGCCACCGGTTATGACCCCTCACAACCGTCCAGCTACATCATGTACACGGACGTCAATAACCTCTACGGACACTCCATGATGCAGCCACTCCCCTTTAGAGGCTTCGAGTGGGCTGACCCCTCCAACTTTGACGTTGAAGGTTTCGACGATTCAGAACATGGGTTCTTCGCCGAGGTTGATCTGCAATTCTCCGAGAAGCTGCAGGATTTGTTCTGCGATCTTCCCCCTGCACCCGAGTTCAAGTGTCCACCCGATTCCAACCAGACGAAGCTCGTCATGGATTTCGAACCCAAGAAGAATTACGTCCTGCACTACCAGAATCTCCGGTGGTTGATGCAGCGAGGGGTCACGGTCCGCGCAGTTCACCGCATCCTCAAGTTCGAGCATTCTCCGTGGTTGCGTCCATATATTGAAGTCAACACCAAACACCGTACCGCAGCCACGTCCGAGCTTGATAAGGATTTCTTCAAGCTCATGAACAATGCGGTGTTCGGGAAAACCATGGAGAATGTACGGAATCGTGTAGATGTGAGGCTAATATCAAACAAAGCACAATGTCGCAGGCTCGTAGCAAACCCGTTATTCAAATCGAGGACCATTTATAATGAACAGCTATAACAATAATTAAAAATTAAATGAGAATAGGGGCGTTTAGGGTTCGAACCAAGGTTACGGCTAATTTTTAGGCATGGATGTTCTAATGTAAGGAGAAATTAAAATGTACCATTAAAATTTGTCACGGTCCAAGATACGGCCGATGGAAAAAGACGATGAAGTTCCCTTTTCATCGGTCTTCGTTTACAAGCCAAATTTACCATGAATTTATCTTGAATTTAAAATCAGGAATCGGAAATCAGAAATCAGAACACTGGACACCGAAATAAGTTACGACATATTATTTAATACACCACTCTATACATACTTACAATTCCGCTCGCCTACTGAGGCACCATAAAAAAAACACTGTCACGGACCACAATGCACCGGGTCTAAACAAGTGAGCAACGCGGACCGCTGATGGTCGTTTTCATACGCAAACACTACATTAAAGCACCCAAAGCTACGAATATAATCATGGTCTAGAGAGAGAAAACAGTTTCTCTCTGACCTACAGAGGTGCTGAAAATCAAAGTTTCTATCTGAAACTTTTAACTGTGAATGAATGTTCTAAAACTGACACTCTAAAATGTGAATGTCGAACTGCCAAATCGAACTGTCTATTTCCACTCTAAGTTTCCACTGCTTCTGCTAAGTCCTTACTTCGTCTTTTCTTTCCGTTCTCACTAGAATTGTCCTTCACTCTATTGGTCGTTGAACTTTTTGCTCCGCCCACACGTGGTCACTTCTGGATGTAGGGGCGATAATCGTAACACACGAGGGAGATAAGGGTGAGAATTGCTTACTGAGAGGCGATAATCGCATAGCATGAAAACACAATAGCACCTTGTTTGAGAGCTGATCTCGAGGAATGAAAAGCATCTGTTCGTAATTAATTTTAATGGCTCTCAGCTCAAATTTTATCGCACACAACTCGGACACTTTGGTAAAGTTATTCCTTCCTTTGCTGTCGAAATCGCATCGAAGCGAAGATATACGAAGAGAAATGTTCTGGCAGGGTTGGAGTTCAAGATTCTCTGCTATTTACTCTTGTCAATTCGACGTCAGTGAGCCAGACGGGCTGGCGGCGATCGTGGAAGTTATGCGTCTCGTGGAGAACACCATGTGTGGAGCAATTGTCTCGATTCCGAGCCTGGCCACCTGCAAAATCTCACGAGGACAGAGGATCTTTGTTCAAAACAAGGGAGAAAGTCTTCTTGGGGTTTTAAATTTTAAATGCCTGAAGTTCCAGGTGATTAGCTCCTTCTCGGCCGAAATCATCTTGATAGGCTCCATCTGGGCTGAAATTATCTTGACGTGAGCCAGAGTTTACATGAATTTGTATGGGACAGATATGGGAGTTTATGGGAGTTTATTGTCGGACACACTGTTTCCTTCGCCTTGAAGTAGGGGCGATGATATATGGGAGGCTTCATGGTAACGAACGTGGGTTTCTTGAGGCAGCTGGGTTTCTTCTCAGAGAGCAGAAAATAAGATCTTGGGGGAAAGCGTAGAAAGACCGATGGAGATTTGTAATTGGCACATGGTTATGGTAATTGGCACATCGGTTATACATCCCCCTGCTCCCGAATAAAATTTGCTGAAATGAAGGGAAGCAAATTTTTCAGCTATCAGTTGCATTGCCTCCTGCAGGACTTCTGATGTGTCTTGCCTCCCGATGTTAACTTAGGTCAGAATGTAACCCTAGCACCCGTAGACTTAAGTGATCGGGTCACATCTGCCTCTTATGGGCAAGTCTGCCTGGCTCTCTCCTTCTCCCATAGCTGTAGTTCTCTTCTGCTGCTTCTCCTCCTGCCTAGATTGGCTCCGGGCAAGTGAGTTGTGCCCTCACTGCTTCATTTGGTGTTCATGGCATCTTCTTCTCTCTTCTGACTGCCAACCCTGGTGTCGAGTGGTTCAGGAATACGGTCGGTGATAATGGTGTGCTGCCCTCATTGTCTAGTCGTCTTGGAATGGTAGCCTGTCCTGGCTTCTCCTTCTGTCATCTGGTCTGTCTGGCTGGAGCTCTCGTATCTGCTGAAGAAATGTGTCCGGAGTCTCCTTGGTGCATCTTCTCCTGCCATCTCTTTGGCTGTAGTATCTTATTCTGTGAAAGTTTTAAAGGCATTAGAATATGCTTAGTTGAAAGTCTTAATTTATCTTCATGCACTTTCTTCACATGTCACAACTTCAAGTCTCTTTACCACTTTAAGTTCCTTGTCTTTGTGCACTTGACCACTATGTCTCTTGATTACATTTTATGAATAATGAAAATTACACAAAAATTTGTAGCTTCTACAAAGATAGTATGAAAATCAATACAGGATTTAATAAAATATTATATATAAAAATTTGTTGGCTAGTTTTGAGATTAAAAATTGAAAAATTACCAATACACATATTAAAATAAGAAAATTCCCTTTACTTTATATCCTTCATGCACCCTTCTCTTCAACTTATCTCATCGTTTTTAGCTTATTTCATATTTCATTACTTGGCTCAAGGCTTTACCAACACAAGACTATTTCACTAACACACTTCATAGGTTAGGCAGTATTTACTGCACGGGCATTCAGCCCCTTCCATGTGCATACTTAAAACTATAATGGCCACAATGGGCAAATCTTCTGCTCTATGGCAGGAATTATGTGTGCATCATAGGCACATTCTTTATGCTATGTAAAGCATAGGCCTCCTTGGGCAAATTAAAATTAACGCAACCCTCTTATAACACCAAAATCCTTGTTGTGTGTTGTCGGCAAGTGTATGTGGTAGATGTATTTATTCTGTGTCTTATACCTTACATTAAGTAAAATTACGCAACTTGAGCCAGTTAAAATGCCAAAATTTAAATACTCTCCTTATCAACATAAAAACAAACAGTGAATAATCATTATGGAGATCTAGCCTCCATTTTCTCCTGATCAAAGCTAAATGTTGCATGAATCTAGTTGTTATACAAACTTAATCCTTATTTTACTATACAGACCCAACTTATTTTCTTCATCATACATCACTGGCCGTTCAATGCCTTGGTTGGTCTGGTGTGTCTAGCCTATCAAATATTAACTATAATAGATCAGAATACACGTTAAGATAAAACATAGAAATAGATTAATCAATAATCAATTGATATTAATATTTTCTGTAAATATTGACAAACAAATGAAAAAGAAAACAAAAAAAAACTACTTCTTCTTCTAAGTAAACAAAGGATTACATGGCACTATGACTGTGCTAAATAAACAAAATTATAAGTTTCACCACTAACTAGACATTAATAAAATGATAAGGTGACTTACTGAGTCACGTGTGTGCCTACATAATGTTGCACCTGACTACACAAGTTTACAAAAATTAGGATTACAAAATGATAAAAACATAAAATTTAAACACATCAAAAATATTAAGATAATATTATTGTTTAGATATAATGAAGAAGTTAATATGAGCAAATGTATGAGATTATTACAAACAGAAGACCTAACACCACCTTCTGTTAGTTACATCATAAAAATCAAAAGATTAAAATACAACTATATTACAAGTGTATGCATGTGTATGAAATTTTTGCTTTTTTGGTCAAGTGTAATTGTTGTCTTACTTATTCTTAAGCAATTTTTGCAATGTGTTAGCCCCGCAGGGCTATTTTATGAGGACTACGTAGTTAGGCCCTAACTTCTAGCAGCCAAATGTCGACCTGTCACGTGGCTGATAGAATCCAGGAACCGAACACGTCCAAACCCAACCCGCATGTATATATAAAAGAGTCCCCCCCTTGAATCCGACAGCAAGATAATATGTTGATAAAAAAAAATCCCTTAAAGCCTAAAGAAGGCAAAGTGTAGAATAAAATATGCTCCGCGCATGAAAAACTGTCGAATTCCGCAATGATTAAGTCTAATCCATATTTAAATCATGTTTAGCTCACGCTGCCATAGCGTCTTATGAGCTGTTGGGAGGACAGGTGACACGCGGTGTGCTCCAATCTTCCTCTTCCTAACTCCTTAACTTCCACACCAAAAAAATCTTTCAAGTTACCCGGGGTATACCGAAAGTATTCCAAAATGGTGGCAAAATAAATTTTGGGTTCTAGTCTCCTTTGAGAATAGAAATTTTGATCTTTGAGGTTCTCTATAGCAAGAAATTAACCCTAGGGAGATATATAAAACGAAGAAGTTGGTCTCCCTTTCATTATAAATTCTTATTTATCATCAGGTCATCCGTCGCATTCAGCATGTACAGGTAAGCACGCATGCTGAGAAAAATATTAAAGTTGATGGTTGCAAAACCATATTTAATGAATTGTTACTTAGTAACTATTATACTGTATGATTACACAAGTCACAGGTATGCTGGTTTAATCAGTACATCGAAGAAAGGTGATTTCGGAAAATAATTCCTCGGAACGTCAAAAATTTTCAAAAAAATTAGCTGGCAACACTGATTTTCACTAACTTTAAATGGTAGTTGGTTGCAAAACTTCTATAACACTTATATTAAATAATTAAACAAGTTCGAAGTAAATATCCTGAAATAAAAGTAAAATTTTTACATAAACTCGAAGTTTCTCGGTTTACGAGCCTCCGGTACGACACCTTCGTATAAAAACTGGATAATTAAAAATAAAATTATGCAAGTCCTGGTTGATTTTTTGTAATTTCCCTCAAGGGTAGTCTGTTTATGACTTCAGTAATTAGTTTTCATAAAGATCCGACTGTAATTAAGCATTTTATGGCTGATTTAAAATTCAAGTTCTCCGCAAAGGTACTAGTTCAGACAAAATTTGGATTTCTACGTCAAAGTAGCTCAATTTTTATGAAACAATACAAGATTAACTCTTTATATTTTAAGTAATTTATAGCTTAATTGTTATTATTAAGTTCTAAATGTAAGAATTTGTTACAAAAATTGTAGCTTTTATGCTGAAAATTCATTTTAAGTGCCTTATTTAACAGCGTAATGCTTTTAAGTTTGGAAAATGAAAGATAAGCCAAATATTGTTTTTAAGAACCAATTTTTAGGTTGAAGGAGAAATAAAGAACAAGATTCTATTTACGCCATCCTGAGAATCAAGTGTAAAAGAGTCTCCCAGCCTCCAGTCCTTTAAGAGGACTTCCCTTTTTAAAGTATGTGTGTTATGTAACATGTGTATCATTAACATCCTGTGGAAAAAGATCTGGTCTCTTACCCTTCAACATCCTGAGGTACAATGTCCTTTTACCTTCGGTACAGTGCCACAGCTTCATGTTTTCCACATGCTGATTGGTTACCATCTGGCCGGTACAGCAGTCCAACAGCGTGAACACGTCAACTCGCTCTTCTTGATAGCAGTAATAAGGACCGGAGAAGGTATTGCAGTATTTCCTGGTTATGGCATCCAATAAGCTACTAAGAAAGTGTGTTTTCAAAAAGATTAAGTTACCTACAGAGACATTTTGCCTTTGGGACAATTGTGCATTTATCCTGCTATTTCTTTTGTTTCTTTCACCCGCTGTATTAATACTAGCCATGTACAGCTTATGTTCCCAGTTCATCTCTTCACCAGGTGGCAAGTCAAAGTGTGTTTTTACTGCATTGTCAATGGGATAATTTAATTGAAGCTCTATGGGTGCAAAACCAGTGGAATGGTTGACACTTCCATTCAACAAGTTAACAACTTTGGTGACATGCTCTGGCCAAGCATTATGCGCGTCTTCACAGACCACTCGCATAAGCCGGTTCAAATCTTTGTGTATCCTCTCTACTAGGTTACTGCTTGGTTTGTATACCGGGGTGTAAGCAACCTTTATGCCTAGAGAGGCTAATGACTGTACATATTTATTTGCCTTGAACTGGACTCCATTGTCACTTACTATTAAATTTGGGATCCCGAAATGTAAAAAATAGACATCAATTAGCTTCCGTAGTATGCTGTCGGTAGTACTGTTACGTAAGGTGTATGCGGTTAGAAACCTAGTTTTTGCATTTTGAATAGTTAGTAAGAATCTTTCACCTCTCTTACCCCTTGGTAATGGGCCCTGAATATCTATGAACAAAACAATATCTTTACCTTCCATACTGTGCAATAACAGTGTTTGTCTAGGTGGGTGTGTGTTATCTTTAGTACTTTGACATGTAATGCAGTCTGCAACATAAGATCTGACATCTTTCCTCATATTTCTCCAATTATACAGTTTTAAAATCCTCCTCATCATTTTATCTACCCCAAAATGTCCTAAATTGTCATGGTAAGCTCTAAGAACTACTGGTACAAATGATTCTGGTATGCAGAGCTTCCATTCATTCAAAAAATGATAATCCCTCGTAACTAATAAGTTGTTTGGCAAAATTTTGTAAAACTTAAACCAATTTCTAGACCTAGTTGAATTTTCTGTGTGTGTACCCTCCAAAAACTGTATGATAGGGAGAAGTACGGGTCTTTTCGTTGCTCCGCAGCTACGAAGTCAACGGAAAAGTCAAGTATCTCGTTACGGAACGGTTCGCTTGTGGCATTTATATGTAAGTTTTCAGTTTCTTTACTTTCAAAAGTCCTGCTTAACAGGTCTGCCAGACCATTTTCTTTGCCCTTGCAGTAATGTACTTGAAACTGGTAGGCTTGCAACTGCAAAGACCACCTGGTTAGCCTAGCATTCCAGTTTTTTGAGCTGTTTAGCCACTGCAAAGCATGGTGGTCACAAATGACTGTAAATTTGGTGCCAGCTACATATTGTCTAAATTTAGAAATGCAAAAGATTATACTCAAACACTCTAGTTCAGTAATAGTGTACTTTTCTTCATATGGTCTCAATGTTCTACTTACATAATAGATGACACGAGGCTCCCCGTTATCAATTTGAAATAGATATCCCCCTATGCCAATTCCACTCGCATCTGTCTGTATGAAAAATTCCTTTTGCATGTCAGGGTGGTGTAATGTAGCATCCCTGGCTATGGCATCCTTCATAGATAAGAAACTATTTTCTTCTTTTCTACCCCACTCCCACTTTTTGTCTTTCTTAAGCAAGTCAGTTAGTGGTTTACAGATTTCTGAGTAACTGGGAATGAATTTTCTCAACCAACCAAAAGCACCTAAAATTCTCTGTAGTTGTTTCCTAGTTCTAGGTCTAGGAAGTTCAACTATTGACTGTATCCTGTCCTGATTTACGTGAATCCCTTTCTGATCAATTGTATGGCCTAAATAGTTTATTTTCTCTTTGCAAAAGAAACTTTTCTTCAGTTTGATGGTCATGTTAGCAGCCCTAATCTTTGAAAATACTTCTTTTAAGAGCTCTATGTGTTCTTCAAAAGTCTCTGTCCTAATACACAAATCATCTACATAGATCATAACCTTATCTGAAAGTGTATCCCCCAGTGTTCTATTCATGGCTTCAGTAAAAGCTTGCACTCCGTTCGAAGAACCAAAAACTAACCTTTTGTACTGGTATAGTTTACCATCGAAACTGAATGCTGTAAGTGGTTTAGACTCTTCGGTAATCAAAATCTGGTAAAAACCTGAAAACATGTCTATGGTGGTTATGTATTTCTTGCCTTGAAAACCTTGCAAAGCCTCATCTATCCTAATAGGCTTTGTTTGAATCAATTTCTGGTGCAAGTTGACATTACGCATGTCGGTGCAAATGCGCAGCGACCCATCAGATTTCGGTATTACCACCAGGGGGTTGAGGTGACAAGATTCACTAAATTCTATTATATCCCACTCTAAAAGTTTCTGTAAGTGTTCCCTGACTTGAGATTTATAGTTATACGGTATAGGATAAGTCTTCGCTACCAAAGGTTCTGCTGTATCTACCTCTATTTTATGCACATACTTATTGCAACACCCAGGCTTGTCATCAAAAAGATCATTAAATTCTAATAAAGTATCTAAAAGTATATCCTTTTCAGTAGGATTTAGGATTTCTGCATCTTGTGCTTTTTGAAAAAGTTCTTGGGATGTGGCCTGTGTATTACAATTAGTATTCCCAACTGGTATTGTATACCTAGTTTGCTTGTGTACCTGGTTACAAGGATTATCTAAATCCTGAGTGCCTTCAGCAAGTGGTAGGGGTAACAATGGTACTACTTTACTTCCTTGTTCTGTGTTTAATAACAATTCTCTTTCCTTCAGGTCTAGCTTAGCCTCTAGTGCAAAAAGTAAATCCAACCCAATCAAAATTCTTGCTGGTAGTTCTCTGACTATTAAAAATTGCACGGTTACTATTTTACACCCAATATCCACATCTGTAATGAATTTCCCTAGTGATTTTTGTTTCTTTTTCCCACTGTAATCTATCAGCATTATATTATCAGTATTAAGCAAGGTAGGTCTTGAAATTTCACTTGTTATTTCTCTCCAAACACTCTCAGCCATTACAGAAATTTCTGCTCCCGAGTCTACAAGTGCCTTATATTCTTTATTATTGAAACTTACATTAACAAATGAACTACATTTTACTTTGTTCCTGATATTCACTGGCAATGAAAGGTTTTTAGCACTATAATATTCCTCATTATCTTCAAAATCCTCATAAAAATTTAAGTCAACCCTACAAATTTCATATTTATTTTCATCATTCACCAGTTGCTTTACTTGTGTTTCCCTGTCATCAGTATCAATGGAGCTTCCCCCTTGCCTACCTTCTGTAAGAGGGGAGCCTAAGCATTTAAAGATCTGGTAGGCTGGTTACCAGTTCTAAATGGAGGGCTGTTAGGATTTAAGGTGGGGCCTTGTTCTGGTGCTCGGGTTCGATCCGCAGCCACCACTTGTGCATAAGTGGGACCCCTACCCTGGCTAGCCTGGTTGTTGTTCCTACGTACCGGGGAGTTTCTTCTCCCATTACGATAGCTGAAACTACTACCTCCCCCGTTACGATTATCGGAGTATGCGTTCGATCTGCCCCGGTATGAGTTGTTGCGTCGCGGGTTGTTATCCCAAGTGCTACCCCGACGGAAGTTATTTTCAGTTCTTCGTGGGGGACTGGGTTCGAACCTAGGTCTTCGTACCCTGACCTGCCTAGCCTGAAAGTTTTCTTGTCTATTTTGGGGGTACCGGGGTTGGAACCTCCTTTGGTCCTCCCTTTGGCTGGATTGGGACACTATGTCTAACCTAGCCACAATCTCTGCTGCCATTTCTAGGCTAATATAGGGGTGGATTAATAGTGCCTCCTTGACCTTGTTGGGGAGCTGGTTGGCTATGATGACCGTCTTTTGTTGGTCCGTCATGCCAGTTTGTATATTATTCAGTAAGTTTACCTGTTGCCAAAAATAGGAAAGCATGGAGCCCTTGCTATGGTCAGTGTACCTACTATTCATTACCTTGGCTAGGTACGTTGACTTCCACGTATCTGATTGATACGTGGACAGAAACAATGCCTTGAACCCCGAATAGGTATCAAAATTCCCCTTTACTTGGAGGTACCAGTTTTTGGCCACTCCTGTCAGTAACTTTGGCAGGTAGGATAAAATATCCTCCTCCTGCACACCCAGCAAGCAAAACGACTCTTCAATGTCTGCCAAGAACTGAGAAGCTAGGTACTCAGGTCTTGCAGCACTGAATTTGGGGAGTTTTTCTAGGTCCCCAAACCTGATGGCAGTCCGTTTCCTTGGCTTTGGCTTATGCTCTACCCCGGAATCACTGTCCGAATCCGAGGAAGCATAAGGGGTGCTTTGGGATTGAACCTTAGGCTTAACCGCCTGTTTTTCCCTTTTTATCTTTAGCTGGCTAATCTCCCCCTGGTTGCTCTCATATTTTTTCTCTAGGTCTTCAATAGCCCGTTCTAATTTGGCAATTTCCCCACTATTATCCTTCTTCCCTTTTACATTTTTAGACAGGTTTTCTACTCTATCTAATCTGCTCTGTAACTTATTCAGTATTTTGCTATTTCCCTTTTCTAACTCACCTAACCTAGCATTCACTTGATCATTCCCTTCCTTATTAAGATCTTCAATGCCAGCTACTCTGCGCTTAATCACTTCTAGCTCTTTTTTACTTCTGGCCTCAAAGCTAACCTTGTAAGTATTAAACTCGTGTTCCCTGGCATCCCTTAATGAGTTCATGTAGCTAACAGCCTCCCTGTTAAGTCTACCCTCTGCCTGTTGTACCTCTCTAACAATCAACTCTCTATTTTCTCCCTCTGACTTCTCTACTCTTTTCTCTAACTGGTCTACCTTCCCTCTAGTTATTTCACATTTCTTTACTTGCGCTTCAAATTTAGAATTCAATTCCTCCCTGGTTGCTTTCACTTCCTTACTTAAGGAGTCTATTCTTTGGCTCAAACTTGCTTTACTTTCATTTAATTCTGCTCTTAATAGCCCTATTGCCTCTAGCACGGATTTGTTTGATTCCTCAATTGTCATTGCCATTTTTCGGGTTATTGGCATTCAAAAATTTACCAGAGAGAAAGGGAGAGAGAAAAAAAATCAAACAAGTGTTTGTTGTTAGTTTTAGCGGAGGTTAGTGGACTCGCGTGGCATGCAAAAGAAACTATTGCAGTGTCCTGATTTCTTTATGAAATTTATAAAATTGAGGGCTAATTTAGAAAATTTAGAACAATTTTAGAAATGGTACATTAAGTATGGCTTGTAAACAAGTCCCTGTTCGGGAAAAGCCATTTATAACAGTAATTAAGAATTAAAATAATAAAAAGGGGGGCGTTTAGAGGTCGAACCAAGGTTACGGCTAATTTTTAGGCATGGATGTTCTAATGTAAGGAGAAATTAAAATGTACCATTAAAATTTGTCACGGTCCAAGATACGGCCGATGGAAAAAGACGATGAAGTTCCCTTTTCATCGGTCTTCGTTTACAAGCCAAATTTACCATGAATTTATCTTGAATTTAAAATCAGGAATCGGAAATCAGTAGTCCAGTTTAGAGAGTTCAACGCCATCAAGTGGTGAGCTGAAGTGGTGAGCTTGCCTTAATGGATTTTTCTCGTAAGGCATGAGCTCTATTTGATGGCGCAGTGTTGCTAGCTCCTTACTCGAAAAAATCACCAAGGTTTTTGGGGTAACCTAACCTAAAACAAGGAGCTGGCAACCTTTTTCTCGCAGTGTTGTCAACTCCTCACTCGAAAAATCACCAAGGTTTTTTTCTTGGTCTAACGTAACCTAAAGCAAGGAGCTGGCAACCTTGCTTGAGGCTTGCCTTACAGTGCATAAAGCAAGGTTGCCAACCCACTGGTACTTTTGCCATAGCCTTTTACAAGAAAAAAAAGAGAGAGGGAAGAGTTAAACAACCGACAGCTTACCCACAGCCTTTTTTGCTCTAACCTAACCTAAAGCAAGGAGCTGGCAACTTTGCTTGTGCAATCAACCCGGTTGACCGCTCTCAAGTGGAGATCAGCGTTGCCAACTCGTCACTCGAAAAAAAAATCACCAAAGTTTTTTTGCTCTAACCTAACCTAAAACAAGAAGCTGGCAACTTTGCTTGTGCAATCAACCCGGTTGACCGCTCTCAAGTGGAGATCAGCGTTGCCAACTCCTCACTCGAAAAAAAAAAATCACCAAGGTTTTTTTGGTCTAACCTAGCCTAAAGCAAGGAGCTGACAACTTTGCTTGTGCAATCAACCCGGTTGACCGCCCTCAAGTAAAAATCAGCATTGCCAACTCCTCACTCGAAAAAAAAAAATCACCAAGGTTTTTTTTTTGGTCTAACCTAGCCTAAAGCAAGGAGCTGACAACTTTGCTTGAGGCTTGCCTTACAGCGCATAAAGCAATTTTTGCCAACCTACACACACTAAACAAGGAGAGCCGACAACAAATATGTACTGCCGTAAAAGAGAGAGAGATGGGTGGATGGTAATATAGTATGTGTGTGCGTGTGCGCGTATAATATGTAGCATTATTAACTAGAGTGTGTTGGCAATTTACTTGCAACTAAAAAAATAGAGATGCCAACTTTGCTGTAAGATGAAGAGAGAGAGAGAGATTTATGGCTGGCAACAGTAATGAGCGAATGCGCCATATCGTAATTTTCCAACTCCGTATATCGTGACCTTTGTAAACCTCTCTCGGGGGAACGTTGTGACGCAAACAAACAAACAAAATAATAATTGTTGTTTTTAGGAGGCCTGGCCCCTATAACCTCGCCAGGGTGCGTGGTGCCCAACCAAAAATGTAAAAGTTTTCTAATGGCTGCGGTTATAGATTACCGCACCTCTGTAGAGTTTCACGTGTTTTTTTTCCCCCCCAAACTTCCATGAAACCCTACAGAGGACCTCCGTAATGCATGCAACGTGTACTAACGACTCTAGTGTTATTTAATGTTGTGATATTTTTAGATATAGAGTTTTATTGTGAGATATAGATAAAAATAATTATGTTTATTATAATATTTTCTTGATGAAGATGGAGAATGTATGTAAATTAAATTGCATGCTTTTTTTTAGTGTGTGTGTATATGTTTTTGATGTTTCGACAGCATCTGAAACGATAAAAAAAATTTATTGTTAATTTTCACGTGTAAAAACAACAAAAAATTTTTTTGTGCAAATTTTCTGATTGTCTCGTGCTATAGTGCAAAAAAGATATTGTAGCTCATAGCTAATGAAATTGACATTTGTAACTGATCTGAACTAGTGAAATTCGTATTGTGCCATTGTAACTGATTGTGCTAGTACAAAAAATTTCTTATTGTGCAAGAAAAGATGTAAAAAACTTGTTAAAACTGCTCTGTGACCCTCTCGTTCTTCACGTCGTAGGCGAAGGACTTCTCTGCAATCAGGATGACACTGCATAGGGTATTCTCGGGCAAGGCATCGTGGAACTCGCAGACGACCTTGATGTTGGTTCGATCGTTGACCACAACCTTCTTCCTCTTAGATGTATTGATGACGAACATCGGCCTCAGTGCTTTGAATTCGCTGGGCGTGTAGTACATGTCCACGCTTCCCTCGGTCACGCGTTTGTAAGCTGTGTAAGCTTCGTAAAGTTTGAGGTAATCGTTTTTGGTCACGTCGAGGTTGTAATTCTCGCGCGGGAACACTTCGTTGCGTCCATTTTTGAGATAAATGTTCTTGATCTTGCAGTCGTCGAACTTGCTGGAATCTTTTTCCTGATTCTTGTCCCTCCCGGTCTGAAAGAGCACTACGACGAAATCTGGCATGTCGAACTGTATGTTGTTGAACTGCGTCGTCACGTCGAATTCCATGTGACTTCCCGACGCCATCTTCTGCACGCACTGGTAACCGTGAAAGTGAATCGACACCTGCGGACTTTTCAAGATCTCCGCTTTGTACTTGAGGGCGTAGTTCGTTTCGTTTTCCACCACCGGCATTCTCAATTCCATGCTTTGGATGACGCACTTGGCCGCTTCGGGTAGAGTGTTGGCTATCGGCGTGGTGCCGTCCGGACCCAAAGTAGCGTATCGCATCAGTGCGTCGTTGTCGTTGGCCGCTCTTCGAAACGTAACGCGCAGTCCCCCCTTCCACATGATCTCCTTGTAGTCCGAGAAGAAACCAGGCAGCAGACGCATGGGAAAGAGCACCGTGTGACTTCTCGTCGATATTTTGGTCCCGGCTTCGAATCCTCCCGCTTGATAGTACGCTGCGTCCGTTTTGGATAATTTCAACGTTCCCACCGCCGTCGACGTGATGCCTGGATAATCTATTCTGTCGATGACGGTGTTGTGTTTCCTCACCTCCACCTGCGAGAACAGGTGAGGCACGAAGTTGTCCACGAGTATCAAGTTTGCTGCTGCGGGAAACGCGTCTCCGCTTTCCTTCTTCACCACGTCGAATTGAAGGTAGAGGTCCGCTCTGTGAGGATGAATGAACCCGTCGCCTACGTCCACGTCGTATTCGATCTCCCTGTTCGCTTCGTTCAGATTGGCGAACGTGCGACGGTTGGGAGGGAAAGATTGCAATTCGTAACTTTCGATTTGCTCCATTTTACATGTATGGTTATTTATTATACGTTGATCTCCACGATGGCCGTCGTAGTGGCACCTGCGAAATCCACCACGTCTCCTTTCTCGTTCGTCACCACCAACTCTATGTCGTCTATGCGGTTGCGACATACTGGAAAATAGATCGGCGAAGAGGGCGTGTAGATGATCGGTTCCATGAACTCGGAACTTGGTTTGAAAGTGGCTATGATTCCCGTCTGCTTGTGACTTCCTAACAATCCGTCCGAAGATTTCGTGATCATACCTTCGGCCACGTTACAGTGTACGTTCAGAGTCTCTATCGTAGCGTTCCTCTGAACGCGGTAATCCTAAATAGGGATGTACTATTAGAACTAGTTGATGGTAGAGACAGCCCTGAACGGGCAGGTACAAATATCTAACTATTCATTAAAATAGACTCATGATTCGTTTCTAGACTGAAGTGAGCAATGCAAATGGCAGAATGGGTGTAGACTAGCTTACCCTGTTCGGTTTAGAAATAAGACCAGTAGCTCCTGCTTCTCCGATGATTCCAGATTAAAAGACCTCGTGTCGCTCTCATGCGCACGTATTTAAACACTCGCTTGGCCTCTCGTCACCTCTTACCAAAGGCCAGTGTTCTTACCATTTCCTGTAGAATGCTTATTCTACACATTCTGAGCAGGAGCTGACAAGGTCTGCCAGGGTCAATATTTCTTAATCGAACGGGGTATGGTACGACACCCCCTCTTGCAAGACAATTTCTAAAATTGAAATTGTAGTCATGAAAAGTTTAAATTGAACCTTCTGCCATTCACCAAAATTTAAAAGGTTTTTGTTTATTACATGAAAAAAAAGTTACATAAAATAAAATAATAACAAAAAAATGTCGGAGACCCTTCACCGAAAATTAAATGAAACAGAATTAAGCTCAAGCTTGAATGCTGAAATAAAGTCCTATG
Source organism: Lepisma saccharinum (assembly GCF_977018435.1). Taxonomy (NCBI): domain Eukaryota; kingdom Metazoa; phylum Arthropoda; class Insecta; order Zygentoma; family Lepismatidae; genus Lepisma; species Lepisma saccharinum. The sequence goes on from NC_139247.1 coordinate 35,506,715, forward strand.
TTTACATTAGCCACACGCTGGAAGAGTCTTTCGTAATCAACAATGCTGACGGTTGGTCAACATGCGATATAAAGTGTTGTTCGCAGGTCCGTGGAGTCAGCGGAAAGTTCAACACACTGCATCGTAACGCGGTACATGCGACTTGCTTCTGAACAAGTGCTAAATAAGCACAGAACATAATCCGTGAGAAACTTTAATGCCGCATGCTCGCAATCTTCCGCCTCATCAGGATGACAGTTCGAGGCGAGAGCAAAAGGACCGTGGTAAACACCAAACTCCACTGGACTGCGCACAACCACACGAAGAGTAAAAAATAGATGAAGGTTATGTTTGCACTTGCCACTGACGTTCTTAGCACACTATGTGTGCACACTATGACCTGAGAAATGAGACGGCAGAGCAATCCAAATACATTCCAACCCCGGAGTCCTGGGGTACGAAGCACTGTTCTGTGACATACACGGTCCTTGACCGATCATTTTCACTGGGGGACCGGATTCGAATCCCGGTGTGGAAAGTTCCGGAATACTGGTCAGCAAAGGTCAGATGAGAAGACGTGGGCCGTGGGGCGGGCGGACACAGGGTAGTCCATGGGAAACCACTCCAAGTAGCGGTTCCAAGCCCCAAAAATATGCCTTGTCGAATGGCGAACACTGGGGGGATGTTAAGATAGGCCCCCGACAGTTCACAGCAGACGCCATTGCATACAGTAATTATGGCCACTGGTAGGATGAAACGTCACAGGTGGCCTGGCAGGTTGCTGATCCACAGGGCTGGGTCTCAACACATTTGGGTCGTTGACTGTACCCGGAAAGTTCCAATATGTGGTGAAGGACATTGCCTGGCCTTACAGAGCAAAAGGGGACGATGTACATGAAAGATGTTCATGCTTCTTCTTAAGGGGTTAGAGTCGTGGGGGGGGGTTGCTCTGTAAGATGACATTTCTTCTGATGTTTCTGACGCTGTTCAGATCCTGGGATGTCACTTGGAGTAGGATTTTCGGTGCTGCTACGTGACATACACCGCTGAAAACCACAGGAGGCTGGTGAGCTCCAAAGCCTTCAGGAATGCGTTCTGCTTCCGGCCTCAAAAAAAAGTCACTGGACTTTTCGAAATTCCTTGAACTCTTGGAATTCCCGAACAGGGGAGGAAACAGGTTGGACATAGGAATAAACTACATTGCTCACAGTCATTCAATATTGAAAAATATATAAAAATGTGTAAAGGAATCGTCTTCTATAGGCAAGTGAAAATCATGAGTAAAGATAAGTAAACTAAAATAAAATAAACTGTCCAATAAGTGATATAGATTATAAAACAAAGTTTGAATGAAGGCTAAATAAATAAAAGGCGGAAAATGTCATTTGACGCCGTAACACTGGAACACCATTAAAATGAAAAATCTGACTTCATCAAAAGTAATATATGTATATATTGACTAAATTATATATATATAGCCCCTGGCTTCTCCCAAAATATAAAATAATGTGCAATATAAAACAAAAGTTGTAGATGGCACTATAAAATAAACGAAAATATGTAGGATTAAATATTGATAAATATATAAAAGTAGTATGTAAATGGTATCAAATATATCCCCTGGTATCAGAAAAATAACCCGACGAAATCCATTAATATCATGTCAGAAGTGTCAAAGCATTGTAAAAATGAGGAACTGACGGAAAAAAAATAATTAACCCAAAATTTAGTAACGTCACAGCTGTTAAAACGGACCTAGCCACAAGTAAATTCGGGATCACGAAGATATAATAAAAGAGTAAATGACATGGCTCCAATGACGTTAAGATCATTAAATACGAAAGATACATAAAAATGGATGAATATATCAAGGCGACATAGTGACGCATTGTTAACGGTCACTAGTCGAGGTTGGTTTACGCTTGCATACGCCTGACGTATAGCATAAATAAACAGTTAAAGTGAAGTTCCAAATTAGTAATAGGATAATAGTAACGGGAAAATGGGACAAAAATATTTCATGAAACAAATTGATCTAAATAAACGGAGAAAAATGAAAAAAAAAAACGGTTTAGAATACTAACCAACCAAAAAAAATCAAATTAAAATTGCTCAAAGCAAACCATAAACATCCCGGGTGTGACCTTAAGAGGTTGCCTTGACCGGTCTGAAACCGTCGGCAAAATAAGGGGGGGGGGCGCATTTGTCTCTCTTAGGTGAAATGTAAATTCAAAGGTAAAACTAATCTGGGTTATTGATTTAGAAAACATTTCTTGGCTATCACGTTCCTTTCGTATGATATTACTTCAACTAAAGTCTATGACGTGTGGGAGATTAAAATATAAGCACAATTACTCACTATTACCTACTTTACGAAGATTAACATGAGATTAATCTGTAAGAAGTAATTAAATTTCATTCGGGAAACTTTTGAAAATTCTGAAAGAACGAGAAAAACGCATAAATAAGCGCCCTTGAAAAGGCTATTATTCACACCTCGTTTGGAGGCTAGGAATTTCATTGTCGAAGCCACTTGAGGAGTGTAAAGTTCATCTACAACAAATTCCGCATCCATCCTGACACTCGACGAAAAAAAAATGTGTCATCAAATTCTCTCTCTCCGAGACTGAAATAGCATATGTTTCTTCCGCTAACGCGAAACTGAAAATTTCCGCACGGAAATCTGGCGACTTACATGGGAGGAAGATCCTGGACTTGAGTCTTGCGACTGCACATATCCTGAGTTCGAAGGAACAAAAGGAAAACAACGAATGAATCGTGCTTTCGGTGCAGAGATTAAACTTGCGTGTTTAAACCTATCGTAAGCTGACGGAATGTAAACGTGATTATACCTAAGGGGAGGGCTTGATTGATTATACTATTCGCAATACTTCATCGTTATTTAATGAAAAAAAAAATGACAACCAGTTTTGCCTTAATTTAAACAACCTTTTTAACTTTTATCGCTATTTAGTGATTTAGTGATTTGCGATGCGATTAAATAACCACACGAAATCTGTTGAATAAAGCTGAAGAGTGTTTATTTAAACATTAAGGAATGCCGTAACTTGAAATATAAATATCATAATATAAATACACATGAAATTTAAGGTATTTAAAATTCAAAGCTAGAAAACGCAAAAGGAGGAATATTAAGCTATCCTTTAATAAATAGCTGAAGGAGACAATAAATATATGGATAATAACAAAAAAAATCTCGTCAATATGTGAAATACTCCACGCCTTGAATACCGCTTACGTCTCGTTCTACTTTTCATTACAAGTTGGCTTACGCCTAACTATGGTGTTTTAACAAACTAAAAGTCATGCAGACTAAGTCATTCTTATGTCATTGCGCTACAATGACAGTGTCATTCCTCTTGCTACGGGTACCTCTGTGTACACAATTAATTCGTAGGGGAAGACATAATTAACCTTAAAACTAATGGAAGGGAGCGTCACACTTACTACCTTTAGTAGCTGACATCATTGCTCCTCTATTCCTTATAACATATATATAAACACTTGCGCACTCTTTTATATTTCACTACCGGTATTTCTGCGCGTACAACTAAAAACACCTATTATTATCCCTTAGCTAGAACATTGAATCAACGAGCGGGTTATACTCTAGCCGAATGGTAGCGTCACTCTTACTACTTACGCCAGCGTATAGTAGCGGACATATAATTGCTCCTCTATTCCTAGAAATATAATTAGCGTTTCGTTTTTTCACATATTAACTTTACTTTAGTAAAAAAAATATTCCTTAAACAAGGTAAAAATAAAAATGCTCTGCGACTGACTCGTGTATTCTCTCGACTATCTCCTTATCAATTTGCACTACAATTATTAGTACCAAGGCTCCCATCTTCGGGGCGAGGAGATTTCAGTCATTTTAGTTACGATGGAGTCGACCACTGAAACTTGTGCATTTCAAAATTATACGTGATAAAATTAAATATCCTCCTTGCGATAATCTTTAACAGTTTAAACTTAAAACACATAAACACAACTGGCGTTACTTTTCGGATCATTAACAAGTTACGGTCTGTTTTAAAAATATATATGAAATTGAAACTTTAAAGGACTTTAATTAATTAAAACACAATTAACTTCAGCAATACTCTCTGCTGTGACCCACTAAGTACACACACCATGGTGTGATTGAGTCGTATCGTTTATAGCCGAAATATCATAAGTTACGCACCAAATTTACGTTAAAAAAAAATACCAAATTGTTCAAGAGACTACTGCAAAAACAAGGGTTATCAAAATCAAGTGCCACTTTTAAAATTTAGATAAAATCCTGGGAATTGATGAAAATTTCCCAGGTGGTAGTTCTGTCATAGCCATCAGGGCCTGACCGAAGGTACCGGGTTCGAGCGAACCACGGCGTTACTAGGAGCGGAATGACAAGGGCTCGTCGGTAAACATGCCCGGGCTGGCCAAATTCTGGGCGGAATATGACACTCGAATGTCCGACATCGAACCTTCCGGCGCGCGGAATGACGGACGTACCTTATGCCACATCGCATCGACGCGGAAAACCGCGACGAAGTAAAAGCGCAGAGCTGTTCCCTCATTGCCCGTGGCTACCAAAGGAAACATTCTATTTTCGTTTCCTCCGCATTGTAATGTGCTTTAATGCAGCGGGTGATTAGCCTATTGGGTGGGTGTGGTGGGTAAGGACTGAATTAAAGCTGATTATCGACATTAACCATCATTAACATTAAAACTGCGTGCTACGCAGCTTTCCCCAAAAATAAAGATTCGCGAAGAAAAAAAACAATTCTGACATGTCACTATTTAACAAATTTCAATTTTCATTTATTTCAGAGTGAAATAAATGAAAAAATTCCGCAACTCCACTACGTAGCGATGCCTATCCTTTCAATTTTTGTTTATTTCAAATTATATAAATGAATAAAAATTCCGCAACTTCACTACGATGCCTATCCTTTCAATTTTCATGTCTGTTTAGGAAAACAAGGCATGACGCTTTTCATTTCCAAAAGAAAATGAAAATGACCGCATCAATCCACCACGTAGCGTTCCTCTGAACGCGGTAATCCTAAATAGGGATGTACTATTAGAACTAGTTGATGGTAGAGACAGCCCTGAACGGGCAGGTACAAATATCTAACTATTCATTAAAATAGACTCATGATTCGTTTCTAGACTGAAGTGAGCAATGCAAATGGCAGAATGGGTGTAGACTAGCTTACCCTGTTCGGTTTAGAAATAAGACCAGTAGCTCCTGCTTCTCCGATGATTCCAGATTAAAAGACCTCGTGTCGCTCTCATGCGCACGTATTTAAACACTCGCTTGGCCTCTCGTCACCTCTTACCAAAGGCCAGTGTTCTTACCATTTCCTGTAGAATGCTTATTCTACACATTCTGAGCAGGAGCTGACAAGGTCTGCCAGGGTCAATATTTCTTAATCGAACGGGGTATGGTACGCTATGGCCAAGAATTTAGGAATGTTGGTTGCCACGTGCTTGATACCAGCTTCGAGTTTGGTGTCGTTCTCGAAACCTAAAAGTTCTCCCATGGTGCCCAGGTCCACGGTCTCCGTCGCCGACAGGATTTCCACTCTGTGCGTGACCGAATTTTGAGAAAGGTATGTGCCTTTGGGTAATTGAGCTTGCAAAGTGGAAAGATTGTATTGTCCTGGCGTGACGACGATGTGTTCGCTTCCGACGCTAATTTTGTTGTTGTGCTGCGTAACATTGGGTATGAGGTACATGCTGTAGAATGCACGCAGAGCCACGGATTTAGGATAGACGATGTCGTCGTGCAACGTGAGTTTCAAGATCGAAGATTCGCTCGTGAGATGGAACACGCCCATCCTAGTGATGCTGTTTGAGGTTCCACAATGCTTTCTGGAAATCTTCGACCGTAGGGTTATTTATTTTAGAGAGAAACGCGAGCACGGAGAGGCAGAGATGACCGCAGTTCACGTCTCCGAAATCTTGAATGCGTTCGTCGTTGTAGTATATGGAGGTTTTGTTTGTTTTCAGATAATGAATTAAATTTGTAGGTGGAACACCTCCGAAAGAATCGAAAACGAATGCTTTATCATTATCGTTTTTGTGGTAACATATCCAATACGTGCCTGGATTTTCTTGACCGTCCAAGTTGACTACTCCGCATTCTCTTCTTTTAACGCTTGAAGGTAACGAGTCGGACATGAAAACTCCTCTGAAGTGTTTGATTTGTAACGGTTCGATCAGAGATTCAATGTCTCGGTTGGTGAGTGCTTTTGTTTCTTTTTTTTATATTTCTTCAAAGCATCGAGGTTGCTTTTTTGTTTTTTGGTTATACCTTTCCCCTTCTTCTCCATGGCCAGGTTGTGACGTTTCTGTTCTTCCAACTCGGCCTTGTTCTTCTTCGAGTCGATGACGGTTTTCGCGATGGCGGCACTTCCGCCGGCCAAACTTCCAACGGCCCCCAATGCCGCCAAGATGGCCGGGATGCTGAATATGAAACCTCCGATCTTTTGCTGTTTCCGCGAACGTTGCAATCTTTTCAATTGAGGTGTGCTGAGAAGTAATTTCATTCCGTGTCCTTTCGACAAGCAAGAACGTTTCTTCTCGCGTTGTTTCTTGGTGAGTAACCCATCGAGGGCACCTAGATTTTTAAGATTGGAGTATGGTATCTGGTACACGACACCCTTGGGCTTCATGTTGATGCTCTATGTGTTATTTTCACGGTATGTTATTTATATATATATTCTGAGATTTTTTCTTGTGTAGTTTTTTACGGTATGTTATTTATATATTTTCAAGGCCTCGCAGTCGTTACACAAATTCTATTACGTGCTTTGTTTTCTTGCCAAGAAGTTCCTTTGTCCCCTTGTACACGATTCGAGTTTTGTTCTCGATTAAAATAGATAGCTTCTCGTCGGATAACATGTTAGCGTATCGATCTGGTAAAAATAGACTGTATTGTGCGTTGAGCAACAGGCGTACCTTGGGACCATACTGGGTAGAAACGATTGAACCGGAAGTTATCGTGTAAGGTTTGTCGACTTCCAATTCCTGAATTTTTACATACTCGACTGACAAATTTAGCATTTGTTTTAATGCTTGGAGATCACTCATTTTTTCGGTCGTCATATCAAAAAAATTTCAGAGTGTTAGAGAGAAATTTAATTGTTTTTCACGATGTGTGTTATTTATATATACCGAAGATTATTTTTTTCACGATGTGTGTTATTTATATATCAAGTTTTTTTTTTGCTATTTGTATCGTATATATATTATTATTTTTTTAACAGAGGAAGAAAGTTCGTGCTTCGGAAAACGCGAGGATGTGCGTAGTGATATCTTCCTTCTCCTGCATAGACTTGTACCAATCCTCAGTATACCGTCTTCTTCCCTGCATCGCCTCGTTTAGTTCGTCCGACCTCTCGTTCAATTTCTCCCCTGCAGCCGAAAGCAGAATGTTGAGATCACCGCACCTCAGGCCGCTGATCTCCCGAAGAAGGTCCTTGAGAACCATTTCACAAGGGATGCGAAATTCCGGCGTCGTTCTTGCTATGATTACAAGTTTATTAACATCTCCGTTTACTACTTTCTTGAATATTTTAGATAGTAGTTCGTGCGGCAAATCAGTTATGCAAGCCATGTTGTTTTTTACTGTATGTTATTTATATACCCCACCCCAATTTTTGTTTCGTGTTCATGGCGATGGTGGTGCCTAGTGCGGCGACCCGTTCACCCAACGATGCGTCTCTGCTCACGAACCTTTCGAAAGCTGCGTGCTCTAACTTTCTGTCTGCTTCGTGACGTGCATTCAGATCCGTCTGCGTGGTGTTGTAGGCGATGTCGTGATCTTTGCATGCGGCGTCCAACGGATTCACACCCTTGTCTCCTCTCTCCAATCTTTTCTCGAGTTTGGTACCCGGTCCGCAGTACTGGTAGCCAGGTAGATGCATCTCGAAAGGTAACTTGTTGATGATGTCGTTCACGAGTCCCTTTCCTTCGGCCACGTTCCAAAATTTCGGAGGCAGCGTGTTGATGATTTTGATCAGGTAACCTATGCCCTTGTCGTCGTTCACGATGAAGTTGGAAAGTTTCGTGCTGATCATGTCCACGATGCCAACCTTCTCGTTGTAGAAATTACGGTTGCCTGCATTCTCTTCGCCGGCTATCACCAACAATCGGTCCACGAGTTTCCTAACGTCGTCCACCCAAACGAATTCTTTGGGTAGCGTGTTGTAGCGTTTGACGCCGCTGCCCGTTTTGACCTGGTTCCAAATCGGTTTGATGAGATTCCTGTACTTCTCGCCGCTGCTCGATTTCACCCTATTCTGCGAGGCGTCGTTGTTCTGGTACAAGGCATCCGTCATGATCAGAATTTCCTTGTAACTTTGGTAATCTTCGTCGGTGTAATCTTTCGGCTGCTTTTTGGCAACGAGTTCCCACAGTCCCACCGTACCGGGGTACCTGTTCCAACTATCCTTGTCGCCTAAATTGACTTTAATGTCGTTGCCTTCGAAGGTCACCTTCGATTTCCCAATCTTCCACACCACACCGCCGCCTTCGCTGGTTTCCATGCTGGGATACAATCCGAACACTTCATCCTTGTCGAATTTCCCTGTACTCAGGTAGTCTCGTGCCAAAGGTCCCAACTCGATTTTATCCGAAGACGACGACGTGCTGCCTATGGCTCGACGTCGTGCCGGTGCATCTTTCAGTTCGAACGGCGTCGAAGGAATGCTCGAAGTAGGCGTGGGTACAGCGTAACTTTTAGCTGCGAGCGGTACGAGTTCATTAATCAAATTTTTATTTTGTTCCGTGACACTTTTAATTTCTTTACCTAGACCGCTGATGGCATCGATCACAGGTTGATCCTGACGTTTCTTCTCTTCGTAGAATCCGCGATTCTCGGATTTCCAACCTTTGAAGCTTGAGATTTTCGTCTTCGATTTTTCGTTTCGTCATGACGTTATTTATACACGTTGTTTCTCACAACGTCGCAACGTTTAGAAAGTCGTTGATTTTGTTTCTGTATTTTCCCTCGTTGGGTTTCCTCGTCATGTCGATCGTCGCGAATCCGAAATCGTCACCGTTCCAGCAAGTAGAGCAGCAGCGTTCCGAAAATTGATTGTAGTTCATGTCTCCGCCTACGTAGTCATCGTACGCGTGCTTGAGGTTGGTGTGATCTTGACGAAACAAACATATGAAATTAGCGTTGTCTCGTACTAACTGTTTTGGAATTTTGGAAAACGTTTGAGCTAGGTAGAAGCAATCCATTCCTTTGTGACGACCTTGCGTGAAAAAGTTGCGAATTTCATTTTGATTTTCCAGGATGGCGTCGTCGAACACAACGACTGAATTTTCACGACAATCGTCGAGTGGTTTTATTTCCGAGGCAAACGTTGCAATGTCCAGACCATCGTACAGTTTCATCAGTTGCTGGTATTTGGATTGCTCCAAACTTTTCGAGAACACGTACAGGTGCCTGTTCTTCCAATCTAACCAATTCGGTGCGAGGAGAAAATTGTCCACGAGCAGTGTCGTTTTCCCACACCCCGAAGGACCTACGATCAGACAGCGGATGCTGTCGGGAAGCAACTTGCCGTTCTTTTTTTTTCTCGTTTGACTTTCCGGATCCGGTAGACGCTTCACCACGTTCCACGTACTCACAAGATCACTTCGTTTGCGTCGATCCAACTTTTTTCCGGAAGTCCCAGCCATTTGACAAACAGTTTGTCACCTTTCCTACGCAATACTTTCTCGATGAGGTACGTGTCGGGGTGTTTCGTTTTAGAGAGTTCCTCTTCGTAAAATCTTCCTTTCAAAATCTCGCCGCTACTATCTTTTATTATATACGTGTGTCGGTTTCCGGGTAGAACTCGAACCACCGTAAAGAGTTCCGTGCTCCAATTTTTTGTGAACCCCTTCTCGAAGGTGCGTTTGAATTTGCTGATCCTCACCTGGTCTCCAATTTTGTATTTAGCTTTTTTTGTCGTGGGTGTGTACTTTGAACAGTAAACTGTAGAAATTAAACGCTGCTCGTCGGACTTGGTAACGTCGGCTGGCTTCATGCCTATTGTTCTGTGTACCGTATCATTATAGGTGTCGACGAGTTCCGGCAGGATGTCGACCCATTTGTAATTTCCCCGAAGCGTGAATCGTTTCCACATGTGTGTTTTCAAGGTTCGATTAAATCTTTCCACGATGCTGGCTTTGATGTGACTGAAGGTCGAATAATGTCGAATCTTGTGTTTTTGAATAAACTTTTGGAATACGGCGTTGTAAAATTCTTTACCGTTGTCCGTTTGCAGAAACCGTGGTCGTCTACCGCCGCTTTCGTGAAAAATTAATTTGAATGCTTCCATAACGCACGTTCCCGTTTTCGCCTTCAAAGGTAGAGCCCATGCGAATTTCGAAAACGTGTCTATGACGGTGAGAAGGTACTTGTTGCCCTTGTTCAATTTATGCACGTTTTTCAAATTGCCGCTACTCATCTCCACGAGGTCACTTTGCCAGAGGTCGTCGATGCCCTTGGTTACCACAGCCAAACGTTCGTAGTTACGGCGTGCAGGTTTATGCAATTCTTCGACGATGGCTTGCCTAGACATTTTTTAGAGATTACGTTTCAAGAGAAGCACAAGCGTGATGGGATTCAAAGAGGGTGGCACTTCGCTCGTGTTTTGAATGATCAGCTTATCGCCGGCACTCACGTCGAAAACGGTGAGATCTTCGTCTTCGTGTATTTCATATACGTTGCGCGTTTCGTTCCAACGTGCCAGAGGAATGTTTCCTGCTTTCTGAACACCACGATTCGATATCAAGGTCATGGTGGGAACGCTAGCTTTTCTGCCGTGAGACCAGTACGAAAATTCGTTTACCTGAATCGTGCCATCGAGGAGAAACTTGTAGTACGGATGATAAGGATGCAGCATGTACAGTTTGTTACCTTCGACGAAGGTGGAGATTCTCTGTTGATTGGGAACGCTGTTGATTTCGATGGCTTGCAGAGAATGCAGTTTAGCGAATTTAGTATCGACGCTAACGAGGTTGCTGTGAAGCTGACCCAGTGTGTTTTGTACGGGCACCAAATGCTCGACTATGGTATCCGTTACGGTAGAAAACGACGGTTTGATTTTCACTTCCACGTTCAACTGCTTGTAGCTTTCGTTGAGTTCTTGCAACTTGGCACCGAAAGAGGCCAGCGTCGATTCCTGCGTGGATTCCAGCACTCCAACTTGATCTCTGATGTTGACGACGATGTTCTGAAGGTTCTCGACTTGATTCAATTTCGAACTCTTCTCGGTAAGATCGTTCACGATGCTTCGCATCTCTGTAAACTGCGTGTGAAGGTCGGCGACGCTCTGCGAAGTGGGCAGCGTCGACACCAGCGAACTAATTTCGTCTCGAATCTGTTCCACGTTCGCCGTTTCCGTTTCTAGTCGTTTCAGCATTCGAGATATGTTTCTTTTCAAAGCGTGCAATTCTTTGGAGGTGGGGAGATTGGCCACTTTACTCTCGAGATCGCTCAATGAGTTTTTGATGTCGCTCGATTCGGATAGTGCCGTCACCGCCGTTTTCAATTTTTCCAAATCTTCGCTCGAAGGCACGCTCGTCCGTAACGATTCCAAGTCACCCTGTATGTTGTCCAGTACGTGATGAAAATGAGCGAGATTCGTTTCGACGTTCAAATTTTCTAAATATTCGATCTTCTGCTGAACCGTGCTCAACGTGTCTTGAATGCTCGTCAACGCTCTTGCTTCAGCGTGAATATTTTTAATTTCTTCGTTGATCAATTCCAAGGACGCCTGAAGCGTAGCGATGGTGGTTTGAATGTGTTCGAAATCTTGATAGGCCTCCAATTGAATTTTTATGTTCGCGACGCTTTTACCGATGACCTGCAGTTCGTCCGACGATGGTAGGTTCGTCATGGTATCTTCCAAAGTCTGCAACTTGGATTTAATTTCTTCCAACGTGCTGGTGAATTCTTCTTGTAATTTGGAAACGACGACATGCAAGCGTTCTGCGTCTATATCGTTCACGACGGTTTGAAGTTCAGAGAAATTCTTTTCTATTGCGGAAGTTCGTTCTTCGATTTCGAGTTTCAATTTTTCCAAATCTTCATTTTTCGATTGAAATTGCTGTAATTTGGCCAAATCATTTTGAAGCGAATCCACGCTGAACTGTATATTTTGAACGTTGTCGTAAGAAGGTACGTCGACATAATTTTTTATCAGCGTCTTCAGTTCGGAATCGATTTTCAGAATGGGGTCGAGACATTGCGTTTGGAGCGTAGCGATTTCCGACTCTAAACTTTTGTTTAAGGTTTCCTGCAAAGCGATCAAATCGGTCCTCAACTTCTTAACTCGAATGTCCAACATGAGAATCTCTTCTGCGTGGTCCACACGCTTGGTGTTGCCGAAAATGTCGTTAGGCATTTTGTTAACGGTTATTTATAATAGGATAGACGATTCGTAAATCTACGAAGAGAGGAATAAGTTTGTCGTAATCTCCGAGGAGTTCCATGTAAAGATAATCTCCTGCGGACACATCGTACGTAATGTTAGAAAGCATCTTGTCGTGCTTGATTCGAAAAATGTTCTTGCCGGTAGAAATTTTGATTTCACCTGCGTTTTCCGGATTCACGGTGATTTGAAGTTTCCCGTCGATCGGAATTTCGTAGAAATGTAAATTGTTATTAAAAACATAAAACATCTTGCCCACATCGTCATTCAGTTTCGTCCAAATGCTGTTGAGGTGAATGATCAACAGACCGTTGAGTTTAGGTAACACGGAAGGTAAGACTTCATGATCTGGTATGGTTTCCATAATGATCTGTTTTTTGAAACCGAACAAATTCATAGGCATGCTGGTTATTTAAGAATACGGTCATAGTTTTTTTTTGTAATGACAGTCAAAGTGTTTTTTTTTGTTTTGTTTTGTTTTTATGAATCTTCTGTTGAAGATGGACATATGTTGCAGGTTTTGCTTTCTGCTAAGCGATAGTGCCCCCACGGCAATGTGTGAATACCACACTCGAGGACGCACCTCTTATCGTCGTTGGGATCCAGGGCAATTTTTCTAACTTTGTTTGTAGTGATGATATGGTCGACGCTCTGGATGCGCTGTTCTTCTCTTAGAACCGACGACCTGGTCTTGAGGCAATCGACAAAGTCCTCGAATGCGAGATGCTCCCGAACCACCTGTCTGCCGACACCCTTGGCCTTCTTGGTAACGCTGCCCTCGGCTTTGATGGCATAGGCCTTGGCGCGAAGACCTGCAAACTCGAGAATTACATCACCGTCCTTCTCGTCTTTGAGTTTGCCAGGCACTTTTTTGTTTCGGGGCAGGATGCCGTACTGGTTCGGCTGGGGATAGCCCGAGGTGTCGAAGAGGTTAACCAAAGATGGAGCTGTGGCTATATCCCCGTACGCGTCGTCCGTGCGAACGTGGTACACCAAGCTGTCCGTGTCCGTGTAGAGAAGCGAGATGTTGTGGCTATATTGTGGACGTAATATGTCGTAGTACGTCTCGAACATGTGCAGCTTGCTCAGGTCTAATACTGAGGCACCAACATAAATTGGCTTGTCGAGCCTCACCTCACTCTTCCTCATATGCACCAGAGCAAGCTGCTCATTATAAATGGTCCTCGATTTGAATAACGGGTTCGCTACGAGCCTGCGACATTGTGCTTTCCTCGTTACCAATTTTATGTCCATGCGACTCCGTACATTCTCCATAGTTTTGCCAAACACCGCATTGTTCATAAGCTTGAAGAAATCCTTATCAAGCTCGGACGTGGCTGCAGTGCGGTGTTTGGTGTTGACTTCAATATATGGCTTCAACCATGGAGAATGCTCGAACTTGAGGATGCGGTGAACTGCGCAGACCGTGACCCCTCGCTGCATCAACCACCGGAGATTCTGGTAGTGCAGGACATAACGCTCTTTGGGCTCGAAATCCATGACGAGCTTCTTCTGGTTGGAATCGGGTGGACACTTGAACTCGGGTGCAGGGGGAAGATCGCAGAACAAATCCTGCAGCTTCTCGGAGAACTCAAGATCCACCTCGGCGAAGAACCCATGTTCCGAATCGTCGAAGCTTTCGACGTCGAAGTTGGAAGGGTCAGCCCACTCGAAGCCTCTAAAAGGGAGTGGCTGCATCATGGAGTGTCCGTAGAGGTTATTGACGTCCGTGTACATGATGTAGCTGGACGGTTGTGAGGGGTCGTAGCCGGTGGCCATGTGGTGATTGTTGGCGCGCGAGTGTCGCTGCGACACCTGGACCATTCCACCCCGCACGGCGCGTTCCACAAACAGCATCATGTCCACGTTCGAAAGAAGCTCCAGCTTGATCTTCGTCACCAGAAACATGGCCGACCACGCCAGTCCGGGGAGACTGTAGAAGTAGGCGGGGTCCAGCTTGTAGATCTTCATTGCGGTCGCACGGAACGTCTGGAACACGTCGGCGAGGAGCGTCACGTCAAGTCTGAGGTAGGCGTCGTGGTAGTCCCCGAGAGTTCGACAGCCCAGCTCGCGCCACATGGACTGGGCGTGGTGATATTCCTCGTCGGTGATGTTCGACCCTCGCAGCTGACTGTAGAAGTTTGCTCGAGGAGGTAGCGACGTCTCTGCGAACTTGGAAGGGTCTGTGATGTATTCGTAGGGATAGACTCCCTTACGCTTGAAGAGGCCGGCGTCCAAGTTCGGAAAATTTCCGGAGGTAATAAGCATTTGCTCGTCGCTAAGCTTCCCTGCGAGAGCATCGAGGCTGGCCGGGAGGAACCTCAGGGAGTCGAGGAAGCGAAGCTCGACGGTGGAGTGTGATCCTGGGATTCGCACCCACTTGCTCACACTGATGTAACGCTCCTCGTTCTGCGCCAGGACGTTGATTCGCATGTCGTCGTACCCAAGATGCTTGACGAGGTGGTGGAAGTCGTATCCCGAGCCATTGTGAAAAAACACAGGGATAAATCGCGGGTCCCGGGCCATGAGGTTGCATCCGTTGCACCAAGGACCAACATACCTACCGTCAAAGTGATCGTGGTGTTGGACTTTACGGTTGTTGGCGGTGTACTCCTTGACGCAGACAGGGCAAGCGATGGACTCGTCGTGTCTACGCTGATCGTCGGGGGACAGTGGGAGCATAGACTTGGGGGCCAACAGTACCTTCCCTATCTCGCTGGCTTCCACAACCATCCTCTCGAGGAAGTGTTTGGCTGCGTCGGGACCACGGTACACGTAGGGCTCGGGGGCAATGTGCTGGTCACGTCGCACCACAACGTATGCATAACTCGAAGCCTCGTGGAGTTGGTAAGGGGTGGTGGAAGAAACTTCGGGATCTGGATCGCAAGTGGACAGGGGTTTGAGGAAGGCCTCGAAATCCGCGATGATGATAGCAGGATGCTCCACCATGGCACCGTGCATGTGGAAACGCTCCACGGTGCCAGGTTTAGGCAAGACTGCCACACCAGGCTCGTTGTTACTACAGTAGATCTTGTGGCTGGCAAGCTTCTCTGCAGCGATGTTGGGACCTTTGATGTGCTGATAATCCTGCTGTTTTTGATTGTCAAAAGTTGACAAGCACCTGCGACAAACTTCTATGCTACCATGATGCTTGCTTGTTTGGCTCGACACCAACCGGGAGAGGGAACGGATGAGGGTGTAGTGGTGATTGGTCTCGTCTTTGATGAGCAGAAGGTGAATTTCCTGCGCACCATCAACGTTTACGTCGCTCACCCTGATGGGGTACACCGCATTTTCGTCAGTGAGACCGTAAACGTTGATGGCCAACCGCGCACGAGCCTCGAACTTTCGAATGTCCGTGACCTCTACCGGGTAGTCGATCCCAGCCATCGCAACTTCCAGCTCTGCCTCGTAGGGTAGGTAGTGGTTAACTCGGTGTGGATGGTTTTTCCAGTGGACAGGGTGTAATGCTGCAAGCACTGACCAGAGAAAGCACTTGGCGTCACTGTTCTGAATGTTCAGGACGGCCCTTTTTGCCGCAATGGTAGGTGGTAAGGGGACGTAGCTGGAGGCGGAGAGAGGTATGAACTTGCAAAGTTTGACGCACAGTTCGTGAGGCTCGCCACACAGCGAACCCCCCGAGCCTTTAGCTTGATGTTCTTCCTGTTTTGCCACCAGCTCATCGGTAAACTGGTTGTAGATGACCTCGAGGTTGTCGACATCCGCCAGATGCAGTGTCTTCGCCTTGGTGTTGTGGCAGAAGCTGTAAATTTCGTCGGACGGTTTCTTGTACTGGCAACGTAGCGATGCGTAGAATTTGGTGGAGTGCATTGCAAGCGCCTCGCCGAGGATGGAAATGATTTCGGCTCGCACGTTCTCCAAAAAGCTACGCACGTCGCATGAGCCCTCCGAAGTGATGACAAAGTCCTCTAACAACCGCTCGAAAGAAGTCTGGTTCGCTTTCGCCACAGGCTTGACGCGTTTCGTGGGTGGTGCATTGATGGAGGCTGCTTCTGCCTTCCTCTTGGTCGAGCTGGTCGACGGTTGGGGAACAGGTGCTCCGACGACAACTTTGCATGATGTTATATGCCTCTTCAAATTATGAATGGTAATAGGTATACCGCACCTGGGACATGATTTTTTAGCGGTTACACGCTTACCAGGTGTGCAGGTACGACAATGTCTTGCAAAATGTGCGCTTGATATGGTTATCTTGCACACAGGGCAACTTTTCTCAGATTGCATTTTTTTTGGGGGGGGTATGTTTATTTATATGTGATCTGTTGGTGGTAGAGTGTTTACAAAAAAATGCCTTACGAGAAAAATTTTGTAGGCTAATTCTAATTAGTGTTAGTTTGAGGGGTTTATTTATATATGGGTGGCGTTGTTTTCCTCAAATATGTGCTTTAATCAACTCTGTAAAAAAATTAAAAAAAAAATATATAAGAAAAATATGATTGTAGATAGAAAAAAAAACACGTGAAACTCTACAGAGGTGCGGTAATCTATAACCGCAGCCATTAGAAAACTTTTACATTTTTGGTTGGGCACCACGCACCCTGGCGAGGTTATAGGGGCCAGGCATCCTAAAAACAACAATTATTATTTTGTTTGTTTGTTTGCGTCATAACGTTCCCCCGAGAGAGGTTTACAAAGGTCACGATATACGGAGTTGGAAAATTACGATATGGCGCATTCGCTCATTACTGTTGCCAGCCATAAATCTCTCTCTCTCTCTTCATCTTACAGCAAAGTTGGCATCTCTATTTTTTTAGTTGCAAGTAAATTGCCAACACACTCTAGTTAATAATGCTACATATTATACGCGCACACGCACACACATACTATATTACCATCCACCCATCTCTCTCTCTTTTACGGCAGTACATATTTGTTGTCGGCTCTCCTTGTTTAGTGTGTGTAGGTTGGCAAAAATTGCTTTATGCGCTGTAAGGCAAGCCTCAAGCAAAGTTGTCAGCTCCTTGCTTTAGGCTAGGTTAGACCAAAAAAAAAACCTTGGTGATTTTTTTTTTTCGAGTGAGGAGTTGGCAATGCTGATTTTTACTTGAGGGCGGTCAACCGGGTTGATTGCACAAGCAAAGTTGTCAGCTCCTTGCTTTAGGCTAGGTTAGACCAAAAAAACCTTGGTGATTTTTTTTTTTCGAGTGAGGAGTTGGCAACGCTGATCTCCACTTGAGAGCGGTCAACCGGGTTGATTGCACAAGCAAAGTTGCCAGCTTCTTGTTTTAGGTTAGGTTAGAGCAAAAAAACTTTGGTGATTTTTTTTTTCGAGTGACGAGTTGGCAACGCTGATCTCCACTTGAGAGCGGTCAACCGGGTTGATTGCACAAGCAAAGTTGCCAGCTCCTTGCTTTAGGTTAGGTTAGAGCAAAAAAGGCTGTGGGTAAGCTGTCGGTTGTTTAACTCTTCCCTCTCTCTTTTTTTTCTTGTAAAAGGCTATGGCAAAAGTACCAGTGGGTTGGCAACCTTGCTTTATGCACTGTAAGGCAAGCCTCAAGCAAGGTTGCCAGCTCCTTGCTTTAGGTTACGTTAGACCAAGAAAAAAACCTTGGTGATTTTTCGAGTGAGGAGTTGACAACACTGCGAGAAAAAGGTTGCCAGCTCCTTGTTTTAGGTTAGGTTACCCCAAAAACCTTGGTGATTTTTTCGAGTAAGGAGCTAGCAACACTGCGCCATCAAATAGAGCTCATGCCTTACGAGAAAAATCCATTAAGGCAAGCTCACCACTTCAGCTCACCACTTGATGGCGTTGAACTCTCTAAACTGGACTACTGAAATCAGAAATCAGAACACTGGACACCGAAATAAGTTACGACATATTATTTAATACACCACTCTATACATACTTACAATTCCGCTCGCCTACTGAGGCACCATAAAAAAAACACTGTCACGGACCACAATGCACCGGGTCTAAACAAGTGAGCAACGCGGACCGCTGATGGTCGTTTTCATACGCAAACACTACATTAAAGCACCCAAAGCTACGAATATAATCATGGTCTAGAGAGAGAAAACAGTTTCTCTCTGACCTACAGAGGTGCTGAAAATCAAAGTTTCTATCTGAAACTTTTAACTGTGAATGAATGTTCTAAAACTGACACTCTAAAATGTGAATGTCGAACTGCCAAATCGAACTGTCTATTTCCACTCTAAGTTTCCACTGCTTCTGCTAAGTCCTTACTTCGTCTTTTCTTTCCGTTCTCACTAGAATTGTCCTTCACTCTATTGGTCGTTGAACTTTTTGCTCCGCCCACACGTGGTCACTTCTGGATGTAGGGGCGATAATCGTAACACACGAGGGAGATAAGGGTGAGAATTGCTTACTGAGAGGCGATAATCGCATAGCATGAAAACACAATAGCACCTTGTTTGAGAGCTGATCTCGAGGAATGAAAAGCATCTGTTCGTAATTAATTTTAATGGCTCTCAGCTCAAATTTTATCGCACACAACTCGGACACTTTGGTAAAGTTATTCCTTCCTTTGCTGTCGAAATCGCATCGAAGCGAAGATATACGAAGAGAAATGTTCTGGCAGGGTTGGAGTTCAAGATTCTCTGCTATTTACTCTTGTCAATTCGACGTCAGTGAGCCAGACGGGCTGGCGGCGATCGTGGAAGTTATGCGTCTCGTGGAGAACACCATGTGTGGAGCAATTGTCTCGATTCCGAGCCTGGCCACCTGCAAAATCTCACGAGGACAGAGGATCTTTGTTCAAAACAAGGGAGAAAGTCTTCTTGGGGTTTTAAATTTTAAATGCCTGAAGTTCCAGGTGATTAGCTCCTTCTCGGCCGAAATCATCTTGATAGGCTCCATCTGGGCTGAAATTATCTTGACGTGAGCCAGAGTTTACATGAATTTGTATGGGACAGATATGGGAGTTTATGGGAGTTTATTGTCGGACACACTGTTTCCTTCGCCTTGAAGTAGGGGCGATGATATATGGGAGGCTTCATGGTAACGAACGTGGGTTTCTTGAGGCAGCTGGGTTTCTTCTCAGAGAGCAGAAAATAAGATCTTGGGGGAAAGCGTAGAAAGACCGATGGAGATTTGTAATTGGCACATGGTTATGGTAATTGGCACATCGGTTATACAGCTTGCTCTGGTGCATATGAGGAAGAGCGAGGTGATGCTCAACAAGCCAATTTATGTTGGTGCCTCAGTATTAGACCTGAGCAAGCTGCACATGTTTCAAATATATTATGGGGAACTACGCCAGCACTATAACGACAATATCAGCCTACTCTACACGGACACGGACAGCTTGGTGTACCACGTTCGCACGGACGACGCGTACGGGGATATAGCCACAGTTCCATCTTTGGTTAACCTCTTCGACACCTCGGGCTATCCCCAGCAAAACAAGTACGGTATCCTGGCCCGCAACAAGAAGGTGCCTGGCAAACTCAAAGACGAGAAGGACGGTGATGTAATTCTTGAGTTTGCAGGTCTTCGCGCCAAGGCCTATGCCATCAAAGCCGAGGGTAGCGTTACCAAGAAGGCCAAGGGTGTCGGCAGACAGGTGGTTCGGGAGCATCTTACATTCGAGGACTTTGTCGATTGCCTCAAGACCAGGTCGTCGGTTCTAAGAGCAGAACAGCGCATCCAGAGCGTCGACCATATCATCACCACAAACAAAGTTAGAAAAATTGCGCTGGATCCCGATGACGATAAGAGGTGCGTCCTCGAATGTGGTATTCACACATTGCCTTGGGGACATCGTCGTTTAGAAATAAATAAGAATTGCGCACAGTGCAAATAATTAGCACTCGCCACCACACACAACAATTTTCACTAACTCAAAAAAAAACATTTTGTTACTCAGTAAAAAAAACACTTTGACTGTCATTACAAAAAAACTTTGACCGTATTCTTAAATAACCAGCATGCCAATGAATTTGTTCGGTTTCAAAAAACAGATCATTATGGAAACCATACCAGATCATGAAGTCTTACCTTCCGTGTTACCTAAACTCAACGGTCTGTTGATCATTCACCTCAACAGCATTTGGACGAAATTGGATGAAGACGTCGGCAAAACTTTTTACATCTTCAACAACAATTTACATTTTTACGAAATTCCGATCGACGGGAAACTTCGGATCACCGTGAATCCGGAAAACGCAGGCGAAATCAAAATTTCTACCGGCAAGAACATTTTTCGAATCTAGCACGACAAGATGCTTTCTAACATTGCGTCTAACATCAGCAGGAGATTATTTTTACATGGAACTCCTCGGAGATTACGACAAACTCATTCCTCTCTTCGTAGAATTACGAATCGTCTATAACTAACTAACTCTCTAGCCTTCTTAAACCCGAAGGTTCATGGCTGCAGCAACACAGGCCTTCCATCTGTCCCTATCTTGTGCAAGATCTATATACTCTTTTCCATCCCTACCGATTTCCCTTAGGTCCATCTCGACGTTGTCCCTCCATCTTCGTCTTGGCCTTCCTACTGGTCTCTTACCATCAGGTTTCCCAACAAGAATCCTGTAAACTCCTCTTTCCTCTCCCATTCGTGCCACATGGCCTGCCCACCTAAGTCTTCTTGATTTAATTATTCTAATAATGTCTGGACATGAATATAAATTATGTAGTTCTAAATTATGTAACCTTCTCCACTCACCTGTCTCCTCATCCCTTTTAGGTCCAAATATTTTCCTAAGGATCTTATTTTCAAATACTCTCAATTTATGTTCCTCTTTCAATGTAAGGGACCAAGTTTCACACCCATATAATACTACAGGCAAAATTACTGTTTTGTATATTTTAACTTTTAGTTTCTTAGATATTAAACGAGAAGACAAAAGTTTATGAAGAGAGAAGTAACATGCATTTCCTGAATTAAGCCTACTTTTTATTTCCTCTTTAATATAATTTTCATTTGTTAATATTACTCCTAAGTATTTGAATTTGGAAACTGTTTCAAACGAGTTGTTATCAATAATTAGATTTTGATTATTATCTAACACTTGGTTTCGGCCTGTAAGCATATATTTAGTTTTCTCTTTGTTAACTTCCAAACCTATCTCTTTAGCAGTTTTGAAAAATATTTTAGCATTATTCTTAATTGTATTCACATCATCCCCCAGTAAGTCTACATCATCTGCATATGCTAACAACTGAGTCACACCATTTAATTTTAGTCCTTCTTTAGTTTCGTTTACCTTCCTAACAGCATATTCTAAGGCAAAATTAAAGAGCAATGGAGATAATGCATCTCCTTGTTTTAACCCATCATGAATTGTAAATTTGTCAGACATATTAATACCCACACGAATTTTACTTTCTGTTTCACTGGTGCATATTTTTATCATACTAACAAGCTTCTTAGGTATTCCAAACTCTACTAATATATTATATAATTTATCTCTTTTGACCGAATCATATGCTTTTTTGAAATCAATGAATAGCTGATGAACATTTTGATTATATTCCCACTTTTTTTCAAGTGTCTGTCTGATGTGAAAAATTTGATCTGTAGTTGATCTGTTGCGTTTAAATCCACATTGATAATCACCTATAATTTCATTAGCATATGGGGTTAGTCTTGTTAAAAGAATGTTAGATAATATTTTATATGTTGTTGAGAGTAGAGAAATTCCACGGTAATTATTGCAGTTCATTTTATCACCTTTTTTAAACACAGGAACAATTATGGATTCTTTCCACTGTTGAGGGATTTCTTCTTTATTCCATATTAAACAAATTAATTTATGAATTTGACATATTAATGAATTTCCACCATATTTAATTAACTCAGCTGGTATTAAATCAATGCCAGGTGCTTTGTTATTCTTTAGCCTTTTAATAGCATCTTTAACTTCAGTCAAGTTAGGTTCTGGAACTAAAGGTTCTGCTGTGTGGACTTCATTTACTTCTGATTTATCTCCTACATGGACATTTAAAAGGTCATTAAAGTAGTTCTTCCATCTATTTAGAATATCGCTTGGGTCAGCTAGAAAATCACCGTCTTTATCTTTAATCAAGTTTACTTTAGGTTGCCACCCCTTTCTAAACTCATTTACACCTTTATATAAATCTCTGATATTTTTATTTTTGCTGTTTGTTTCAATTTCGTTAATTTTGCTTTTCAAGTAATCTCTTTTTTTACTTCTAAATGTGCGGTTAACTTCTCGCTTATTCTATTATAATTGTTTAGATTTGTATCATCAGAGTTATTTAACCACCTAAGTCTAGCCTGATTTCTTATTTCTATTAGATTATGACATTCATTATCAAACCATGGCTTACTTTTTCTCGGTTTATGGTATCCTATACTTTCTATAGCTGCTGATTCTATTGCATTACGTATGTGCTCCCAATTCTTATTTACGTCTGTTTCATTTATATTTTCATCATCATTTAAATCCTGCAAAACATCAAATCTATTTGACAGTTTAATTTGGTAATCTTTCTTAATTCTTTCATCAACAAACTTTCCTGTATCAAATTTTAGAACTTTTAGATTTTGTTGCTTATGATTTAACACCGAGAGTCTTTCTCTTAATTTAGCAATTACTAAATTATGGTCACTGGCACAGTCAGCATCTCTATGTGTACGAACGTCAATTATACTAGTATGCCTTCTCTTATCAATGAGAATATGATCTATCTGATTATGAGTTTTACCATCTGGAGAAGACCAGGTATATTTATGGATATCTTTATGTTTAAAAGTGGTACTTTTCACAATTAAATTCTTTGAGGTTGCAAAAGTAATCAATCTTATACCATTATCATTACTTAATTCATGAAGACTTTCTTTACCAATCGTGGGTTTAAATGTCTCTTCTTTGCCAATCTGTGCATTACAGTCACCTAACAGAATTTTCATATCATACTGAGAAAATTTATCAAAGACCTGTTCTAACTCTGTATAAAAATCATCTTTAGTATTATCATCTTTATCTTCCGTTGGTGCATGTATGTTTATTAAAATAATTTTACACCACCTACCCTGTAAAACTGCATATGATATCCTATCATTAATAAATTCTACTGTTTTAAGAGCAGAGATAATTCTATTATTTATGAAAAAGCCTGTTCCAAAATTATGATTTTCAGTACCACCATAGAAAAAAGTATAATTTTTAGTTTTACAATTCCCTTCTCCTGGCCACCTAACTTCCTGGACAGCTACTACATCTAATTTATACTTAACTATCTCATTAACTGTACACTGAAATGCCCCAGGCCGGTAAAGACTCAGAACATTCCAGGTGCCTAATTTAATATCCTTATTCCTAACGTAGATCTTATCCTTAGTCCAGGGACTTCCCAAAGTAGTCCCCACCCGGAGATCCGAACGGGGGACTATTTTACCTCCGGAATATTTTACCTTGGGAACATCCATGGCCTTATATTGCTGATTCTTGACATGGCTTTTTACAGTGCAGAGTTGTCAGCTCTACGCCTAACCCCCAATATGAATGGAGGAACTACTACAGAAGACAAACACAAACACATTAGAGAGTACAACTACTACACAAGACATACACAAACACATCTCAACTATAACACAATATAAACACAAACACACCACAACTACTACACAAGACAAACACAAACAAATTACTACTACGCAAAACAAACATACTAGACAGCACAACAATGTGAAATTGACGGTGTTGAAAAATTATTTCAAATCATTTGTTCCAACCAAATGCTTTAGCACACACTTTTACCCTCTTTATGCGTAATTTATGAGGATTTATGAGGATTTATGAGGATAATAACGTCTTTGATAATCAACATGAAAGCTCACAAATATCAATGATAATATTATTGATAATACCTTAATTCCAGTGTTCGTTGCATCTCTCACAGCTTCTATCAGT
Organism: Lepisma saccharinum; assembly: GCF_977018435.1. NCBI lineage: Eukaryota > Metazoa > Arthropoda > Insecta > Zygentoma > Lepismatidae > Lepisma > Lepisma saccharinum. The sequence continues at coordinate 35,531,008 of NC_139247.1, forward strand.
CTATCAAACTTGGGATTAAAAGCCAGTGTAAATGCTTTTCAAAGAGCAAACGGAGTCCCGGCCTTCATAGCTTCTGCTAGAAGTTCATGCTTCTTCTTTTTTCTTTTTTCTTCTATCCTATTATAAATAACCGTTAACCAAAAATGCCTAACGACATTTTCGGCAACACCAAGCGTGTGGACCACGCAGAAGAGATTCTCATGTTGGACGTTCGTGTTAAGAAGTTGAGGACCGATTTGATCGCTTTGCA